>NW_027279118.1:0-345000 GCF_046629955.1 Centroberyx affinis
TGCTCAAGGACACTTCAACAGGGGGCACAGTTGCCAAATCTGGGACCAGTATCCCCCGATTTATGATTACACTCTACTCATTATGCCACCCTGCTGTGCAGTAAGTAGGGAGAATCATCAGCAAACTGAAAGCTGCAATATTTATTCTTCCTGTATGATCTTTATAAACAAGGTATAAATTAAGAAGTTCTGCCTATTTGTTATATATGGAGAACAGGGCTTGTTTCTCTCACTTGCATTTCTTAGGTCAGTAAACTACTGTACTTCATCATGAAACACTGTGTTTGAGTGTCAACAGTGAGATTTATCACCTTAAAAGCATTTGTAAGTTAGAATGGAAGTTGTCACTTAAAATATATTACCTGTGAGACTCTACATATATATCTACGTATATATGTACTCTATATATAATAATAAATGCATACTCTCACTCCTTCTCAAGCTTTTTTCAAATGATCTTCATCTTATATAGCTCCCCCTCTGACACACAATCCACCCCCGTTTAGCTTTCTCTCATCTCGTCACCACCTTTACTGGACATGTATGACTCCCACTCCCAACCTTTGTCCTTTATCTTTTCCCATAGCCTCTAAATGTAACTTTTTATGTCAGCTTCGTCTTTCCTTGAAGCCTCTCTGTCTTTCTCCAGAACCCCTAACCCTTGTCCTCTGATTCTCCTCTTCCTCTTCCATTCCCCTCACTCCCATCCTAAAGCAAACCATCACTAACCTGCATGACTAATAAGAAAAATATGAGCAATAATCTGAGGCTGTGTGTGTGTGTGTGTGTGTGTTTTCGGGGCTTCTTTATCTTAATCAGGAGGACATTAGAGAGACTTGTTGTTCAGTGGAGAGGCAGAGCTTCCTTGAAGAATGTCTTCTAGACATCAATGGAGTCAAATATGCTGTCATTATTTCACTTAACCAGCATTGAATAAGAACAAAAATAATGATAAATGTGATATACAAAAATGCTCAATTATTTTGTTATTTAACAACAGGAATTTTAAAAGAAAATGTGTACTTGGCAGATGGTGGCACTGATAGCTCTGAGGTTTACATAGTGTGTGTGTGTGTGTGCGTGTGTGTGTGTGTGTGTGTGTGTGTGTGTGTGTGTGTGTGTGTGTGCGCAACATCCATGGTGTGTATATATACTCTCTGGTAGGGAGGCACCCAAACGTGTGGACTAACAGACCACTGAGGTTCTAAAAGTGCATGTCCTTGCACATACGTGTGTGCATTCAACTCTGTGTGTGTGTGTGTGTGTGTGCATGCACGCATGTGTGTATACACTAACTCGCACACTGTTTGCTTTAGCATTTACACATTAGGGTCGGCTAATAATTCTCTCCACTATTGTCTTAAAGCCAGGGTTGAGCAGAAGCCACATGTGGTAATGCTTTACGGGGAAACAGAGTGATTTAACTCCTTTAAGATGTCAGTGGCGCTCAAAGTGCAGGATTTACACTCAGCTGACTAAAACATTTAACCTTTTCAGCAAGTTACCCAAACTTATCTGGGTCTAGGTACCCACGTTGTTACAGTTTATGGAAGTAGAACAGTAGTTTGCAACTATGGACATCATAAATCTGTAGATCTATAGTCTCTAATGTGCCAGTTCATCTTGACACATACAGTATGTACACTTCCAGGACAAACATTAACACAGAGAACTGGAAAAGTTGTTGTCTGCATTCCACACAGAGTATTGCAGTACAGTTTCTGGCATGTTTATCATGTCGTAAAAGGGTAATGAGTCAGTGAGTAGGTGTGCGTGTGTGGGCATATGTGTGTATTCATGTATGTCTGATGTATAGTAAGACTGCATGATGTACCTTGTAATTGCTCACTGTGAGTAGGTCCACTCCCTCGGCAGCATGGTAGATTTGTGAGGTATCTGCTGATATCATCTGACTGCATTAACACTACAGCGCTGATAGTAACTGTGAGCAATCACCCTGATAGTACAGGGATATACAGTACAGTACTGTGCATGTGTGTTTGTGTACATAATGTGCATGACACATTTAGTGGTTGCATGTGCATATTGTGCACAGATAGCAAGTGCTGACCAAGGATGTAGTGGAGGGTAAACCCATCTAGCCTGAGTTTACACACTTTTTTAGGCTTATATAAATGTTTATGACCTAAATACATAGTATACATAACAGTAAATGGTATCAAACAGATGCAAGTTATATGAGAATAAGGTTTATTGGGAAAGAAGGCATAAATTCATGTTATTCTGAAAATATAATTGATTTTAGTTTCTAATGGCTCATTGCCTTATGATCACCAACTGGAGGTCATAGTTTCCCTATCTTTTTTTATTTACCACTTCATCACTGGTGCTAACACACAAAACCGTGTGTGTATGCATGCACACAAGCAGGCACACACACACACACACACACACACTGGCAAGACTCCACCACTTAAAAGCCCCCCACCCTCAATGGTTCACTTTTCCTGAGAGTTGTTTTTTTTTTTTTTTTTTTTGTACTCTTGTGTAATCATCATACATTTTAATGCTGTGGTCAAACAGTAAAACTTCAACGATATCTACATAAACCAACATAAAGAGCATGTTTTCGACCAACCATCTGCATGAAAAATACATGCTAGTACAAGATCAATCCATTGTTTGTGTGAGCGTGTGTGTGTGTCAGCCTCCTGCCTCTATTGTGATCGCGATCAGTCCATCAAAGCCCGGGGAGGGTGTCGGCGAGGCATTTGGTGCGCTGTCTGCTTCACACTTCCTTTGTTTGTGTGTGTGTTTGTGTGTGCGCTGGTCCAGGCCTCTGTCTCCCCTCCACTTCCTCCTTGCCATTGTGTGTGTGGATGCATATGCTCTCTCTCTCTCTCTCTCTCTCTCTCTCTCTCTCACTCTCTCTCTCTCTCTCTCTCTCTCTCTCTCTCTCTCTCTCTCTCTCTCTAATCAGTGTCTTATTGGGCTGAACCCCATGGACAAGCTATTTCTGGATGTTCCTGTTATGAACAGATATCACACACACACACACACACACACACATTCACACACACACAGTGTTCAGATATATCCATCAGCAGTAAAACTCATTATCTCAAACTGCATCAGTCATTATGTGAAAGGCAGAAGACACACACACTCATACACAGAGTCATGCAGACAGTCCTATTTGCCTGCTGTTCTGCAGCCCAGAACACACACATTTACATTGTAGACATTTAGCTGACACTTACAATGATTGAGCAGGTACAGATTCAGGGATTCACAGTCGCAATCACACACAACAATCAAACCAATAAATCAATTAGGTATCATTGTAAAAAACACACAAGCTCTCCGTTCCTCCCATTCCTTGTATTTCCTACCCATCACCTTATGACCTACCCATCATCTGCAAAAAGCATCTTTATGGCCTTGCTGTTAACACAATCTCATCCCTAACAAAAAATCAGTGAGTGTATAGCCACTGGCACACACACACACACACACACACACACCTAATGAGTTCATCTCTGTTTCGGGAGGGCAGCCGTGACCTTTGGGGAACCAGTCATTTGGTTATCTCTCCTGTGTGTCTTTGTTGACGCGGCCTAGGGTGTTTGGTGTGTGCTGGACTGACAGGTCCGTCCGCTGACCCTCACCTGGCCCCGCTGTTTGGGGTTAGGAGTGGCAGCAGAGGGGAATGTTCACCCCAAAGGCGAGCCCCGAGGAGGGCTCTGCACGGCGGCAGCTCTTTTCTTTTCGCTCTGCGGTTTTATCTCACTCTATTTTTTTTTTTTCCTTTCTCTCCCTCATTCCTCCCCATCACTTTAATTTCATCTTTTCCCTATCCTCTTACTCTCTCTCTCCCATTCTCTGTATTTTCTAGGTCAGATGTCTTATTTTACTATCTTTTTTCACGCTTCCTTTCTCTATTTTCTCCCAGCCCCTCCCTCTCTGTCCGGGGTCAAAGGTGACACAGTAAAGTTTACAACCCACAACAGCGGCTGTGCCCAACAGCCCAGTTTAGTTGCAACGGGTTGATGGGGCATACAAGGCCATTTTTATAAAGATTTAAATGTCTATGGGGATTTGTGATTATACCGGGGGTTTGTATTGTGTCTCAGAATAGGAGTGCTGATAGGACAACTACTTACAGGAGCACATATACATTTTATTACAACAGAGGAGGCGTTCTATTCCTAGACCAGCAGCCTTATTCTGACACGCTTTATAAGTAAAAGTGTTTCTTTAAAGGTGACTAATGATTTCTAATGCGGACAATCCCCTGGGTCTGTCTGCTCCAACACTGATCCACCTCGTTTCCTCTCCTTTCTCCAAAGCCCTCATTACGCTTTTGTGTATTTGATCTCTATCTGAATCATAAGCCAAACAAGCGACTGACTCTGATGAGCTCCGATGAATGAAAATCGTAGACGCTCTAAAGAGACACACACACACTCATGTGCCCCCGGGGCGACTGGCAGCAGGGCCGGTCTGGTTGTCGGATCTCTTAACGCTTTACCACACGCATTCATCAGCAGTGTGTCAGCATTGTTGTGGATTTATCACTGTAAAAAAAAAAAAAAAGTTTGAAGCCGCTCGTCTCCCTGCCGGATCGTTGACCCGTCTCAGCCGAGGGTGGGTTTGGGTCGGAGGTTTTCAGTGTAGAGTCTGGGTGGTCGGGGTTTTGTGGCTCTAGGATTTGGCCTTGTTTGGTAATCTCTGTTCATCTCTCCTTCCTCCCTTTCCTTCTCTCTCTCTCTCTCTTACTCACACACACACAACAGTTGCTAATTATTTCTTGCCCCCCTCCTTCAGGTCACAGATATAGAATAGAAGTCACAAGAGGTTTTCCATTGGCTTATGAGAGGTTTTCCATTGATTTCTTCTTACATGATATTGCTTCACGGATAATAGCATTGGTCAGTTCACATCATGTTTTTGGTATAACTGTTTATATTGTACGGTTGCACTGGCTTCTCAAGACCCGCAGTGTGTTTTGGCCTTGTGGCTGCATCCATGGTTTATGCCTCAGCTTGGGATATTACATAGATGAATGCGTGGGATGCTAATAGGCTTGTGATTCTTCTTGCTTTAATAGCTGGGAGGAACACTTGTGGGTGAGTCACTTGTGACTCGTTTGTCAGCTGGGCCTGGTATGGCAGCCAGCGGCACGCTGCATGGTTAGCCAGGGTTTTCTGCATCATCATTTCCCCCCCTCTCTTTTTCCAAGCTTTGCGTTACATGTACTGTATTCCCCTGCCACATATGGTGACTGGCCAGGCTTTCCCTGCTTATACCACCTCAGCGCCTGTGTGTTGCTATGGCAATAACACAGCGCTGGCCCATGCCAAACGCTGACGTGGTCGAGGGGTTCTAGGAAAACAGCGGGTGAAAAGTACTGAGGTAGAGAGAGAGAAAGAAGGGGAAAAAACTTGACAGGCTGTTTTGAAGTGGGCTGTGCATGCATTTATTCATGAGTAATGTGTGATTCCCCTCCGCAAAAATCCATTAAAGTCTGGAACATATCAGCAAGGCGTCAACACTTTCCCAGTCCAAGTGAGGAATGAGCTAGGTGAGACAGACATGCAGACCAAACTTGATGTAAAATAGGCCTGGGGAGCCTAATGTAGTCTATTCCCAGGCCATATAGCATAATGAACAGCTCATCTTTAGATTTATCATATTGTTATAGTAATCACATTGGACTTGTAGGACTGTAAGCAGTGAGATAAGGCTATTTTATAGTATAAAGTTACAAAGATGTTTCATATCATCAAGGCTGCCCTAGAATCTACCCTGCATTAAAAACTTGAGAGGTGCTGTTGCAGAGGCGACCTGTGCGTGGTGTGCTTGCATTGTGCGGCTATTCTAAAGCGCACGGGACAGGGGCTGGCAAAGGCATTACCATACCTGCAACAGTTCCTTTTCTTTTCACTGCGCCACTTGCGCTTTTCAGACTAATCTGGAGTCACAAAGGAGCGTCTCTCAGTTGTCTCCAGTATTTTCTAATGATATGCAAACTGGGTACCAACCTCCGGGGGAATCGCTGCTTAGGGCAGTTGAACTGCAGACGAGGCAGGAGCTGAAATGAATAGAGGGAATCCCGGGGAGCCGAGTCAATCACTTTCAGTTTTATATACTGGAACATTTGTAAACACAGCAATTCAAGGACGATTTAGGCTTGCTACAAATTAATTAATTAGGCTACAATGAAAACAAAATAAAAATGAGATAAACAAAGTTAGAAAATGAAGTGCAGATCAGAAATATAAAAAAGCAGCTTGTACGGAGCGTCATGATTAGTGCGCGGCGTATTGTGAATTATATATTGTTAACAACTGTAGTGTCTGCGGGCAGTGGTGTTGTGCAGTGCTGAGGGGGTCCTGTGAGTGTGTGTGTGTGTGTGCCTCCAGCGCGTTATCAGGTGGGTAGCAGCGGAGGGGGTGGAGGTGGAGCCACGGCTGAATCGCCCATTCCTAAAGCCTGAATCACACTACTCTCCATTCACATTCCTGCTCGGGACCTCATTCAGGGGCTCACAAGTGTTGCAACGATTTGAAGACCGTGGAATTCTGTCTATCGCACAGCCGAATCAAATTATAACCATGGATTTACTGTCTTGCTCAACGCTCAGAGGACATTTGGAACCGACTGTAGTCTGAGTCCGGCACGGTTTTCTTTTCAGTGGATTTATCATGCGGGCTTCGCCCTAACATTGGAGTAAACCGTAGCGGACACTCGTAGCCTTCCAGGGCGCAGCCGGGAGTTTGGTTTATTCTGAGGCTGGTCACGGCCGAGACATTTCACAATGATATTAACTCGTAAGTACATTTCAGAGTTATTACCATGTTTTCAAATGTATTGTTATTATTATTATTATTATTATTATTATTATTATTATTATTATTATTATTATTATTATAATAATTATTATTATTATTATAGATCTACTTAAAGTAAGCGGTTTCTAGTTTTTGAGGAGAACATATTTTAGCAGTTTACAATGTCTCTATGTCTTCATCATTCCTAAAGACTTGTTTTAATTTTATCTTCGATAATAGCACTCTTTAACTCCCCCGGAGAGGCGCAACGCTGCGGGCTGTCAGATAAGCAATCTACCCGCTTTGCGCACAACTCCGCGTCTCCACTGTTCCTACTCCAATTCACTAAAGTCCCTGATAAAGCCGGGTTTCGTTAAAACGGTTGCCTGGGACCTTCCCCCAGTTTAAACATTGACCTGTGAGGGATGTTCTCTTGACTTATCCAAATCTTAATTTGAAATCTCTCCTTTTACGCACGCAGCCAAGGGGAGCTGCTGGTAGAAACAGCCAGCGCCGAACTTTTGAATTAGATTAGATGAAATTTGAATGATACCCGTGGGGAAACAGGGATGTGGACTGTGTAGCCTAAATTGTATTTAGTGTCCTGAAAGATGATCAAACCGTAGCCTACCAGTCCGGGACACTTTTGCCTCCTCAGTGCCTCAAATTGTAAACTCGTCGTGCCTTTTGCCTGAACGGCGACCTTTTGCTAAGGAGGAATTTTAGGGCAAGGCGCCTTCTGTGCAGTGGCTGTATAAAGTCTTATTTATGTTTGCAGGCTTAACTCAGTTTGTTGGCTATACTCTTCTGCCCATATGTCTGACATACTGGGTTTAACTGTTTTTCCGTTGTGGTCCTATACAGCATATGGCTGCTTATCAGCTACAGGTACAGTACAGCTAAAGGTCTGTAAAAGATAAGAGCACAGCGAGGTTGAGTCATTATAGATAGAGTTATAAGAACAAACACACACACACACACACACACACACACACACACACACACACACACACACACACACACCCAACCATCATGATACAAGATGAATGACTATGCCTTCACTGCTTCCCTGGAGACAGTTTGGTACTTGAACACTGCTCTTCCTGAGTGGGTTACCTTTCTGGGCAGGAGGAGAGCAATCCAGTAACAGCGATAATGGGACCAACTCATCTCTTACTCTTTCTGTCTCTCTCTCTCACTGTGTGTCTCTGTCCCTGGCCTGCAGTCAGGATAGCTGGTTTGTGGTAGTTGCTGGTTCTTCTGGGAGGAGAGCAAATGAGGGAAACACGCTTCATCGGCACTCATTGTGAAACAGGAAGTAAGCTGGAGCCTTATCTGAAGGATTTACATCCAGCTGACACACACACACACACAGAGTTTCTTTATGTCCTGTGAAGAAACGCAGATACGTCCATGGTTGCTCTTACCCCATCCGTCTTTCGGCTGCATTCTGAGATCACGATGACTGACAGGCTGTTCTGGGATCTGTTTATGAGTGGATATTTATCAGGGGGGAGACATGGCAGGTAGGCAGTCATCTGACCGTGGATCAGTGGAAAGCTTATCAGAGGCTTTGAATGTGTCTGGTCACCTGATCCATAGCCAGGGCCCTCTGTGAGCATAAATCTGTCGTCAGGGAACACTGGGACCTTTGGGGTTAGCTTTGTGATGATCCATCTGGGCCAGCTGTGTGTGTGTGTATAAGTGTGTGTGTGTGTGTGCATGTACCGGCTGGTGGTAGATAACTGGAACGGACCATGGTGGTAACCTCATTATTCTTATGTGTGTGTGTAAGGGGCACGGTTTGAGGCCAGCCAGATGGTAATATTCTGGGCACCGTCTCACTTACTTAGCAGCCAGCTCTTCTCAGGGAGATCAACAGATGTCTCCGCCATGGAATCACAAAATATGATACCCATCAAAAATGTTCTGCTATCGCCCATCTTTGCATTCCACTAGAGTACTTTGAGTTTTTTTCTTTCTTTTTTTTTTGTCAAATTGAAAAAGCTATTATCACCAGTTGTCCTTGATGGTATCATGCTGAATCGAGCCGTGGATGGACATTATGGTTACGCATTTGGAAGCTTCACAGAGCACCGGGTCATGAATCGGTCAGAAACTTGTTGAGCACACCAGGAGTCTGTTCCTGACGCCGTGGAGGTGATGGAGGAACACTGGCTCGGTCTGAGACTCCTACCTTTGCTTGTTATAGATTACTATTGAGACACAGAGTCTGGCCTGGTTTATCACATCACCTGTCTAGACCCACTTTGCAACTCCTTCAGAATGACCCACTCAGACCTGGAGTTGATAACAACCCCCTGATTGCCTTTTGGGTTGCTTTACAGTTGGCGATCCGAGACCTAGCGATGATAGGGCAATTCCAGATAAGCAGCCTCAATTCACAGTTGATAGTCAAGTATGTGTTTTTTTTTCTCAATCTGCCTACTTCAAAGACCCAGCCCCAGTAATAATTGTATTCAGACTCTTGACCTCCGGTTTGCCATGTATGTAGCAGAGCCTTTGAGGTGGGGAGCAGATTGCTTTGTTTGCTAGCTGCTGATGAACTCCCACTGGATCTGAGCATTCAGACCAGCCAAGCCAGACCCTGCTGCCTCCTGCGCTGGAGGGAAACTTTGGCCGGCAATTGTGAGAATTTCCTGCCACAGGAAAGGAGAGAAGAGAAGGGGCGAGCAGAGTTGAACTGAGCAACGAGAGAGAGAGAGAGAGAGAGAGAGAGAGAGAGCAGAGGAGGTGAGGGTAAGAGGAGGGAAAGGAAAGGAGGGAAAGGAGCGTGGGGCGCTGCTGGGTAATTTTAGCAGTGGACAGTGGGCAGAGGGCGAAGCTTAAGCCTGACTGGCCCCTCACCAGTTCAGCTTTGGCACGACTCCAGAGGAAAAGCCACCCGTGATCCATATGAAATCTCTATTAGCGTCGGCTCGGCTCTTATTAGTCAAGTTATCTGCTCATGATCGCCCTCTCTCTCTCTCTTTCCCGCTGAGAGTGAACAGGAAAGTTTTGTTTGCGGTCAGTTTATTCCATATTACTGCTGCACTGATGAGGCTGATTCACAGTTTTAGCCACATATCCATCTGTCTCTCCGTCCCGCCTGACGGACATGTTTCAGACATCCTGTGTGACCCCCCACAGCAGGACCAGGAGATCTGGTCTGGTCAGGAACTCGGCTTCACATATTCATCTATCCAGCTGCGTGTGTGTGTGTGTGTGTGTGTGTGTGTGTGTGTGTGTGTCTGTCTGTCTCCAAGCCAGCCAGGCTGCAACCAGCAGCGATGGTTAAGGGATGACAGAATGGGAGAATGGTTTGGTGGACTTACTGGCAGGGGGTTTGCCTTCTGCAGGCAGGAAGACAGATGCCAGAGGAATGTTGTTGCCTCATCTCGCTGTGCTCCCATAGTTCCTAGCCTGGAGTCACCGGGGTCAAAATGGCACAAGGCAGACAAAGTACTTGTGGTGTGTTTTTTAGATTAACTAAATCCATCTGCGCTCAAAGAGACTCTTCAGTCCTCTTAAACAGTTGGTTACTAAGTGAAAAAAAAAGAACTAAACGTGAAAAGGAACGTGTGCTGCACCAAAAATGACATTACATACAAGGAAATGTTTGGTAAACTATAGTGTAATCTGTTTGTGCCAAGCATTCCAGGACAAGTATTTATATTTCTGTAGTTGGTTTGGAACATTTAGTGCTGACCTGACTCTCTTCACAATGTTAACCCCAGTTTACTCTGTAGCTGGGCATAAATAGGCCGAATATCACCACCACAATCAAGGTGCTGAAGTTGAGTTTGCCACTTCAGGGTGATTCAGCGATTACTTTTCCCGCCGTGATATATAAGTGCAAAGTCCTCGGTGTTAAGACGCTTGTCCAGTGTGACTTTGTGGCTGTCTTGAACCATGAGGACGTTAGGTAGGCACACACAATCACCGGAGCCATTGTTTGTCTTGGCTGCCTCCCCGCCTATTATCTGGCCGGGAACAAACGAGGGCGGGGCCTTGCAGCCGGGTGGTCGGCGGCCACTGCAGCGCCGCTCGGCTCTCTTCCTGCGAGGGAAGCAGGAAGAGGAAGTGAAGTAGTTCCCTGGCGAGGGATGAGGAATGAGGAGGGTGGACAGTGGGGAAGACAAAAGATAAAACACACCCATCAATCTCCAGCTATAGAAGCAAACCGAAGCAAAGGGAGCTATGTTAAACAGTTTATAGCGTCGGGAGGATTTTAGGATTTCCTTGTTATAACGGGAGTGGCTGCAATAATCTTGTAACACCCGTACAACTGCTTCGTTTCTTGCCAAATGCGTATGACTTGATGTGTGCGCGGCTCTATTGTTAGGTTGTTTGTGCCAGATGCCCCATGCCCCTGTCCGCTTCCTGCAGGCAGACAAAAGATAGAAAAATATTCTTGTTTAGCTCAGTGAATGAATGGAGACGCAGTGTGGTGCAGTGACATAGAATATTTATTTTGATCCATCGCTGTGGTGACTGTTGTTGTCATTATTTGGTTTCTTGGGTTCAGGTCACCATGTCCACGCTATGTCACTGTAAAAGGTTCACATATGTAAGTAGAGGTGACACACCTTCTAGCCAGATGGGGCGTGTCACTTATTGGACCCCATGGCCCTCTTTTTGGGGTTTGTGGGTGGAGAGCTAAGTCTGTGTGTTTGTATGTCTAATTTGCATTTCAATAGGTTTACTGTCTTTTGAGTGGTTTGTCTTTAAACATGAGTTTGGTCTTTGCAAACACATATGCGCACACACACACACACACAGGCACACACAAGATTCTCTAACCCTTTGCAGTGCCTGCTTTCAAGAATGTTGGTATAATTACTCTTTGGTTTCTACGTTCCTTTGGGTTCACTACCCTCTAAAAATACCAGGCTCAACACACACACACACACACACACACACACACACACACACACAGCTTCGGAAACACGCCAATTCACATCCACAGGGGGAAAATGCGTCTCTTTTGTCACATAAAATAGCTGTTAAACATAGTCATTAATGTGTTATTTGACACTTGGGTGCATGCTGGTGTCACTGGGGTTGCTGTGGGAGTTCCTGGCCCCTGCAAAGGCATCAGGGAGACCCTGTTTAGATCGTGTCACACCTTGTTGTCAGTGGGTTTGTCTGCCGTCTAGGCTTGTTGTTGGTATGTAAATGCTCGTATATGGTTTAGCCGGAGACCCTTGGCAGCAGCAGTCTTTTACTCTCTGTCTGCCTGGCAGCCTTATATTTTCCCTATCTCTCTCAACTCAATTCTCAGTTGTTTAGTCTCTCGCTTCATCCGCATCCATATGTTTCTCATTATCTGTCAAACATGCTGGTTGTCTCTCTAGCTTTCCATCTAAACTACTGAAAAGGCCGTGGTCCTCTCTGAGACAACTTTCTGTTCTCTTTTTATCCTCCATTTCTCGAGCTGGAGTTTAAAAAAGCAGTTCCTTGGTGTAATTTAGCTCTGAAATGAGGTGGAACTGCTAGCCTGGCGCTCTAAAGATGAAATAAACCATTCTGCATCTCTCACCAGTGGTTACTATTAGCTTAGTCACGCTCAGCCAAACATAGCACCCCTACTAAAGGGAAAAGGATTGGATTGTAGAAATTGGATTACAGAATTTGAAATCAGAGCTTTTGAGTATCCTGGCATAATTTTAGATTTTATTAAAAAAATCTTGCTTTGCATTTATTGTGTGAATAGCAACTACTTACTGCCCTTGATGTTTAGCAGTCCATATACTTGTCACTTTCACAGACATCCATGGTTTAGCCATGTCTTTTCCTGCCTTTGTTCCACTGGTTTTGTTTACAAGTTTTTCTCAAGGTTGTGCTACATTTGTACATGCTGTCATTCCACCAAAGAAGACATTGTAAAGTCGGCTCTTAAAGGCCTGGAGACACACTTTCTGTCTGCCCCCTCTCTGCAGACTGCAGGCTGTGGGGGTGTTGGAGCAATTGAGGAGGCTGGGGTGTGGGGCACCATTTGGCATATGTCATCTAAAGGCCTTTCGCAGATAATTGGGAGACATCCCCATGTTTCCTCTGACACACAGTGGACCTCCACCTCCACTCATAGCACTTAGCAGAACAAGCCCAAATGTCACACCCCGTGTTAAAATAGACTTATGGGGAGAGTTTGTTGGGCAGCGTTGCAGAAATGTTCAGAATATGTCAGACTGTGGTAAAGGCAGCACTGGACACCGGAGAGGAATGTGTGCGATACGAGTGGCACACACATGACGTGTGAGGGGGTTAACGCAATTTGCACGAATGTTGCCATGAGCTCTAGCTTTAGAAGCATGTGAGAGGAGAGTGACCAAGTGTGAGATAGCTAATAAGGTCAAAGGGTTCACATTTGACAGGCTGCAGGCATGTGGCAGTGCACAGTTGCAGAATTGATTGGTCCTATTTTGACGGGATAACAGTGGCAAATGAGATCGTTTTACACTTGCGGAGGGAGAGAGGTTTTGTTTCAGTGGATTTCATTACTTGGTGTTCTCAAGATGATATTCAGTGTGTATCAGTTGTATTATCGTTGCAGACTGTTTTGTATGCTTTCATTTTAAAATCATCAACTTTGTATTTTGTATTTTATGTCTCCCACACACCCTAACGTGCCTCTGTCTTGTTCCACTCTTTATCTTCTGCAGAGATTGAAGCCAAAGAGGCCTGTACCTGGCTCCGGGCCGCGGGGTTCCCACAGTATGCCCAGCTTTATGAAGGTAAGGACACCTATGAGACACCCAAACCCGCCCTCCACACCCCAGTTGGGAGTAATGGGGGTAGTAAGGAAAAAAGGATTTAAAAGAAAGACTCTATTCTCAATGGTACTTGTGTGAGAAGGTCATAGGTATATAGGGAGCCTTAGTGTAATTAGATTTTCTAACACTTTCTAGCACTTAGTCAAATAACAGGAGATAGTGAAGTCATGGATAATTAACAGGAGCGAAAGAAGGGTGGAGACAGAAATAGATGGAAGAAATTGCATCATTTTGTTTGATCCATTTGACTCTTTTTGAACAGCCGACCAAGAAGTAGAAATGCAGGGGGACCCAGTGGTTCACCGAGTAGAGCTCGTACCATAAGGCTCAGTCTTTACGGCAGCGGCCCGGGTTCGAATCCGGCCCGCGGTCCTTTGCTGCATGTCCTCCCCTCTCTCTCTCCCATACCTTCCTGTCTCTCTCCAACTATCTCCCTGTCAAATAAAGCATGAAAAATGCCAAAAATAAAAAAAAAAAAGAAGTAGAAATGCAGTGATGAACTTCTGTGGGCTGGAAAAACAATTTATCTATTCTCAGTTTTATTTAAATTCTGATCAAATGAAGGAGATTTTATTAACTCAATCCAGAACCTTTCTCTTATTTCCGTGTAAATTGGATAGCAGTAGTCACTTTGACAATTTAAGTGTGAATTTATGCCTCCATGCCTTTATGCCTCCATGCCTTTTAACCTACTGATAATGCATAAACTTGTACACACACACATGCACACACACACACACAGGCAGAACACTCCTGAGGAGTAAGGGGTGTGTTTTTGCTTTGCGTCAATGACACAGTCCTGCACACAAACCCAAGCACCCTTTACCATAATCCAAACATTAACTATAGATGTATAGGGTCTAACTTGTTTGGGGAGCAAAGGTTTTTCCCCTCTAAAGAGTCACAGATGAGAGATGGTTTTGAAAGAAACCATACACATTTACCCAAACACATTAAACATTCTTTAAGATCAATATATGTAACTTATCTATGGCATGCCATGGGTGTATCAGTGGCCCTTATGTAACTATAGAAAGCTGAAAGCAAGACCAAACTAGCATTGTCAGCAATTCATTGCTGGCTTTCACTGAACCGTGCTAGGTGTCCTATTTGAACGGGAAGCTTGGTGTGTTTCTGCATAGGTGATAAGGCTAAGTTGTCATACATCAACACACAAGCACGCTCACAACCACAATCAATCACACCGGATTTTACTGCTCTGCTGGTTGCTCACTTGCAGCCGTCCCCGCACAGGCATGAAATTTGTGCCGACGCATGACACATTTTTCCTTCCCTTGTATCCGTGGGACAATCTCTATTGTCTGTGCTGTCAGGACTATTGCCCCACTAAAGATAAGCCGAGTGATAGGCCTGTTCCAGTACAGTAGGCTAAAGGCCTTCTTTGAATAGAGTGCCATTTTCTTATCATCTTTGCCCTCGAGGGTTTGGATCCAAGATTCCCAGTCAGGGTTGGGTCAACACATTCCAGCAAACATCTCAGTATCTGTCCATCCGTCCATATACCTATACTTGTTTTAGCACCAGAATATTGTGTTCAGACGTTTTTTGACATGACATAAGGCAAATTGTAACTTGGTGTAACTTGAAACTTGGTGAAGAGATGCTGCTGTTAATTAGGGAGTAACAGAGAGAAGCAACGAGAGGGAGAAAAGGAAGTGAGATCCCTTAGGAGCGTTGGAGTACCTATTGTCATTCTTCCATCAAGCCCCTGTTCTCTCCCTCTGTCCTCCACATCCCCCCTGCCTGCCAGGTCTGAAAGCTGCAGCTGTGTTTGTTTGGTCGGCTAAGACGCCGCTTCCTCTTTTAGCTTTTCATCAAGGCTGTATGGGGGGAGAAGGTGGGACGGAAGGCCTTGGTGGGTGTTTGAGTGGGCGGGCACTCGGGGGCAGGGGCTGTATCTTTAGTTTTATCTGAACACATTGATCCAATCAGCGGCGGGGATATGGTCTCGCTAATCTGTCTCTTTCTTTCTCTCTCTCTTTCTTTCTCTCTCTCTCTCGCTCTCTCCCTCTCTCCCCCAGATGCCCAGTTTCCCATTGACATCTCCTCAGTCACCAGAGATCATGACTTCCTGGACCGGGACGCTATTGAGGCTCTCTGCCGGTGAGACTCAAAATGATATCGACCCCCCCATATTCATACTTCTTCATGCTCCATTCTTCTTCTTCTTTTCTCTCTCTCTCTTCTTCTGTATTATCTCCTGTTTTCCCTCAAATGAAACCATGAGGGCGGGACATCAAAAGAAGGCACGCTACGGAAAGTTTGCCGATGAGATGAAAGAGTGACACGATAAGCACCTTGGAGCCACGCACCTTTTCCTCGTTCCATGAGACTTTCTCTGTCCTTACCTTCTTCTGTCTTCTTTCCTTTTTTTCTGGGGCTGATAGTGTTTAGCTCTACCATTAGGGTCTTTTGTATTGTGCTGGTAGGCGCATATCTTATCTTGCCCCTACCTTCCCTTGCTGGACACGCTATGCTCTCTTTATGTTGGTCTTTCTTTCATGCTGTTGGAGAACGGGGACATGCCGCCTCATTGCTACCCACAACTGGGTAGCAAAACAGATCCAAGTCTTTGTTGATTTGAAGTGTCTGGGCATCTCCTGCATTGCTGTCATGAGATGGGTTTGTGTATGTTATGCGAAATATGCCTGAAACATGAGTCACTAATGACTTGCCCCCGGCTAGAATTATAGCTAGTTATTGCCTTGGTTTTGAAAACTGAAGGAGAAGACCACAGGCATTTCACCACTCATGTAGTGGAGCAAGATGTTGAAAAGTAACACTGGGGAAGACTGGGTGTGCAGCCTATCTGATGCCATATAAATCAGCATATGAGGTGGAGGTTAAAGTATAAGGCCTGTGTTTTTTTAATGCATTGCTTACCATCAACAAATCCTATGAAAATAACAAAATCAACAATGCGTTTGCTCTACTCTACTTGCACTTTCTGACTTCCCACGTACCGTTTTAGCTGTCAGCCCGGAAGTCATTGGCTCCAATTGTAAGCTAAAAACCTTGAAATACAGCTCACAAAGACATAGTTTCAATTTCAAAAATCGCTAACTGTTACCATTAACCACCGTTGTAGTTATTACATGGCTTCATTGGGCACCGGCTACATGGACGAGATTTGCAGGCAAAACAAAATCATTGCTGATTTTGTTAGTTTCATAGGATTTGTTGACAGTAAGCAATGCATTAAAAAACACTGGCCTTATCCTTTAATGGCTCTTTGGCAATAAAAACCCAGCAGGTGTCCCTCCATACATCCATACATCTGGAAGCTATCATCTCAGTGTCTCCTCTCCTGGCAGCCTTTCACCCCCCCCCCCCCCCCCGCTATCCCTCAACTCCCCATCCCTTCATCTCTTTATTGTTACATGATCTGCGCTAAGAGCTCTCCAGAGGGTGGAACCCACCACCCTTGCTCCCCTCCGCCAGGTGGCTGGGGGGATAAGCTTTCTGTCCCCTCCCCAGGTTTTCGTCGCCACTCCAGCAGGTTTCATTCTCTTCTCTCTCCTTTCTCTCTCCCCCTCTCTTTCTCTTCCCACTCATGTGGGGATTATCCTTCAGCAGCTCATTAGCCAGCCCGGGTGCACCCAGTTCTCTCTCTCTGTCGTTCTCGTCTTCTCTTCTGTTTTTTGTCTCATCTCTTCCTGTCTTCCATCACATATCCTCTTGGGCTCGGCAGAGCGGTGAGAAGTTTGTTTTTATCTTATGTTTTTATTTTAAGTTGCACCCATTTTATGTGTGTGCATGTTTGTATTTGCAGGAGACTGAACACCCTCAACAAGTGTGCTCTAATGAGACTGGAGATATCACCGCAAAGAAAGAGAGTAAGTATAGGAGCACACTCACACACACTCTTCCACCCCTCTCTAAAATTCCCCTTTTTCACATCTCCTCAACCACAATTGCGTTTCCTCAGCGCAACCTTCAGTTCAGTCTAGACCACAGGGCAAAGCTGTGTCTTCTCTCATCTTATTTAATAAGAAGGCACCTGTTAGGTTTATTTCTATATCAAGTGGGTTGTGAGGACCCTAGGGGGAGGGAGGGTAGCTTTAATGTCTAAATGAAGGGGTTACATTCACCAGGACCTCCCCCTACTCAAGGCGTGCTCCCCTTCTCTCTCAAATACTTCCTCATACTTCTGGCTCACCATAAAAGGAAATAGTATGCTGCTTTCATGGCGCTCTTACGGAGCGCAACACTATACATCTCTTGTCTGCGCTCATGCTCCTAGGGGTCTTTGAGTGTGTGCAGTATACTGCATTTGAGTTCTGAGAAATTCAACCTCATTCAACATAACAATCTTAAATTTAGTTTTCTAGGGAAGATACCTCTTGGAAGGTGTTTTTCTCCTCCTCAAAAGAAGGAAAACATTTCTTCTAGCTTTTACACCATGTGCATTTCCAGTAAATGAACAAGTCGAGCCGCCACACACTAACATGCACTGTCACACTGTGACTTTGCTTTTCTTTTACCTAGAATCATCCCCATTCATCCAAATTAACCTTGGTCCCCTAATGGCCTTAAGTGCTACATAGTAACATCCTTGTTCTGTGTGTAGTGGTATTCATTAGGATGACCCTTTCTGTGTCACCTTTCATTTCAGGAGTCAACAGAGAAGAGTAGAGGAGTCAAAGAGGTTATTTGCCACAACCCCCCTTAGACAGCTTAGGAATGCATTGATCTCCTCACGTCTTAAGATTCTCTCTCTTAAGTCTCTCCCTCTCTCCCTCTCTCTCCCTTTCTCTCAGTTTTTATTGCAGTAAACATTTGTTTTTCATTCTGCAGAATTGATGTGATGTTCTTTTGACATTCAAAGCACTCACCGTTGCAGGAGTGAGTGAATGCAGTGAGATGGTTTGAGGATAAGATATCTCCTGAATGTTGACAAATGGTTGAAGCTCTATTGGCCAATCGCTGCACTCCATTCAGAGAGAATAGCCTATAGTGCCGTTATCTCACATTCCAACCAACGTAAATTGAGAAACAAGCCACAATGGAATCCGAAAATGTCACGAACAGCCATAGGATCTCTATAGTCCTCTTTAAACTGTTGATCCTGCTCAGAAAGCTATGTACATAGCAGGGATAGATTTCACTTTTATTTTCATTTGCAAACGCATTGTCTTTCCACTGAAAAGCACACCAGTAGTTATGTCTGCATTTTGAGCCCATGTGAGTAGCGAAAAACGGAACACTGGCACACAACTAGTGGAACGTGGATTTTGTGGATTTTATCATCTTTATACCGGAATTTAATTCTCATTCAAAGTGCTAATTTCCTGGCATGTGTTCTTTGTAAGGGGATTATGATCATCGCTTGCTGAAAAAACAACTCTAATGACAAATCTCTAAAGTGAAGAGCTATTTCAATTTGACAGATAGGAGAGAGTTCTCAGGTTTTTGGCCAGTGGTTCAGATCAAAGGTTGAGGTAGGGGCACAGAGAGGTGAGGTGAGGAGAAGGGGGTCATTAAATTGTGGCCTGTGGTTTGGTTTTATGGACTTTGGTCCACCACCGTTATTGGTAACCATGAAGGAGTCACCTCTGAAGTCTCCGGGCTCCCGCGCTCTCAGCTCAGCTTGTGTGTGTGTGTGTGTGTGTGTGTGTGTGTGTGACAGATGGAGGATACCTCTTTCTTGGGTAAGGAATAAGGATAGACAGACTAGCCTTTTGACAGTGAAGCTGTTACACCTTACACCTCTATCTCACACCCCAGTGTGTAGGTGTGTGTGTGTGTTTGTGTATGACAGAGAAAGAGCGAGACAGGGAGGATAAAGACTATAGGGGCGGGGGGTCGACCCTAGCCTGGCCGGCTGCATTGTGAACTCTGGGGGTCATGGTGGAATTTCCTGGACTCCCTTCAGGGCCTGAGATAGATTAACCAAACTGGGGGAAGTGTGTGGTGCTGTATATGTGACTCAGGTTGAGAAAAATCTCACCACAGTAACAGCTACTCTTTCTGTGTGCTCTGTGTATAATGTCCAAGCGGTCAGGAGGTGACTGAAGAGTGTTTAGTGGCTGACCATGAATATCTTTGCTCCCCCATCAAGTCATATGCTCAACCACAAGACCTCAATTAGTGATATTATTAACACAAAAGCCATGTTATATTACAAAGTTGTTGCCATTTTATATATCTTTCAAGAAACGCCAAGTCTTTATTCGACTTGCTTATGTAAAACGTCTTGGAATGCCAGAGCATTTGATATGCTTGCCATCATTTGACATGGTTAGGACAATTAGAAAAAAATTCCATAACTGCAAAAAGTTTCCTGGATCAAGGTGAGGAATGTTGGAAAAGGAATGGAAAACTCAGCAGTGCATAATGTTTTCTAACTATCCCTCTCCCTCCCTCTCTATTTTCCTCCCCCTCTTGCCATTTCTTTCTCTCTCTCCCTCCCTTATCCCCTCCTCTTCCCCAGAGTGAGGACTCAGATGAGGACGAGCCTTGTGCCATAAGTGGCCGTTGGACTTTCCAGAGGGACAGCAAGCGCTGGTCCCGCATGGAGGAGCTGGAGGTTTTCTCCAGCCTGCCCACAGAGGCCTCCCAGCCCCCCTTTCCCCAAGACCAGAGCTCCCAGGCGGGCACGCTCACCCTCCGTGAAGGCCACAGTTCAGAGAGCGTGCTGACGGATCTCAGTGAACAGCCTGAAGTGGGCTCCATCCACAGCAGTGGGAGTGGAGGAAGAGGAGAGGAGAAGAGCCATGGCGGCGCCTTGGCAAACCAGGCTGTGCCCGCTGGTGCCACCCGTGCCAGTTCTGTGGCCAGCATGTGCTCGTCCTCAGGCACAGGCGGGTCAGGATGCGCAAATGAAGATTCTCTGTCTGACGGGTTGCCTCCGTCGCCCCTGGAGACACTCGGACAGTTCACCTTCGATGTGAAAACAGGAATGGGAGGAATAGGAGGAAGTTTGGACAGAGGAGGCGGCAGTGGCAAAAGCACCCGTTCGCGAGCGAAGAGCTTCCTCAAGAGGATGGAGAGTCTACGGCTGCGCAGCGGCACTTCCTCCAAGAGAAAGAAGAAGCTGAGCACCAGCGGAGGGAAGATAGAAATCAGTGGTCCTGTCATCAAAGAGGGTCTGGACGATGACAAACTGCAGAGGCTCAACTGTGTGGACATCTCCAGCATGAACCTCAACCAGAACCTCAACCACCACCGGAACCCGACCCAGACTATGACCCTTAACCGGAATCGCTCCGTATCCTACTCCACCCAGACCAGCAACGGCAGCACCGGCAGCACTGGCAGCAGCCAGTCCGAAGCCAGCAGTGGGAGCGCCGTGAGCACGCCCAGCCCGGTGACTCGCGCCCGCAGCCACAGCACAGCGGCAGGCTCCAGTAAGAGAGGAGGAATGTATTTAGAGGGTTTCGATCCTTTCAGCATTCTCCAGCAGGCCTCCAACCAACAGCCAACACCCCAACCCAAGTCCGCCCCACCCGTCCCGTGCCAGGCTAGCAACGGGACGACTGTTGACGAGCAGAACCACAGGAACAACTGCAGTGTTCGAGACAATAGCAGACAAGTGGAAGAAGAAGAGGAGGACGAGGAGGGAGTGATCTTCTTCTACTTGCCCGAAGGTCACAAGCCCGGAACCTTTCCCAAGGCCCTGCGGGATGGGAGTTCGCGCAACAACAATGGGAACGACAATGGGAACTCGGTGAGCCTCAGGGGGCGGCAAAGTAGGCGCCAGCACCGCAGCTCCGCGGGCTCCGTCGACAGCCGTCTCAGTTTTTATGACAACGTGCCCTACACTGAGAGAGAGGAGGAAGAGGAGGAGGAAGAAGGGGATGAACGCAAACTGGAGGAGGTGCTACAGCATGTCAGCGGCCTGCAGCGTTTCGTTAATGCCTGGTCAGAAGCCGTGACCGGCGAAGAGGAAGAAGAGGAGGAAGATGAAGAGGAGGAAGGAGACTCCGATTCAGCATTGGACTCCGCCTCCCCGTGCCCATCCTCTCCTCTGCAGAACCGGCTGGAGGAGACTGAGAATGGAAGTGATCAGGACAGCACAGGAAACCCCCTGGGAGAGGGCGAAGAGGGGATGAGGGAGAGGAGAGATTCCGGTGTGGGAGCATCTTTAACCCGCACCAACAGGTCAGTGAAGAGAATCTAAAATGTCTTCTTACTGATTCATTGATCCTATCACCGTTAAGAGAGAGGAATACCACAATAAACACTGCAGGCTCCCAAACAGGCTCATACTCTCAGTCTCGTCCTGTAAAGCAACCGCCAAACATTACTTCAGCACATGAATAGCTCAAGGACAAAGGGACATAGAAGGAAAGAAAAGACAAATGTGAGTCCAATAGAAAGAGAAATGCTGATGTAACGACAAAGAGAAGAGTTTCCCATAGAAAGAGACAGACAGGGATAAACAGGGGGGACACGTTGAGACTGCTCTCCTTACGTAACGGCACTGAATACTCTGGAATGCTCCTTGGTCTCCATGGGGATTGTTGCCATTCCTTCAGGAATCCAGGGGCAGAATAACATTTGGGGGGTGGGCTCCAGTCGTCTAGACAACCTGTTGATTGATGTGTACATAAATCTGTGTAATCCCAAAACTGATCACTTAGGACTAGAGATACTGTGTGTTGCCGACTTCCAGGTAATAAAAGCAGACGTGACTAAAAACAAGAAATGCTTACCTCATCCCTCTTCTCCTCTTCTCCTCTTCTCCCATCTCTTCTGGTGCCCTTACCTCTCCTGTCCCCCAGGCCTCAGAAACTCCGCTGGCCCAGCTTCCAGAACTCCCATCGGCCCAGCTTGGCCTCGGCCCAGCTCCAGATCGGCTGCCAGTCGGTGCTACAGATGAATCTGCTCCAGAAGCTCTCCCTGCTGCAGCTCACTGCCCTGCTGGAGAAGCACACCCCCACTAACAAACATGGCTTCAGCTGGTGAGTGGACTGGAGGCAGATGGAAGCCTTGTGCAAGGGACATGCAGTGTATATGAACTTATGATTAGGTGATTAGGTGTGGTGATCCACAGACATTGATTTTTCCCAAATCAATTTTATAATGCTGTCACATCTGACTAATTGTGCCTCGTAATTGACCCCATTAAATCTATCCATTCAGTCATCCATCCATCCACTTAGCAGCCGTTTTCCCTTTTTTCCTCCATCCCGCCATCTCGCTATCCCGTCCATCTGCAAGTCGTTGTATAGCGTACTGACGGCTGTCTAGAGAGGTTGGGTTTCACATTCTTTTCCCAGGCCCGTAATTGCTGGGAAGGGGTGCACATTGTCTTTTTCTCAACGGGGCAATCATAGCCGTTCACACGCATGGTGTTAGAGCAAGAGCTGGAGGCTGGAACGATCTGCCCTCAACAATTATCCCTCCACCACCTCCGTCTCACCCATTTCTAGAGTACTGGCCTGACCTCACGCTATATTGCTCCTCATGATTGCCCAATGTCACTCAATATCCCCCTTGTTACTGTATCTTCCTTTGAGCTCTTGCAGTCCCTCTTCCTCACATTTCTCTCCCCATTCTCTTTGTTTTTTTATTCCTGTATTTTTTCTCTCTTTCCCAAACTCTCTCACCTAGCTTGAAGACCTAGACTGAGCAAATCAATTCTTTGTATTTATAGTAGTCAGCAAACAAATTATTATTTCAGGCAATGGCTTTGATAACTAACTGTGACTTCCCTCATTTGTAACATTTATGTCAATGTAACACAATAAGAACAATATAGTGTGCATTTGAATTGATAGCTGTAATCTCACTTATTGCGTACCATGCAAATACTGTTAGTGACCCAGCACAACATCTGATGTAAGCCTCACATGTCCTTTCAAAAAAAGGTGCTATAAAGGCAGTCAGCAAAAAGTGAAAAGACATCATTTTCCTCCCTTGTTTCTTCTGCTCGAGGCCTTCCTTGGCCTGGAATAGAAGGAGTCATGACAGTCTTATGACAGGCCGAGGCTCACAGCAGCTCTCTCGACAGACAGAGGCCACTTGTTGGCCGTTGGAGGCCCGCGCATATTCAGAATTCCGGGCTGGGATCGTAATAAGCTCCCTTTCCATTTTTCCAAACTGCGGTTCTAAGAAGCACACTGAGTCGTGCGAAAGCGCGCTCTTACAAAGACGTGCTTGTCCATAGTCACGCATATCGTCTCTTTACTAAACACACCGACACGCATACGGATAGATACACAACCATAAATCCGTGGGCACATTCTTGTGAAACGATTGGAGTGGCGTGTTTCAGCCCTGGATTAGTGGTTATAGACCTACTATTCACTTGAACACTCACCCAGGTGGACACACACACACATGCACGTACACTCACACACAGTTTCAGATAGTGAGACAGACACATTGCGGATGTATAAAGCAACGGGACCCTCCCCTCTCCACACCCCAGCGTACCTCCCGCCCCCTTCCTCTATTGTTCTCTCACCCTCTGTTTATCCACCCCCCTCATAAACCTGGAGACAGGCTTCTGTGGCCCCTTGGCTTCTGGAAATTTCCTTCATGCACACACACACACACACAAACACATGAATATTGTCTTCTTCAGTAGCCAGGCTAACTGTGTGGTAACTTGATTGGTGTCATGCACAGTAGTTTATGTGAACTGTGGCGAGCGAATAGCACTACACATTTTTGTGGAAATGAATGAATTTTCCTCAAACTGAATCAAGTAAAAACAGAACGCCTAAAACAGGTGATCTGAGGAGAGCAACTTGAATAAATGGGACAAAACTGAAAGCAACAATTTTCAGTGTTCTGCATTAACTGGGGCCACTATAAGACATAAGCAAAATGTAGTGTTTTGTGTCTCAGTGTCCAGCTGTCCAAGATACTGATTCAAACATACAGGACTGGTTGTAAGCTTGTACCTCCATGTCACACTCTGTTTCAACTACCTTTTGTAGTTTTCTTTTTTGGTGGGTGGAATGGAAGATTTGTATGTTTATTTATGTTGTGAACCTTCAGAGAAATATCAAACAAAGGTACATTATGTTTCTAAGTAAAATGTGAAACTGGTCAGACATTTCATGTATTTAGATAATGTTGAATCTGCTGGTTAATGATTTTTTTTTGTTGTTCCCACGAGTGCTAACCAGAATCAAACTAACGATACCAAACAAGTAAATTCTGCTTTGTCTTTCATGACACTGAATCAAATCAAATTGTACCGTATTAGATCAAATCAAAATCAAATTGTCGATCAGCTCAAAAATATCTTTCCAGTATTGAATCACTAACTGCATATCAAGATTCATATTGATATCAGGATTCATGTCAATATTCCGTATAGGAGATAATAATAAGCTGACCGTTCTTGTGTGTGTGTGTGTGTGTGTGTGTGTGTGTGTGTGTGTGTGTGTGTGTGTGTGTGTGTGTGTGTGTGTGTGTGTGTGTGTGTGTGTGTGTGTGTGTGTGTGTGTTGCAGGGCTGTGCCAAAGTTTATGAAGCGGATCAAGGTGCGCGACTACAAAGACAGGAATGTGTTCGGTGTGCCACTACAAGTCAACGTCCAGCGGACGGGCCAGCCCCTCCCTCAGGGGATTCAGCAGGCCATGCGCTACCTACGCAATCAATGCCTAGACCAGGTAATATACAGTACACAGATACACACACAAATACACGGACGCACACACACATAAACACATGCCCTTACGCATGGACACATACGCATTCTTGTCATTTAGCCTCAAGTGCTGCTTTCCCAATTTCATCATGTGTGTGAGAGAAAGTCTTTCTTTTACAATAGTTTGAAAGAGGTCCTTGAGTTATATAATACATGCATTTTAAGACATCTGCAATCAGTCAAATATTCATCCATTTTTTCACGGCTGTTACATAAGACGGAGCAGTGAATCGGAAAGAGCTTGATTCTCACTTGTTCAGTGTGTGTGTATGTATACATCATTTCTGTCTCTTGCTCTTTCTCTTCTCTCTCTCACACACACTCACACACACACACACACACACACACACACACACACACATACGCTGCAGCAGGGAGGCCTGGGGAGAATCAAAAGTTTCCAGCTGTTTAGTCACCTATGTCAGTCTGTTTAATACAGCGAGACAGATCTGTGTGTGTGTGTGTCTGCACACAAAAATGCCTGTGTGTACATGTGTGAAAGAAAGAAAGAAAGAAAGAAAGAATGAGGGAATAAGCAGAAAATAGCCATTAATGAAAGGCAAAATAGAGAAGCGAGAGAAGGAGGCAGTGAGCGATGGTGTTCTCTTCAAAGCTGGACAAGGAGCCTCTGTTTGGAAGTGGTGAAAGCTCATGGAAAGTATTCTGGCTGGACAAGCCAAAGGCCCTTTTCTGCTTTCCTCCCCAACACTGCCATTTTGTACAGCCATAAAAGGCCACTGATGAGGTCCTACGCAACAAGAATGTCTACTGGGTGTCATGAGAGCGTCTTGTAAATACAGTCAACAGGATCTGATGTGATGTAACCATATGGACTGTAAGCTCTGGACTTTAGGGATAAGTCAAGAACAATATTCTTTTTCAACCAAGTGAAACCCTCAGGCTTTAAAAGATGAGCTGTCATGTTTATCTGTGCTTTGAGCCCATGAATCAATTGCGATACTCACTATTGATAAGATCTAATATTGTGCAGATGGTAATGAGATCATAAGGGAATTGATGTTCAAGGCTGACTAATCAAGTTTCCAGGCATGAATGAATGATGTAACTCTCTCTCTCTCTCTCTCTCTCTCTCTCGCCCTCCCTTTCTTCTTTTTCCCCTCTGTCCAGGTGGGTCTTTTCCGGAAATCGGGGGTTAAATCTCGTATCCAAGCTCTGCGCCAGATGAACGAGGCGTGTGGCGCCGACGGAGGAGGAGTCAACTACGAGGGCCAATCGGCTTACGACGTGGCGGACATGCTGAAGCAGTACTTCAGGGATCTGCCGGAGCCGCTGCTCACCAGCAAACTGTCTGAGACCTTCCTCCAGATCTACCAGTGTAAGAACACACACACACACACACACACACACACACTGTAAGCACTTGTGTATGTGTAAACACAAAACGCTGTATACACATCCACACTCAGTCTTATATCCCTTTACCTCACACACTCAACAACACAGCTCTAAGGTGTTTGCATTAGCTAAGCTTTAGGAACACACATGGTGGTATTGTTTTGGAGCTGTAGATGCTTGCCTGCCGCGGAATGAGAGATTGTGAAACCGTGGAAGGAAAACAAGCAAGATGAGCGCAGGAAATACCTGTGGGATGATGTGGTACACAATGGCACCGTAAATCCAGACTGCCACCGCACTGGCTCATCCTGCTGTGACTGTCAGCATGGGGAGCCAGTCACATTTTGTTACATGATGATTTTAAGTGTTCGGAACTGTTTATACAAGCTAAAACAAAGCTGGTCGGGGGCATACGGCACAATACGCACACATATAGGCTTATGTAACCCACTTAGCATGACATACATCCCATCATAGTTCATTCGAGTCAGGCTGTAGCCCAGATAACGCTTGAGGGGGGCTCCTTCCTGAGTTACGCGATGGACACAGATAAAGGTGCAGTGAGACATGATGTAGTGTCACAGTGACTATTAATCTTCCCAGACACAAGTCTACATACAGCATTCAAAAGACCGGGAACGATTACGCACCGAGTTACAAAGACGGCCCCTTCGAGTTTTTGCTTCGCTCTCATTTTCCACCTGCTCTCTTTACCTGCACTCACAAGAGAGTGGCTTTTGCCTGAATAAATGAAGTTAGCCAAACAACCCCCCCCCCCCCGCCCCCTCCTAATCTCCGCTCTCCCTCCGCTGCAGACATGCCCAAGGAGCTGCGTCTGCAGGCGGCGCGGGCGGCCGTGCTGCTGCTGCCCGACGAGAACCGCGAGGCGCTGCGGACGCTGCTGTGCCTGCTGAGCGACGTGACGGCCAGCGTGGCCGAGAACCAGATGACTCCCACCAACCTGGCCGTCTGCCTGGCCCCGTCCCTCTTCCACCTCAACACCCTGCGCCGCAAGGAGAGCTCCTCGCCAAGGTGGGTGTCGAGTGTTTGTGCGTGTGTGTGTGTGTGTGCGTAAACCCTTGTTGTCACTTCATCACCTTTATCATCACCTTTATTTTGTCTGTCTACACTAGCTTTCTGTCTGGATTGTGGTAGCAGCTTACATAACCTGTAATATGCTGCACATTCTCAAAACAGGAAAGGGTCAAGCTAAAGAAACAAAAGAGCAGGATACTGTAGGTGGAGGAGGGAGGGAGTGAGAAAGAAAAGGAAGAGAGCAAAGCTTGAGAGGAGGAAGGGAGAGAGACAGAGGAAATATTATGGTTACATTAAGAAATGCAGTTTATTCTGAAGACAATAGGATTCATCAGGTGTTCTTTCTGTCTTTCTTTCTTTCTTTCTTTCTGTCTTTCTTTCTGCGTTTCTGTCTGGATGACGGATGATGTTACTAATTTTTGCGCTGTCCACTTTGTCTTCCTCTTTTCTCTTCCCGGGTCAAAGGGTGATGAACAGGAAGCAGACTCTGGGAAAGCCGGACCAGAGGGACCTGAACGAGAACCTGGCTGCCACTCACGGCCTGGCGCATATGATCCAGGAGTGCAGGAAACTCTTCCGGGTCAGTAGTTAATAACGCTGTGTCTAAAAAGTGTACACCTCACCTTTAAACTATATGAGGGGATCTCTCTTAGTTTGAGAGCTAGATAGGAGGCAGGCAAAGATCAAATTTATGGAATGATTTACTGACTGAGATCTACGTAGCAAACTGCCACTTAAGTTGAACAAGTGTTTGCTTTGGAGGAATGCACGTCACCCCATGTCATCGTCAAACACCTTGTGACCCAGTATTTGTCCTGTAAACAAACTTAGCCCCAGTTACAAAACTCTGTGATCCAATTCTTGCCGTCGTTTGCTCAGGCAGTGTTATGATTACATAAAGTAAATCCGCCAGCCGTCCTTCCCTTCCCATATGCCCCCGTTCTACCTGACCTGGCCTCGCTCCATATCTCTGTTTACGCTGCACAATCCAGCCCAACACAGGTGTGTGTGGGAAGGGAAAACACAGCAGAGTGCCACAAAACCCACAAAACCCCCTTGGATCCGTCTCAGCCAGCGTGGGTCCATGTATCCGGAGGGAGAGGAGGCTTGATTGGATAAACAGGAAATAATCAGCAGAATAGACTATTACTAATCCAATTTCAGTGTTGTTCGGCTCAGAATGAGTTCCACCCAGCACAGGCTTCTCTCTGCTGAAAGCCCACAGTACCTGCTGTGTGTCATTATCGTTCCAGCAAGGATCAATCAAGCTTATTAGATTTTGGGAGTGCTTCCTGACATGGCAAAATCACACAACAAGTCAATTACGTTACTTCCCGAATTATTTTCTTTTAATTGGATTTATTTTAGCCTGCGAAAGGTTCATGAATGGAAAATGACAAATAGGATAAATAAACTATAATTTGTTTTCATTTTAATCACTTTCTTATCTAATATGAATCCTTTTTTTAGACAGTAATGTTGTTAGAGGTCTTATGCAAGTTTAATTAAATCTGAGAGAGACAGGTATAGAGGGTTATTTTTGATCATCTAAACTTAATTCAGTTTCCCATTGCTCAACATGATGAATGTAATCAGGATGGAGATGCCTGAGAAAGGAAAAAACATGTAGCTTGTAGATTGGAACTGCTTATCGCTGTTTATGGTAGCTTGGATCATATGACTAATGACTGATTTGACTGATGACTGATGCGACTGATTTATACGCTTTCATCCTGTTGTACGTCTCAGCCTTCTATGGAGGAGTATTGTTGTGGTTATGTATTGATAAATCAAACTGTTGAGCATCTATAATACACATGTAACCATGAACAAACGTGCGCCTCTGTTGCTCACGCCCCTCGAACCGACCGAACAACAGAAAAGCAAGGACTAGTTTTTCTCAGTACCGCTGTGAGTAACTCTTCTCCTCCTCCTTTCCCCCCCAGATCCCAGAGGAAATGAGCCGCTGCAGGAACTCCTATGTGGAGCAGGCTCTGCTGCCGCGGCGGCTGGAGGAGCTCGGCGGCGAGGAGGCGGGGCCGGGGGGCTACAGGACCTACCTGCGGGACGGCCTGGACGCCCTGCTCAAGGAGGCCAAGGACAAGTTCAAAGGTTACGACAGCTGCTCCACCCCGGAACACGCCGAGCTGGCCTACAGGAAGGTAAGACCGCTCACTCTCTGGTTCAACTCTGAAAGAAAAACGCTGTCTTTATTTTGGACACATCATCCATTTGACCCATATGGATGCTGTCAGGGTGTTTGTCAGCAGCAGAGGAAAAAGATAAACGTGATGAGTGATGAAATTCCCTGCAGACTGAAAGTAATGGGATTCATAAAAGATTCATTAATGGGAGGATAAGCGGGGCATCACTCAGTCTGTCTTTAGTGTGTAAACAAACTGCCATTCATGAAGAACCCTCTCTCTCTCTCTCTCTCTCTCTCTCTCTCTCTCTCTCTCTCTCTCTCCCCTATCTTCTCCTTCCCCCCTTTCTGTCGGCCTTTCCCTCCCCCGCTTCCCTGAATATCTAATGGAAAAGCAGCAGTTCAGTATTTCCTGTATAGAAACACATCCGTGTGAAACTGGCCCAAGCCTTGGCTTCTCATTCCCACCCCAGCACTGGCCTCTATCCCAGAATGACATCAGCTTGACATAGACACGACCGACTCTCTCTCTCTCTCTCACACACACACACACACATACACAACCCTAGCATTATCCCAGGCCTACATTTCCTGTGTCCAGTGTAAAAGGGCCCTGTTTGAGGTTATCATTCTCTCCGGTTTGAGAGTCACAAGGCCCAGAGTGTGTGTTCTTTATCATCTGATGGCGGAAGCGAGGCAGCTGACTAGGCCAGAGGACATTGAGGGGTTTTGGAGCATATACTTACAGTTGTGTATCAAATCTTAGCTCAGAAAGATGGATTGCCGCATCTAATTTCTATGAATAGGACTGATCGAATTAGCAAGTTCTTCAGGACTCTTGCATAAGACTCATTATATACTCGTATATGTCAAAGTTCATAAATTATTACACTTTTTCTTTTCTTCTCTCTAACTCATGACTATAACACTTTATTTCGTCTTCAATTAAACTGTAAATTAACTCTGCCGCTTCGTCTGCGTCTCCAGGTGCATGATGGGTCTCCTCTGCGGCTGTGGAAGGTGACCGTGGAGGTGCTGGCGAGTCCCGAGGAGGTGCTGACGCGGGTGCTGCGGGAGCAGGGCCGCTGGGACGAGGACCTGCTGGAGAGCCGGGTGGTGGAGACCCTGGACGAGAGGACGGAGGTCTACCAGTACGTCAGGAACACCATGGCCCCGCACCCCACCAGAGACCACCTGGTGCTCAGGTAGGGTTCACTCGCTTGTGTTTTCTTTTTCTGAGGCTGCTTTTCCACCAGCGTCCTCTCTTCATCTCTGCACCTATGTTGCTGTCACTTTCTCAGCATTGCTCTGTCTCTCTTTCTCTCTTTCTCCCATATTAATATTTCTCACCCCAACCTCTCTCTCTTCTCTACCAGGACATGGGCGACAGACCTGGCGAAGGGAGCGTGCGCACTGGTGTGTACATCTGTGGACCATGAAGGGGCCCCAGTGGTGGGCGTGCGGGCCAACGTCCTCACCTCACGCTACTTCATTGAGCCCTGCGGAGCCAACAAATCCCGCCTCACACACATCTCCCGGACCGACTGCAGGTGAGTGGATGACTGGAGGAGGATGAATTGGGGAGCAAAGATGAAGCTTCTTGGTCATGTGATGTATTTTGGCTGTGAGCGGTAATGGATGGATGATGATTCGGTGGATTTGCTAATGGTCTGTCTCTCCCTTGTTATCCAGGGGTCGTTTCCCAGAGTGGTACAATAAGCTGTATGGACACTTGTGCGCTGCTGAGGTGGGGCGGATACGCGACTCGTTCACTGTGCCCATGGACAAGTAAGAGCCAAGTGTGCAACTTTGGCAACAAAGGACCCCGAGACTGTTGGACCACACTTTGGATCCCACTGAGGACTTCAAATGACTCAACCCATTCTGACAGAGTGCTATATGGGATCCCAAACCTCTCTATATACTAAATTAAAGGACAAATCCTGGATCTTGGACTGAAGGACTTTTTTTTGCTCTGATTTTGTCACAATAGAGTGATATTATCGTTTCAAATTGCTCAGCTTCTTGTCAAGTTTATGATCAGAGGACTCGTGTCATGGAAGCATTTATCTGGGCCAAAGGATATGACATGACTGATACAGGATGTGAGGTTTAAACCATATCCAAAGGGTGCTATTGCTTCTGAGAAGCAAGGGGATTCAGTGTGTGTGTGTGTGTGTGTGTGTGTGTGTGTGGCCATGTGCAGGTGTGAGTGTGAGCATGTATGTGTACACACGTGTTCAAAGCAACAAACGGTTGATAATTATATATTCCTTGCACTGGTTTCCAGCTGCAGTATAATGTGTACATACAGTATTCCGAAACTGTTCACAGTAATGTTTCGTGTGTCTGTCTTGTGTTGCCTATGTCCCTTTTTCTGTTACAGCGAAGCATAGGAGGAACAATAGAAAGACAATATATGATCAGTCGATTGATGAGTCCATGGGTGAAGAAAGATGTGAATGTGCTGACAATGTGCAGTCTGAGATGCAGACAATAGGCAGGATGTGCGATGACAGGTGGTTGGGTAACAGAGGGTTTTAGTGTTTCAGTAGTGGCAGGCAGAGGCAGATCAGTATTGGTGGCTGGCTCACCAATAGGAAATGTAACGATGAAACAATGGGCCTCATTCACCATACAAACACTCCCTTATGAAGAATATCACCATTAAAAGTCAGTATTCCTCACTGTTGTTTGATTTTGATATGGATAATTGATACGCGCATTGAAGCTATGCTGTTAAAACTATGTTATAAAGTGGGGTGTCCAAAATGGCTCATTTTAGTAACAAAACAGTTTGCAAAATGCAGATTATTAAATGACTTTAAAGAACAACGGCAAGAAAACCATAAGAAATTGTTTGTGATTGAGGCCTTTTGTCACAGAAAGGAACTGTTAGGGGAACTGACCTAGAGGATCACACCGACAAACTAAAATGTAAGACCAATAGATCTGATGGACCAAATTTGGAAAAAGCCGAAAGAGGCAGTGTCACCAGATTTTCTTCCTTCCTAAAAAAAAAAAAAAAAAAAAAAAGTCAGAAGCAGTGTTGTTAAGAGCACAGTCAAATCACATCTCTTTGAAACAGTTTGTAGGCCAAATATCACATACATTTTTTTTTTTCCACAATTGCTTTGATATACGTGAGAGCAGAAAAATAATGCACTGTTCTAACTTGCAACGGAAACCTCTGGCTAGTCCTATAAGAGAGAGCATGAGAAGTAAAAAGAGCAAAGACGGTCCTTTTATAAAGGGGGGGATTTTACAGGTTTTACTGTAAAGAAGAGGCAGCGAGGGCAGAGCGAATGTTGGCGCGATCTAAAAGAAGGAAAAATATGATCTATGTGTAAGCTTCTTCCTCTGTACTGTCTCGTCAGTGTTTAAATGAAGTAAGAGATTTAGGTCCTCATAACTCAGTTGACCTTCGTGCATAGACTCACATTTAAATCTGAGGGCTCGCATTGAGTTGTATGATTAATTCACTAAGCCATTGTTCATATCATAAATGTTTGTACCTTAACTGTGTCTCTGCCAAATACGAATAACGCATGACAATGACAGTTAATTTAAAAACAAATATATTTATACCTCAGATATATGTTTGTTTTGTATCATACCATCTTATTTTATTGTAAATGTTAAGCTTTATGTTACAGAAATGAACAAATGTTTTATCTTTTTTATTAATATTATTTCTGTACAGGTTAATCACAGTGCACTATTAAATGTATTAAAACAATATTTTTTGGTCTTCTCAGAGTTGTATGATAAACTGGGTTTGTGGGGTGAAATAGAATACTATAGAATATTCCTTTTTTCACAATTACTCTCTTCATTGTAACTTTTCAGACGAAACATATGAGACTTTGTTCTGTTTTTGCACTTCAAATCCCTCATAATCTCTTGAGTCATTTTGTTTATGCTACAGTTTGTACAAAGTGCTTACACCTCCTCGGATTCAGAGCTCAGACTGGAGTAGGTACATAACTCTTGATCTCCCCCCCACCACTGTCACCTCTCTCTCTTCCCCCTCTCTCTCTGCGTGTGTCTTGGTCTCATTCCACACAAATATGTGTGTTAGAGAGGGAGAGAGTGGGCCAGAGAGGGCTGAGCGGCAGGCAGGCGGGTATCAACTGGCTTGGTAGATGGTGATCTCACTCGCTTTTTTCTTACATAACAGTTTCATATGGCAGAAGACAATGGGGTCCGTTGTACCACAGCTGGCCTGGTGTAGAATAGGCGTACTTGAGGGGGGGGGGGGGGGCAGTCACACGGCCAAGAGCGGAGCATCAAGGGGGTCAGCAAGAGGGGGAGGGGGGGCAGTGCACCCCTTTATGTTTTTATCACATGGCAGGCGAGCAGGTGGCCATCTGTAGGAGCGAAAACATCTTTCCCACCACACACACACACACGCACATACTGTAACTACGCGTCACGTGCTGCACTTGTTTTGTACTCGCTTCGCTCTTATTCAAACAGAGGAATTATTATGATCCATAAACGTTGACTGTGTATTTACATAGCTTAAACACAGGTACTTTCCACACATGCACAGTGTGAAAGGAGAAACAAGTACAAACTTGATCGTGAAAGCTCTCAGCCAAGATAATGCATAGATTTTTTTTTTTTTTATGTTGGCACACTCATTCCTTTCTTGGCTCTCATGGGCCATGAACGCTTGGCATACTCTCCTCTTGAGTGCATCTCAGGAACTAGAGATAAACCAGAGCCACACGCACACACGCACACGCACACACACACACACACACACACGGCTACATGTGTATGCATGTCCTTGCCTTTGAATTTGTTTTCGACATTCAACATAGATTTGTAATTGCCACTACTATTTGTATAATATATCCTATACAGACAAATGGTGTATGGTCTCTCTCTCTCTCTCTCTCCCCCTCTCTCTCTCCCCCTCTCTCTCTCTCTCTCTCTCTCTCTCTCTCTCTCTCTCTCTCTCTCTCTCTCTCTCTCTCTCTCTCTCTCTCTCTCTCTCTCTCTCTCTCTCTCTCTGCACTCTGCATTCTTGTATGTTTTCGCTTGTATGTGTGTATGTATTTGTGCTGGGAGCCCAAACACCTCCGGGAGGTTGTGCAGGGCCAGATAAGGCTGACCCAGAGTCAGCACCAGGGCTGCATTCCTGTGGCGTTGTTTGAGAATCAAGCAGAGAAGGTTTCCCACATTGATAAATGGACAAAAAGAGGATGAATACAAACGTGTGTGTGCGCATGCTTGTGTGTGTGTTTCCTCCTTCAATTCTTCAAGCATTTATCATAAAAGGCTCTTGTCAGACTGCAGTTAAAGTTATTGTTGAATCCACAGCAGGTCGGAAACAAGTTGCTTTTCTTGACTGGGGACTTCTCATTCTTTCTAAAATTGCTCTCCTGAATCAGTGCCAATAGTCTTGGTCTTTGCGGTTACAGGAGGAAAGGCTATGGTACGGTTGAATGGCAAGAGCAGACTTGAACCAACAGCAAGGCTGAGGGAAAACACACCCATGTAATGACACACACAATCACAGTTTCTACATCTGCCTGTACGTACTCATTTGTCCTCCTTGCAACTTTGACAAGCCTGCCGCATGGGCGCAACTCAATCAACACCACCAGTACCGGCCTTTTCTTTACTACAGAATATAATTTTAGTCACATCATATGGTGTAGCTGAAGCAGAGTTGACCCCTGGCTTCAGCGTCAACACCATCAGTGAGTAGTTTCGTTTGGTCACAAGAAATCCCACAGGCGCGCCAAATATCTGACGGGAACTATGGGTCACATAGCTCCATGTGGAATGGAACGCTCTGATGGATCACTTGTGGTATTGTTGTGGCAACAGAAATGGCATGTCATCACGATAACACGGTATTGTAAGTGTCAACATGGAAGAGAACAGCAAAGACTTTAGTCACACAGTGTTCCTACAGTTCGCCTCACATCATGCCTCACGATATCTCTATATTCCACAAATTCCAATGGCCGGAGTGAACAGTTTTAAGAGGAAAAACAGATCTGTCCAATCCTCCAAAGAGAGTCAGAATCTACTTCAACATTGATTACGGGGCTAAAAAGAAAGAAAAAAAAGAAGAAGTTTGTGAGCGCATGAACAGACGTATGTGTATGCAAGAACACGCACACGCTTGTTGTCTTAATGACCTAATCACTGACTGTGTCCCAGATGTGGCAGGGTCAAATCCACATCCCACAGAATGATGGTGTCACGGTCTGGACATGGTTGTGTGTGTGTGTGTGTGTGTGTGTGTGTGTGTGTGCGCGTGTGAGAGAGAGAGAGACAGAGAGAGAAGGAAGAAGATACTCATGAACATGTTTCCACTATATAGTATTAATCAGCAAAACAGTCATAATCAATGATAGATACATTTAGAACTGGAGATAGGAAATTAATGCAACTTTAACACATCTATGATAAAGTTAAAAGTCGTATCGTATCTTATATCGTATCGTATCGTCTCGTATTGTCTCATATCGTAAAAATAGTAATTTAAAAGACAGTAATTTAATATTAACATCAGTAAAATATGAGAACACAGAAGACACAAGGGAACTCATTCAAACCCCAAAATGCCATCATTCCATCTTTTGCTGATGTCATCTCACCACGTCTAAGTCTCTCCCTGGGTGCCTGTATTTGTCAGCATGTCTGTTTGCGAGGCCAAGTCTGTGTCGATTTCTCTGCCACTGAGGCTTGTTGGTTCTCTTCTCACATCATTAACCCCACTCCGATTTTCCTCAGTCAAAGTCAGTGTCTCATCTACCTCAACCTCACTATCATCCCACAATCAGCATCTTTTCCTGGAGTTGCTGTCCTCATCATCATCCTCATCCTCTCTGCCTCTGTTCTTGGACTTCTCATTATCACTGTCTGACAGTTACTGTAGGTAATCAATATATTCAGAGACACTGGCTCAAAGAAAGCTGCAGCTGTAAATGTAATCATGGAGTCATTCACTCAAAACAGTGTCTAGAAACCCTCAAACTTGCTGTTGGTTCAAGCCTGCTCTTGCCATCCTCTGACACCTCTAACATCTATGTCCCTCCTAGCCTTGGTTTCCAAATGTTGATCTGTCATACTTCAAAGACTTTCAAAACCCTATCCAGTTGATGTCTCATTGAACAGTCCTAGACTAGACACAAGGGGTCACTGAACTTGCTAACTGACAACTTGTGTCTGTTTCACAATTCAACACTGCCCTCTGGTGCTGAGCTTTCTTACTGCCTGTATATTCTCAGACAGTGCTGCAGTTGTGCCAAATACACATTCTTACAAACACAAACTTCCTCTGTGTATATTGGAATTTGCATTTTGCAGGTGTTACAAATTCACTGTAGAATTTGAAACAAGCCATTCTTGAGGATAGTATTTTTGTATGATAAAACTGAGAAACCTCCTTTCAAAAAAATAACATGTAGAAAACCTTTATCCTTGTGAAGGTCCAATGAGGCTAATGACACTAATGATAAAAATAAGCAACTGATCATACTGGTAGGATTACATCATACGGCTGCACTTTGACTAGTCAGATACATATAGTTATCCACCAGTCATACTCATAAAGCAGCGTGATATGTTCAAGGGATATCATCAACTCTCTACTGGACACATGCAACCACTTAAAACCTGCAATTAAAATTAGTTTAAACAGCATATCTTATACAAGTGACACATACATGGGTAATTAAATGTTTACATCACGTCCTGCTTCTTACATAACTTCATGCTGCTTTTATTCCTCAATTTTGGGCAATCAATGTCTAAGAGATTACAGTAATGTTTCTACATATATGAATACACATATATTTTCACTATACACAATATATGTCTTTTTATTAACTAAATTTCTTCCCATTTGTGTTTGTAGTTTATTTTTATAAATTGTAACATTACAAATACTTTCTACATATTTCTGCTCGCAGTAATGGTTCACTTTGACCATTAGAGGGCGATGTCATTTCACACTATACAAAGCCCCATCAGGTTGAAACCCTGTTGGGCGCTGAACAAGCCTTACAAAATATCCAGCCACATACAGCCTTGTGTATCAACAAAAAGTATGCAAATTTAACCACACTATATTAAGTATTCATCAGTGTTTAATGGGCAACCTTTAATCAGAGCTGCACTTTCAAAAATCAGGTGGGAAATTACTATTATTCTTTCCTGCACCTAGCTGCCACAAAAGATACCACATTTATTAAATTCCTACTCATGTAATATGTGTATCACAATCCATCTCTATTAATATAATAAAAGAGCTAATTGTGCAAGAAACAAGACTATATGAAGCATACATGTAAATCATAGACGAATATGTCTATATATTCCCTGATTCATTATAATACTGACACTGCAATTTGTTTAGTTTTCATCATGTTTCAACAAGTCACTCGCTCCAAATGCGTGAAGATTCTTGCTACTGCAGCTCAAAGATTCCCAGACTTCATTTTTGTCTTTTGCACTTATTTGAATTAACTTATATTTAATGGAGAAAGGCAGTGTAATAAGTGTTTGTACTCTGTGTGCTCCATATATTTACCAAACTAGGGTGCCTGAAATTTGTAGTTTTATTACAGTCCTTATTAGCTCACACCAGTCTGACAGCCATCCTAAATATATGATTTTCCTCAAACTGTTGTAACACTGAGGACATCTACAACAGATGAAAGAGCAATGATGTATGATGATGTAAACATTCATCATGTTCCTTGCGTGGCTTAAAGATTATGACATGACACTTATAAGAAACTCACCAGGGACAGGAACCCTGCAACCCCTAAAGCCTCAGTCCAGATGGTCAGTAAGGCAGAAAGCCACATATCAGACTAACATACAGTAGTGTTTACACAATGTCAACAAGTTTAAATACTGCACCACTAGTATCCAGTAGTTTTCTACTGGTCAAGGCTCAGATCACTGGGACTTCAAAATATCACTCATTAGATTCTGTTGCAGTTAAATTTTATGAAATTACATGTGTTTCCTAAAGACCAGATTGCTCTGATTATTCCCAATCATTTGGCATGAGTGGTGGCTAATTTCTGCTGATGATGTTTGTATGGCAATTAATTATATTTGACTATTTCTCAGGTCAAATAACAATCTGAATATCAATGAACAAACAATCACACAGTAATTTGACTATGTGTTCACTGCACACTACAGCAGAATGAACGGCTATGCAGCACATTTAGATTTACATTTTCAGCATTTAGCTGATGCTCCTATCCAGCAACTGTGTAAAAGTGCAAAAATAAAATCAGCTTTAAGTCCTAAATCACCAACATTACAAGCAACTTATAGTAAGGAGTGCAAAGGTTAGGGTCTTAATGCCCTTATAATATATCTGCAGCCATAGAACAATCATGTAAGAGCAAAATGGTAGGAAAAGAATCAACATAGGAGCTTTATTCATTTGATTCATGGGAATTCATGGGAGAAACAGTTTGAATATGACTCTTTGAGGCTGCTGAACTTGAAGACTTCCAGACGTCCAACCTCAAGACAACGGCCTAGGTTGTATACTCCTAAACAGTATCCTCCTTCACCAAACACCCTCTAGTTACCCTTGTGCATTCACAGAAGATAACAGCTTTGTTTTGTACATCTCTGACACAGAAGAGAGTAATCAAGGACAGGATGTTTTTAGTGCCAAGAGGCCCTTACACAACAGGACCCTGGCCCCCTTCCAGTAGCCATGACAGGGCATCCAGCACCCAGCACCCAGCACCCCAATACACCGATTCCACCAGAAAAACACATCAGCGTGTCATTTAGACACTACTGGCATGTTTTGCCACAGACGATCGGTGAACGGAAATAATGTTCTTGCCACAGTTTAACAGTGGCCTATTTAACAGCAGGTTATCTCCACAACCTTTTTGATGGCTGCAAAAATCTTAAAAACAACATTATATATTTGTCATTCTCAGATTTAGAGATTGACATTTAATCTTCATATATTTATGTCATCAATCTGTTGGTGGGTTGTCTACAGCCATCTGCAATAGCAGTGTCACACCATCCAGATCTTATGGGCTAATGGTAGCCCAGAGGTTAGGAGAGCATATAGGTGACAGGCAGGGCAGCTTGTCATGACAGCAGATCTGTGCAGAACCTCTGGTGTCTGAGAGAGACACAGGAGAATGTGGTGGGGATAAGGAGAATAAATATGTGCTGAAATTAGAATTTGGACTCAGTCCAATTGCAGAAAGGTTGAATATCGGTTGAACTTTCAAACTTCATATTACCCTGAGGGGTGCATGACCTATACACTAATCACACAGAGAAGAGGCTCATGCAAGAGACATTTGAATTTCATATTCTTCTGCATAATGTTCCTGGTAGCATAAAAATCTGCACAAGAGACATAAATACTAAGTACAGATCACTTCCATCGCTTCGAATTTCAGGCTGTAGGTAGTGTGTTCAAACATAGACTATATTGTTCTAAGCTGTCTGGGTGCCATTTATGAAAACAAGTCTGGAGATTGAAGCCTTTGATATTTCAAGACTTATAAGGCAAACAGTGCATATTTGCATAGCCTAAAAATTCAAAATCATACTGACTATATTACTGCTGTTATCTAGCCTACTGCAGGCATGCAGAGGACTTGAAATATTTCCATAGTATTTAACAAAAATCTAAAAAACACTGTTTGCTATGTAATTTCTTGTGCAAATTTCAGTAGATTGCAAAATGTTTCATTTCAACTCTTGAAAATTCAGACAGCAAGTCCCCAAGAACAAGTTTTGCCATAAGGGCAGTCCGTCCCTCTACTAGGTCTATGTGCTGTCATTTCCCATGCTAAAGCACTAAATGTAGGCCAATTAATACTTTTTCCTATATTAATTTCTCAATTTAGTCGGCCTATATCTGATATTTCATCCTATTGATACTTCACTTGTTGAATTAAGAAGCGAACATTACTGTTAGAAAGCCCACATCGTTGTGTAATAAGTTTGCCTGTCCAGTGCGTTGTAAGTTTTGTTCGCTTCGTTCTGATGGTCATTTACTCCGTCTCACCTCAGTGAACTCTTGGTGCTGTTATTTACAGACTGACCCTGAACTCACCGGAACGGCTGTTACGATCCAGTGACGTGAAGTTTAACGTTAGCTCAGTTTCTTCGTCTGTGTAGCTGATGTTAAGACGGTGGTGTTTTTCCTCTCCCGTTTTCGCCCTGGCCCCGCCTCCAGTGCTACATGCGGCTCCTCCTCCAGTGTCCCTGGCCCCGCCTCCAGCGCGACATGCAGCTCCCCCTCCAGCGTACCTGCCTGCTAATCTAGCACCTGCGAGCTACCACCCCGCTCCTACACCTGCTACACCATACCAGGCACCATGCCCTGCTCCATATCCAGTCCATCCATCGCAGCATTACCAACCTGATGTAGCCTTCACTTACCCCGATTAAGCAGCACCATACACCATGCCAGCCTGGACGCCGTCCAACCCAGATCAAGCACAGGCAGCTGGTATGGATCTATTTATCGCCTCATCCTACGGCATTCCAAAGCCGATGGTCCCCCATTTTGACAGTGGTTTGACAACCTGTTAAATAGTCACCGGCACCTGAACAACACTTGAACCAGTACAAGTATCAAGTGCTCCTCGGACACCTGAAACTACCTAGTGCACTCCAGCTCACCAAAGCCTACATGCACAATCCGAGGCCATACACCATGGCCATGCAAGCTCTACAGGACAAGTACGGCCAACCCTGACAGCTTGTCCAAAGTGAACTGGGCGCCATTCTGAATGCTCCAGCTCTCAAGTTCGGAGACTCCGAAGCATTTGATGCCTTCGCCCTGTCTATCCAATCGCTAGTAGGCATGCTTAGGACTCTGGAGGGTCAGAACGACTATGAACTAAGATGTGGATCCCATGTCGACTGATTATTAAGCAAGATGCCCCCAAGCTACCGCGATGGATTTGTGGAACACTGCCTGAACCAAGGCATTCTTTGGACAGGCACAGACTAAACCTAGACCTTACCTGACTTGGGGTCCTGGCTACAGATGAAATCCCAGGCGAAGTGCATAGCAGACAGAGCTGCAGCTCTCTACAACCATGAAGCTCCCAAGCCAATAAAGAAAGACCAATGTGCCTTCAATAAACCAAAGGAGAAATCTATGCATTTTTCCTCTCTGCTAGTGATGACCAAAGCTCCAAAGGACGGTCTCCACAACCCAAGTCCTCACACAAACCTAAACCATACTGTCCTCACTGCGACAACAAAAACCACTTCATGAACGCCTGCCCAGAGTTTAAGAAACTGAACACAGGACAGATTGTGAAGTGGATAACGGATGGACAGCGGTGTTGGAAGTGTGGACGATTGCACAAGCCCGCTACTTGCACCATCAAGCGATCCTGCAACACCTGCAAAGAGCAACATTTGACGGTACTGCATGACGCAGTCCAACAAACCCAGAAAAGTGTGCTCATGGTGACCGCTCCCACTAAAGGTGTACCAACAGTGATGCTGAAGGTTGTGAATGTCCTACTTCACAATGGAGACCGAGTACTGGAGACGTATGCTGTACTCGACGACGGCTCAGAGCGAAGCATCATCCTGCCACAAGCTGTGCAACACCTGAACCTCACGTCAGAGCCTGAAACGCTCACCCTCAGGACCATTCGCCAAGATGTAGTGCAGCTCCAAGGTGCTTCCGTCACTTTTCACGTATCCTCCCGGCCAAAGAGCCGGTGCGTTTGGGCCCACCAGATGGACCCATTGCAGTCCACACCAAACTTGGCTGGTCTCTTCAAGGCCCCACCAGCATCGTCCAAATTCCTGCACCCGAGCAGCGGTGTCTGTTCACAACAACGGTCTCACTGACCATTGAGCTCTCCAAGAACATTGAGCGCCTTTGGCAGATTGACACGCTTCCTTATATGAGCGAGAAGTAGGTAACCCGCTCGAAGCAGGATCAGCAAGCCATAAACCTACTCCAGACATCTACTGTTAGGGTCAAGGTTGACGGCATACAGAGATACGCTACACCGCTGCTTCGTCGAGCCAACTCCATGACCCTCCAGGCTCCTATGGAGGCAGTGTTGCCATGTCTCCGAAGCATGGAGCGGAGACTCGCCAAAGACCCAGACCGTGCCAAGGTGTACTGCCAAGAGTTCCAGAAGCCTGAGAAGATGGGCTATGTCGCAGTGGTGCCACCTGAGGTAGCTAAAGCAACCCCAGAATCCTGGTATACAGTATACCTCACCATATGGTAAGGCACAATGACAAAAGCAGGATTGTCTTTAATTGCTCTTTCCAGTATAACGGGCAGTCCCTCAATGACCTTCTCCTCCCTGGACCTACCTTAGGTCCATCCCTGCCAGGCGTCCTCATCAGATTCCATCAGTATCCTGTTGCAGTGAGCGGTGACATCAAAAGCATGTTCCACCAAATACGCCTTTTGCCAGCCGACAAACCAGTACTGCGCTTCATCTGGTGGAATATGCAGAGAACTGAGAAGCCCAGCATTTATGAGTGGCAGGTCCTGCCATTTGGCACAGTGTGCAGTCCTTGCTGCGCCATCTACGCCCTACAGCAGCACATCCATGACAAAGGTGAACCCAACAGTGACTTTGCTAAGTGTATCGAGAAGTCATTCTATGTCGATAACTGCCTTCACAGCACCCACTCAGCGGATGAAGCTAAGGACCTTGTCGATGGTCTGCGCCAGCTGCTCCAAACCGGAGGCTTTGAGATACGCCAGTGGGCCAGCAACGTCCCGGCTGTCATTGAACATCTTCCACCCGAAGTCAGACCTGAGAGCAGTGAGCTGTGGCTTTCCCAAACCAGCATGGACCTTCAGGGTTAGGGTTGGCCTACTTGCTGGAGTAGTAAACTAGGTTCCATTACATATTTCCAGGGAAACAGAGATAACACTAGCAAAAAGTTTTTTTATTTTGAGAGTGAATTGCCCCACAATATGAATACATTTTGATTATATCTTTTATTTTGTTGGTAACTGTTGTATAATCGCAATATTACACTCGAGAGTGTGCTTTACCGTCATTATTGGCACTTCAGTGATGCTTACGGACCGAGGCGCTGACCACTTCACTGTCGTGCCAATAATGACGGTAAAGCACACCCTCTCGTGTAATATTGCTGAATTGCAAACCAGATATCAGCGTGATTATTTGGTAACTCTGCATATCTCTGCCAGTAATTTCTCTATCTTATACGTCTTATGGGAGGTTGTATGTAAATTAGTCGTTGATACATTTGATTAGTAATTACAGTCCTTATCTGCATATGAGTATGTACTTAATTATATTGTGTTTTGTTATATTGATAGCTTTCCTTTGTTTGTATCACTGCTAGAGACCGCAGCCTAAAATAAATCAACACAACTGGGAAAGTCTGTTTCCGTGTTCTTTAATCGGGACATACATCTGTACCTTGAGCCAACTCTAACCACCTGATTCCCTGGAGACCCCATCTCCTTTTTAATTACAATAAAATGTAAACTTTTGGTAAATGAAAAATGTTAACATTCTTTTCATATATACAGTACTGTGCAAAAGTCTCAGGCACATGTAAAAGAAAAATAGTAAAGCGAAGATGCTTTCAAAAATAATTAAATGAAAAGTTTCTAAATATAAAAAAATGTACTATAAAGAGCAGTCCACTGACACACAAATGCAGAAAAAAAAATGAATAAACATCTAAGACACAATATATATAAAAACTCTTGGGTGCCTAAGACATTTGCACAGTACTGTATATAATATATATCTGTTATATAAATTGAAAATGTATTCCCAGTTTATTCAAGACACATCATGTCAGAAAAGATCGTTTGAAGACAGGACAGTAGGAGCACTCGACAGTCAGATTTTGGATGTGATGTAACCGTTTTTGTAACCTCCTGTTAAAACAATCTCGCCTTGAGTCTATTCCACTACAAATTTGCAATGTCACCTACTGCATTAGACCTGCTGTAGGTATGGACTACTATAGTCATGTAACAAGTTAACTTACGGTAATACTTTCTAGTATTTACGGATTAAAAATCGGTACATTTCCCAGCAGCTATGTAATAAAGTAATCAAAGATCCTAAACTTCAAGATAGATCACATCCTATTCCAGCGTATTGAAATCCTAGACCGGAAATCATATCGCACGTGCGTACAACTGTCTAAAAAATAGTATCTTGATAGTCAGCGAGCAAGATGGCTAACTAGCGCGTACAATGGCTAATTTATGCGAAACATTAATTAATATTCATCACGGACATCAGACATCACCATACTCGACTAACACGAGAAGGGAGCGCCTACCTAACAAACTTGTTTTACTAATTTAAAGATATGTCAAAGTTTCACAACCCTAAACCATAAACAATACGCTGTTTGGCTAAATCAAATATTTTCGCTCTCCCCCCCCCCAAAAAAACCCCCCCAAAAGATGCTAGACGGAGTGTGACTCTTGACTCCTGGCCAAAACGAAGTGGTCTAGTCTGTCTAACGGAATTTAACCGAACACGGAAGTGGACGGGAGTGAAGCCTCTCGCTCCGGCTGGACGCCACAGTACTGAAATCTGGTACAGTGAACTTCCCGGCCGAGTCGCTGTCGCTCCGTGGCCACTACGTCTCTTCCGTAGTTATGAAACTTTCGAGCGCAGGTTTTGTAACCGAGACGTCCCGGCCAATCACAGCACGAGACTGGTGCTCACGTGACGGTGTTTTTATGTAACAAACGGGTGTCTGTTGGAAAGCCCCTTGACTACTGTGTCAGGGCGCTCAGCAGCTACAAGAATGTGTAGACAACAAGTACATAAAGGAAAATTGAAATAACGGACATATTTTTTTTTTCTTCCACGCCACAATGTCGCTTCAACCACAACTGAAGGACGCGCCGGAGGAGAGGAGCGCATTCTTCATCGAGACCGAGTCAGAGTACGCCTGGGGAGAGGACCATGTTGACCACCATAAACTTATTTTGCAGAAAGCCAATGCTCTAGCATCGGAAAACTGCCTCAAAGAAGCTATTGACTGTTTTACTATGGCCATGCGGAATGGCTGCGTGCGGCCCGAGCAATTAAGCACTTTAGTGGACTGTATCCTCCGCAACTTCAAGAGAAAGGGTGCGGGGCCAGATGCGCCTGTGGGACGGAGGCAGGACGGAGCGGACAGCACCCAGGACGATGTGTTTAGCTGTCCAAGTTGTCATAGTTTTTTGGGCGAGCCTGTGACCATATCCTGTGGACATTCATACTGCAAACGGTGTTTACAACGCAAGCAGCTCTCACAATGCAAGCTGTGCAGCGAAGCAGTGAGGGTCAGCCCCGGGGAGCTGAGAGTGAATGTAATACTGTGCGGACTTTTAGATAAATGGTTCCCCGACGAGCTGAAAAAATCTAAAGCTATCGGGGAAGTTGAGGAGCTGTCCAGAAGAAAACGCTACGAAGAGGCTGTGAAACTAGCAACCAATGTTATTCAGTCTGGTAAGTGGGAAGAGGGGTTTGCTTTCCTCTGCCTTCTGCGCAGTCTCTGTGAGCATGATGGGGAAGCTGGTGTATTCATAACTTGATTATACTAACCCACAATAGAAACGGTTGGTATACTTTTTAAATCGTAATACCATTCATTATATAGGTTATTGTCAACGAGTCTGCAGGGGGTGAGTTAGGTACTACTGACCAAGATTTGTAAACCCATTACCATGTGCTGGACCGAAAAACTCCTCCTCCTGACTGTCATGTAACCTCGGGTGACCCGATTACGAAATTTCACAAGTTGCGCATGCGCGGTAGATGCGCGTTGCATAAGGCAGGTCGTGACACATTAGGATAGGTTTTGTAACTTAGCGAGGGGTGGAGGGCAGTTTTATTTGTAATTTGTTGTGACTGCAATGGCCCATTGTTTCATATATGTGAAATCAGGCATGGATAGATACTAATATTGGGTCTATTTTCAAGGCTGCTGGTCCAGATAGGGACACAGCAGGCAATGAATTAGCTTTTGTAACAGACCCTTCCCTTATGCAAGGGGGTGAACTAGACTACCTCTGTGTCAGATGATTTGTAGTTTATCTGCCTGAAGAACTGTGGAAGATTGAGTCTTTTCTCAGGTGATGTGATGCAGTGGGCTTGTGACAGGAAGGCTGCTGGTTCACATCCCACAAATGGGTGGGGAAAGTGAATAATAAATGCTTTCCTCACCATCAGCACCTACTATACATGTGCCCTTGAGCAAGGCATCCAAACCCCACAACTGCTCCAGTGGAGCTGCTCAGTGGTCAAAAGTAGGAGACAGCATGCATGCCCACTCCAAACTCCCTGGATAAATAAAGGATTAAGTACAGTGCTAGGCCTCATGGGATACAGGGGGCCTGACTTCCAGGAGAATCTGTAACATAGTATGAGCTGCTGCAGGCATGACGCTGCTCTGCAACAGAAATAGCCTTTATCATTTGCTCCAGAGCCTGTGTATGGAAAACACTGACAGCCAGCCATGGCTTGCTGGCTTTGGTCTGTGTATTTTGTTTATGTTCCATTTGGTTACCAATATTTAATCTTTGTTTGCCTGCTCACAGCAACCATTGCACCCCTGACCGTCCAGGATCAGGGGTGCAATGTCCCAAGGATTCTTAAATTTTTCTTTCCTGATGCAGATTTGCAGAAGTTTTTCCTTCTTCTCACTAAGGGTCTAAGGTTGGGGGAGTGTTGTTTCTGTTTATCATTTGATAACGGTGGCATTGTGAAGCCCTCTTGAGATTGTAACTGTGATTAAAGGTTATGCAGATAAAATTGACTTACCATGCACAGCAGGAAGCACTTAGTGCTCATCTATAAAGCAGTTCAAAGGTTTTGAGTTAGACAAAGCATCCAGTGTGTGTCCATTTTCTCTTAAGTGCTTCATAATTTAAACCCCACCCTATACCTGTTTAAGGGCTCATGGGAACAGCCACACTTTCTGGGTCAAGTGATATAATATCACATATAACCCACCTGCCCTCTGTTACTCAAACATGACCTACAGGATAGTCTTTTGAAGACACACATCATTTGTATGCTCTTTTTTTTGGTTAATGTCAGTTTTGCATAAGGTCAAAAGTATGCTGAGGAAGTCACAAGCTCCTGTGTTCCTGCATTGAGTAGCGCAGGAATACTGACAGCTGTAGTATGCTATGTGCATCAAAGGATAACTGCTGTGGCACCTTTTGCAGAGAAGGTTTGTCAGGTGACATTGGTGTGAGGACACAGACTGACTTAGAGTAAGGGAGCGATGCAGTCAAACCACCTGCTTTTGACAGTGTTGGTAATGCATGACTTGCAGAAACTAATTGATTTTTTACCTCCTCCTGCAAGCAGAAAAAGACGTAACTTCGCCAATTAAACCATAGGCTATTTATGGTCAAATGTGATTTTTGTGCTACCTTCTCATCTAATGTGCGATAATGAGATGTTCTTTTCAGGGCAATCTCCGACTAGCACTACATCTGTGATATCTGTTAAAAGTGAAACAGCGAGCTTTCAGTTGTCTAAAGAAAACTCTCCAATGTCACATAAAAGTCTCTCTCCTTTCTGATGTCTGAGGAAGATATGATTTCAACCCTACTCTCCCTCTCTGTCCCCTCTCCACCTCCTCCTGTCTCCCAGCAGACCCAGGGGCTGCAGCGGTGGTGCGGCTGTCTCGTGCGGAGGCGTACATGGCTCTCAGACAGTACCGTCTGGCTCTGGAGGACACAGAACTCTGCCTCAGCTCCAGCTGCTCTGCAGAAGTAGGTCACTCCGCACCGCACCGCCTCGTTGCTCCAACGTGAAACAAGGCGTGAATGCTGCAGAAATTGGATTTTTATATGTATTAAGTCCTTATTGAAAATTCCCCTGCGCAGGCATTTTGTGGTTGTTGTTATTTAAATTTTATTAGTAAATGAAAAGCAATGTCAAATATGATTAGTCCACTTCTGATGCTAGCCGTTTTGTGGGTGCCACAAGCGTAGTGGGGTTGCCTGTGTGTGCGTTTGAGTGTGTGTACGTCTGCTCACACACATTTCTGTATCTCTGCCTTTGCTTAGGGAGTCTGTCATGTGGTCAGTCAGTCTGTTCCTGTATGTTGCTCAGTAGGCCATTACTTAGAAAAGGTGTATTTTAAGACTGTGCCGCCCTCAATGCTCCAGACGGAGGCATTCAGTCGCCGCACCGTTGCATCACTGGTTTAACATTATAGGTTTATGACCTAGAATGTAGCTTAGAGGATGCCAGACATTAACACTGAATCATGTTTATCCATTTATCCTATTCCTTCATAGAAAAAAGCAGTTCTCAAAGTTATGTGATAACTTGTGATGCATGGTGTGCTGCTAAGTGAATTTGTTGTTTGTGTGCCCATTTGTTTATATGGAACATTTTTAACCACCCTCCTCTATTTTTAATGCTGTATAAAAAGGGCTTCCCTCGAGGTAAATAAGTTACAAAATAGTATCATGACTAAAGAAGGGTTGTGATTAAGGTCATAGCCATTAGTAAGTGTTATATCAGGAACAGGAGACCAAAAGCGAAGTCTAGGATAGCCTTGAATTGTGGTGGTTGAGTTGGAAAGTGGGTGCTGAGTATATTATGTATATTCCCCATCTTATATATTTGTACGGTTGACGCATTTTGATTTATTGACCTCTTAGGGAAAGTTGTTAATGGGAAAGCGTTGCATCACTTCTTGCAAAGTTGAATCGATGTTCTGTCTGGCTGTTGTAAAAGATTCATCATTTAACACTTACAAGGAATTGCTGTTGTTCCGTTGTTCAGGACTTTGGGATATTCTGTAGTTTGTGTGTACACAGTAGTCAAATGGGGCTTGGCAGGATGGCGGATGAAGGGCAAGCTGACCCAGTGTAAACATGAACATGAATGCTAACATGGCTGCCCCATGTCTCTCTCTTTCTCTGTCCCTCCTTTCCCTCTTCCTCTCCCCCCGGTCAGGCTTTCTTTTGGAAGGCTATGGTGCTCCAGGAGATGGGCCAGGTGGACGAGTCTCTCCAAGTCTTCCTCCACTGCCTGGATCTGGATGAGGACTTCCCCTGCGCTAAAAGACAAGTGGAAATGGTGAGAGAATCAGAAGGAAAAGTGGGAGTGATGATTGGTGAGGAGGGAGAGAGACGAATATCAGTTGCAATTGTCATCCTTAAGTGTGGCAAAGGTTTATATAAGCAGGGTGGAGAAACCAGACTCTGTGCACTGTGTAAGCCAAGTTTGACCAAACATTTAACTGGAACTGCTATCGCTGTACCATTGCCCAAAGGAATATGTCACGTTTACTTTGGCCTACCTGCCCTTTGATAAGATGGGATCTTTATGCTCTCCCATTATGAATTCTTCCTTATTGAATGGAACCATTTGTTCCCTTTTTATAGCTAGCATCTGCTTCTGTACTACTTTGAGTGCTGGCTTAATGGAATCGGTCTCTTAGGTTCACATGAACTTAAAATCTTACTGCAGCCTAATGGTTAAATTGAATAATTAAAGTGGAAACATGGCAGGGAGGCTGTCTTTTGTAGGCGTCCTGATGAAACTTTGTGTCTCCAGTATTGCTGTTTTTATTTTAATTTACAACTGGCATTGTACTCCACACCTAGAAATGTGTCTTGACTATAATGGTCAGATTGTTCTTCTTGTCCATGTTCATGTACAATATGTCAGTCTATACTGATATACTTGAGGTTGGAAGAAAATCCACCACACACCTGCCGTTTTTACAGATCAAGCATTTATTGTGGTTATATATGACAAATGCAAAGCAAAGTAAATGCAAGGTGAATGTTTTAAAGGAAATATGTCAGCATTTCCATCTCTAGTTGCATGTTTGCCAGATAAGCTTTCCACACTTTTTATTACGATCATTTGTCCTGGAATTGCGTAAGTTGTGTTAGTGGGTCAGGTCTTGTGACAGCCTGTAATGACATTAGTACCACTTCTTAGACAACACACACACTTAGAAGTTACATAAGTGACACACAGTTGACCCATATTTAACCAATAGTACACTAACCTTTAGCATGACATGGTAATTTGTTGTCTTTCATGATGATACTACGTAAAATTTGATTGCTAATGTTGCCCAAGCTTGGTGAAGTCATCTTCCTGTATGAGGGTGCGAGCTTTGTTTTGACTTTGACGTTGAACCTGTTGTTTAGGTTTGCTGTAGCTTGTCTGTTCTGAATTCCTTACCCCTCCCCTTCTGAAAGAGACACTGCTCAACATAACTCAACAAATAGTCATACATTTTAATGAAGTGGACCACAAGTAGGACCAGAATGCTGCTCTGCTACTGGGTCAAACTTGAACCTCAGGCTCAATCACATTCTCAGCATAGTCTAAACTGCCTTTCTGACCAATGATCCTTTGCCTCTCTGCCTCAAATTATTGCCTTGTGCATTATCTTCGCCTGAGAATGTCATCCATAGACAGCAAATGGGTATTCATGTGTAGTGGCTAGTGGTTATGGCGTCCTATTCACAGTATTTTGTATTTTATGATATATTTCTTTAATTAATTGATTCTTTGCAGATACACTTTATCCATGTGGAGATAGAGTTTCTCAGTTATTCAAGACTGTGTTAATTTCTCTCTGACACTGATAAGACGTTTTAGTGGCCCTGCTCCGATGACTAACTGAGTGCTTCTTTACAGATTCTGTGTGACCTGCTCTCCCCGGCTGGTGAGAATGTCAAGGTTGGTCTGAGGGAGATGACACAAAACGCCTCGCCTCACTTACGCTGTAAAACCCTTGTGGCTGATGCCCAGAACCAGCCTCCACCACAGAGCCTAGTCCATAGACAACACCAACACGAGGTCCGTGCCGCCTCCGTGCACCACCATCTTGACAACCAGGAGGTACAAACACACCGAATGATGATACTGATGTCATTCAATATAACAATGGAGTGATTTAAGGCAGCTGTTGTCCCTTTGTGTTAAAAGTAACATCTTCTTTCTCTTGGTCTTTCGTCATTGTGCAGAAACCTGGACGTTGGGAGAGCCTGGAGCGCACCAGTCTGAGCCGAGCTCATTCACTACGAACCCATAGCTCTAACTGTGGGGAGGAGGGGCTTAAGAGAGTTTGCTCTGCCCCTCAGCTGGGGGACCAGGGAAAGGGCAGCCTGCTGAAGAGGAAGCTGTCAGTGTCAGACTCCGAACACTTTGTTGTGTGCAGTGGAGGCAGCAAGCAGAAAAAACAAGGTCAGTGGCCACCCGCAACATTATATTTACTCCGTTCTATTGCTTTGTATTCTTTCAAGTGCATTGTAGTATAATCTCCAAATCTATCCTTTTCTGCTTCTGTCATCATACAAGTATCAAATTATAGAATATAAGCAATATTATAGTAGTAGCACTGCATTAATAGTAATTTAATTTGAATACTGTAATTCAGCCTTCTTGCAGAAATGAAGTATGTTGGATTCAGTATACATTCATTCCCACTATAAAGGCTATTCCCAACACTTTTTATGTCCCGCCACCATGGTGCATGTTTAATGACCTCATTAGCATTACTGGTTGTGTTTAATATATCATGATGACTATGGTGGGACATCTCACATACAGCTCAGGTGCCTCATTAAGACAATGAATTGCTAGCTGTCTTAGCAAATAAAGAGTAGTAACAGCATATCCTAGCGGTGATGAAATGCTGCCTCTGCTTCTGTGTGTGTGATGCATGACCTTCTCTCCTTGTCCGTACCCCAGGTGTGGCCAGTGCCTCCAAACAACAGGCCGCCACAGCCAAAGCCTGCAGAGGTGTTCCTCAGAACCTGCCGGACCCCAGCGACTTGGAGTGCTCTCTCTGCATGAGGTAGGGACACGTTGACACACACAAGGGGGTCCCACGCACACACACTTGCACTGGAGCTCATTTGTGTGTTTTTGGGTGGGTTTGCGAATAAACATTAAGAACAGCCAGTTGACAGTTTGCATCTCTCTAACCACTACAGGTTGTTCTATGAGCCTGTGACCACACCGTGTGGCCACACCTTCTGTAAAAACTGTCTGGAGCGCTGCTTGGACCATACACCTCAGTGCCCCCTCTGCAAAGAGAGCCTCAAAGAGGTGAGAAAGCATTGTTGGCTGCTGCTGAATCTGGATTTTGACCCTCTATCCATGCTTAATTCTTCAGAAAATCTGATTTGTCAGAATATGTTTAATTGTTGGGTTGGTTGGATAAACACTGATGAATTGATTAAGTGTCTCTTGCTTCCTCTATTTATCTCACACCTGTATCTTGCTCTCTCCAGTATCTAGCATCTAGGAAATACATGGTGACCAGTGTCTTGGATGCGCTGATCAAGCAGTATTTGAGAGAGGAGCATGCAGAGAGGACAAAAACTCATGTGGAGGAGACCAGAGAGCTTTCAGAGTGAGTAGCCTTGTAGCACTGTTCATCTCTCTTGTCTCTCTGTCTCTCTACTTCCTTCTTCCTCCATCTCTCTTTTAGCCTGTCTCTGGTTCATTCCAGCTTTCATCATCAGTCATTTCTGTCTGGAAAAAGTTTGAGAGTCTAACTTATGCTTCTTTCTTTGTCTGTTCCTCCCTCGGTGTAGTTTAACGAAGAATGTGCCTATCTTTGTGTGTACCATGGCTTACCCCACCGTGCCTTGCCCCCTGCATGTCTTCGAGCCACGTTACCGCCTCATGATCCGCCGCTGCATGGATACAGGCACGCGGCAATTTGGGATGTGCATCAACGATCCTCAGAAAGGGTAAGGCATCTCACGCACAAGCACATGTTCACACACCCATACTGCTCTGTTCTGTTCTGTTCTTCTGCTCCGCACTAGTGCTTTTTCTTTTTGTAACCTTGCCCGGAGAAATAATAAAAAGTTTTACTTTCTGCTGGAATAAGATAATGAGAGAGAGAGTGTAACTGTGAAAATTTTAGCCAACAGGCTTTCAGACTTAATATTTTAAGCGTTCTAGTAGCAGAATAATCCGATGCTAAGGCAGGTTTAGAGAATCATTTGAAAATGTATGAACTGTAATACCCCTTGCATTTCAAGGGCTATTATAATGTCATATCTCCTTAGTATTAATTAATTAAGTAGGCCATGGCGTAGTTTGTATGGCTTGCACTTTTAGGGGACCTTGCACCTGGACCTTGCAACATTTGTCTAGATAGATAGGTTCTTGGACCTTTTTTCAGCTCTACACGTAAATATTTCAGATTTTAGTCTTGTTATGAGACCTAATGAAAACACACTGGCACACTTGTATGTGGGCAATGAACAGAAACAGGCCTACAACCAACATAAAGTTATGGGTTATGTAAGACCTCCAAGCGATGACTGGGACAAACTGCCACAACAGCTCTCCTATTTTATAAATGAATGACTGGATCCCTCCCTGCAGGTTTGCAGATTATGGCTGCATGCTGATCATCAGGAGCGTCCACTTCCTCCCTGACGGGCGATCAGTAGTGGACACCATCGGAGGGAAGCGCTTCCGGGTGCTGTCCCGAGGAATGAAGGATGGCTACAGTATTGCTGACATCGAGCATTTGGAGGATACCAGGGTAAGAACCACAGTAACCCTCAATTAACTGAGGTTGTCTGTGTTGTGCTGTTAAGTACAATATTTGTCCATTCAATGTTTTTTAGTGAGTTCTTTTGTTACAAACTATTTACAAAAGCTTTTATCTTAAATTCTGACAATCCAGATTCCAGTGATTGGTTGATTAATTGTTTGATTGACTCTATTAGGTGGAGGACAGCGAGGAGCTGGTCAGACTGCAGGAGCTGCACGACGCGGTGTACGAGCAGGCCCGCATCTGGTTCCAGAACCTCAAGATCCGCTTCCACAACCAGATCCTGCAGCACTTTGGACCCATGCCGGAGAGAGAGGCCGATATCCAGGTACACCTCAGACACAGTGTCCTTCCACTTCCACCTGTAGGATTTTTTTTTACCAATCCCTGCCAACATCCTAAGCATTGGTGATGCCCTTTGGAGTTTGTAATGTGTATAATTCACTCCTCTAATCCAGTTTACTGTTGTGGCCCATTTGAGGATATCAATGAGGAGGAGATGTTTCCTGATGATCCCCACAGGAACTAGCGCTGATAATCTAGGCTCTAATTTAATGTTGGCTGTCACATAAAACAAAATGTGCAATGTATCCGCAGGGAAAGGTTTTTGTATTTAGATATGGGGTGCTAAACTCTTCCAAACACATCCAAAATACTGAAATCAGTCAAATGCAGCACCTGCCCCCCTGGATTTGGAGTTTTTGTCATTAGAAAGTTCTTTTGGAATTGGGTTTTCAACATGTCTTGGCTGTCACCTCTAAAAAGGCAGTTGCCTTTAATTACGAGAAAGCAGATGTTCGGCAGCTACTTCACTGCAGAATTGGCTCCATCTGGCTTCCACTTGTTTGAATAGCTTTAGGCTACAATACAACCATTTTAATGATACTGAATTAGAACTAGATTAGTAGAAAATACTATCCACTCCAAAGTGAAATAATGTCATCTATGTTCAAGTGTGAAGAATCAACATAATAACTTGTATAAACAATTTGTAGAGTGGGGTGTGTTTGTAAATTTGGAAATCATAACTGTCAATTAAAAGAAAGGCATTCTCTTATATTTTATGTATTGTGAATCAACCAAATTGGCTTGTTCATGTCCCCAACTTGTTTTATTATCACACACACAAATATTGTGCTTTTCTTCAAACTACTGGAGGGCTGCAACTAACGACTATTTTCATTGTCGATTAATCTGTCGATTATTTTCTCGATTAATCGATTAGTTGTGGTCTAGAAAATGTCAGAAAATGGTGAAAAATGGCGATCAGTGTTTCCCAAAGCCCAAGATGACGTCCTCAAATGTCTTGTTTTGTCCACAACCCAAAGATATTCAGTTTACTGTCATAGAGGAGTAAAGAAACCAGAAAATATTCACATTTAAGAAGCTGGAATCAGAGAATTTTGACTTATTTTTCTTAAAAAATTACTCAAACCGATGAATAGATTATCAAAATAGTTGGCGATTAATTTAATAGGTGACAACTAATTGATTAATCGATTAATCGTTGCAGCTCTAAATTACTGTTACAGTTTGCCAGAACTCTGCTCTTGAGAGTTCTGGCAAATCTGGCAAAAGAGCAGATATTCCATATCTAAAAACAAATTAAGTTGAAGTCTGAATTTGGAACATCTCAGGACACACTTGCATTTTGAGGAAGCTCCATGTGTGCACCTGCCTCAGAGGTCTGAATACTGGCACGCAGGTGTTACGTGTATTTGTGCTCTGGCTTCCACCCTGCACTCTATAAAAGGATTATAGATCTGCTATAAGGACAACCACAGGGCGGAGTCCACTCACAATATATAGGCTAAAGAGCTTTATGGGTACTACTTACCTAATCCCTCTGGCTGTTTTGCGTCATAAGGGTGTCATGAAGAGAATCCCCAATACTAACACACACACACACACACACACACACACACACACACACACACACACACACACACTCATTCTCAATGGAAACGTTATGTAATTTTTTAAGCACGTTTGTTCCGGGGCAAAATACAGTAATGCTTTGGTTAAAAGCCAATGTGCTTGTCTTAAAGTGAAGCAGAGCACAGACATGGTGAATTTGATTTGCCTCTTATGCTTGTAAGTGTTAAGCACATTTTGAAACTGTGGCTCAGGTTTGACGAAACAGGGATTTTTCAGCCATGTAACTGACGCAGCATCTGGTAATACGGGACATGCGGTCCTCAAGCAGCTTACCATAAAAGCTCATTTTTATTTGATTTAGTTTCAAGTGTGCTGGCTGATGCTTGGAAGAAGTGATGGCCAAGCGTCTGATTTGGTTCCACATATTGGCAAGGTTATTTTTTTAGGAAAGCAGTCAAATGCACAAGTTTCCCAGGAACCAATATTACAAATTATTCTGTAATTCCAACTAGTAAAAATGTTCCTACTATTTTCCCACTCTGAGTCCTGGTGTTTTGGCCCAGACAGGTTCTCACATTGTCCTGTCTAGAATAGTTCCAGGCAGGAAGCTGCTCTGTAGCTTGGTTTGGCTCAAATAGCATGAAAGAAAAGATATTTTTGTGGAAATACACGTCTCATACTGTTCCCCCTCTCTTCTAGGCAACTCCTAACGGTCCTGCCTGCTGCTGGTGGCTCCTGGCTGTCCTGCCTATCGACCCACGGTACCAGCTGTCTGTCCTGTCCATGACCACCCTCCGAGACCGCCTGGTGAAGATCCAGCACATTCTCACATATCTGCAGAGCATCCCCAGCGACTAGAGCTTCCTCCTCCCACAGCCCCAAACATCCTCTGGACTCTCGAATGACATTCAGGCAACCTTCTGTCAACCTATCGCCAACTTTCGTTTTCCCTGCCGCCATCAAGCCCCTCATCATTTTACAGTATTCTGCACCTCGCCTGGCTCTCCCACTGGCTGTCAGAGATGTGAAACCTTATTTTAATGTTGGGAAGACATCCACACGAGATCAGAGTGAAGCTGTAACATCCTTGAAATGATGATCACCACTCAGCGCAGCAGAGAAAGCAGAATTACGGCCAAACCGCCTCAGGGATACCACGGCACACACTTTATCTTAGCCCATCTAGAATATCGCTGGTTTAACTTCTTTGAGACATCGATGAGAGGAGTTGTCTTCATCTGCTCTCTTACTTGCTACAATTAGTTTGCCTAGGATCTTCCCTACTGACTTTATTGAAATTTGAAAAGTTTAGAGCAGTTATTATTCCCCTTGGTGAATATTTTGTTGATGTTGAAGGCGATAATAGCAGCGAGTTCTATGTAGTGAACACTTATGAGAGTCCCACTTGTAAGGATAATACTGTGCTGTGGAAGTAGAGGAAAGCAAAGTTATGGAGGTGAGGTGAAGAGATATCTATTAATGACTACATATTTAATTGAATCATCTCTTGTGAGATCAATGAGAAGACTTTTTTTGTTTTTTTGGGTGGGGAAGGTTTCCGTTTGTATAGAGAGGAGTGATTCTGTGAAATAAAATCCCAAATGCTGAAAGTTAAACAAAGGCAGATAAGCAGGAGGAAAGGTGAAGTGGAGCTGAGGGAGAAGGATATGTAAAGAAAAGATTTATGTAAACCCAAGTGCAACAGTAGGCTGGCGTACGCTTCCAAAACACTGATGAAAGTATTAATCTTACTCTTCCGAGCATTAAGCTTTTTTCTTAGTCACTTCTACCACGTCTACCATGCACAACTTAAACCACTGCCTCCAAGTAGTGGCAGAGGACCTTTCTATTGAAAGGAAGAGACCGCCTTTGTTTCTTCACATTTTTCCACTTTTGAGCTTCTTCCAAACTGTCATACAGGCAGCCATTTTGTCCCCCTTTACATACACTACTGTTGGAGGAATGGCCTTGAAATCCTATCTCCATTCTATGCTTTTACAGTGTTTTTCTTCCACTTAACCGCTAGTCACAACTCAAAAACCCTATCTTCCAAAATGTTTTGTTTGTCATGGTTTTAGACCCTTTCAGTTTCTCGTAGCGTAGAGTTTGACGAGTTTTGCAGTGAAGATATTTCAGATTCAAGAGAGTTCTGTACGTGTATTTCTTGTATTTCTCTCCTTGAAACCAAAAGTTCCAGCTACCCATGTAAGCCATGTTCAGTGAAATCATTTTTCAGTAAAAATATATCTGTACATTCTGACCTTATGTTTGTAAAAAAAAAAGTAAACAAAGGGGAACTTGCAATATTATGACAAATCAAAATAAGGAAAGAAACTGCTTATATTCATCAATTAATCAGCTGAATGGGTTAGCATGGTTCTTCATTTAAAGCTGCACTCTACTTGGAGGAGAAAGGACAGTACCTGAGGTGCTTCAGTCAGTGGACTGCTCTTGCCTTATACCATTTTGCATTGTGATTTGAACGGCACGATGCGTTGGCTTGGTTACCATTCCTTTTGCCATAGTAATTAGTATGTTTTAACTTTATTTTTCTCTCAGTCGCCTCAAAGCACCAGTTGTTCACAGTGTGTAAAATAAAAAGAAGTAAAAATTAAAGTTGAGGCTGTTGTATGTAAATCATTTGTAAAAAGGCTTTTTGAACAGATCTTGCTTTTTGCTCAAATGTTTTAAGTTATCAATTTTCAATAATAAAAGCACTTCTTTTTCAACTTGAGCCTCAGAGTGTTCACTGTCTTAATGAATATAAGATACTGTTGTTGCTGTATAGCCTGAATCGGGGGCAGCATGGTGGCTCAGTGTTCAGCACTGTTGCCTCATAGCAAGACGGACCCGAGTTCGATCCTGTGCTTGTGTGGGTTTCCCCTTTCCAAAGATATGCAAGTTAGGTGGATTGGAGACTCGAAATTGCCCTTGGGTGTGATTGTTTATCTGTGTTTACCTGCCTTCCACCCAAGGCATGCTGGGATAGGCTACAGCCCCCCAGAGACCCTGAATTCATGAGCGAGTAAAGAAAATGAAGGATGTTTTGGAGCAGTGTACCCCAATGCTGTTGTGCAGTGTTGAGCCACAGGGGGGCGATAACGCAACATTATTGCTGCATAACTGTTTCATAACTCACCCTTTACCCTCTGCAGTTACTCAACCTCAACTTTTATTATGAAAATATAAACAGCTCTATTTGAGCCACTTCATATCTTACAATCAGTCATTTCATATACATAGTATCACAGAATAAGAACTACAATAACAAGAAGGAGACAGTGGTCATGAGTTATGGCATCCAGCCCAGAAATCCAGTCCTGTGCGCTCCATCGTTCTTGCATCAGAGGTCACCGTGCAGACAGCATCATAACAAATTCTGTAGAGGGAGACAGAGACAGCAGCAGATTCACTGATAAGGGCTAATGATACTCTAATATCACAAAGGGACAACCTCATAATTATCTGCCCACATTGAATTGCCCTGGAAACCAATAAAGTTCATAGTGTGATGTAATAACAAAACATTTTCATTATTACCAAGTAATGAACAATGTAAAATGTGATAGGGTGATATGTGACATGTGAAAGCACAGAAACTAAAGGATAGGGGGGCATTTCAATTGGTAATATGACAGTTGTATTTTTGCTGCCGTTTTTATTTTGTGATGTAAAGTTAAGGTTAATGGCTCCATGTATCTACGGTAGCAACTTGATACTGCATGCCTTAAATAGAAAATATCATCTGTCTCTGCTAATCTCTACTCTAATCAGTGTGATCACCACTTGCCTCAGCTTGCTCTATCTATCAACATGGATCCACTTGTCAATCAGACAGCTATTGATGTGTCCTGTCAATCACTGCATCACCGTAGCAACTGCAGATAACTTGAGGCAGTTATCATGTCCATCCAATCAACCACGCTTTCCATTTTCCATTCTCCTCTTGGAGATCATTGTTCTGAAAGACTTCTATGATTGTAGGTGTGAAGCTATTGACTGACGCAGGACTACAGCTTAATTCCAGATTAACCCACTGACATTGCCTCTTAAGGTGCTCCTGTAAGTATTTCCTTTTGAAAGAAGTAAATCGAGCACACAACCCTTCCTTCTCATCTATCCTACAGCTTGAGCTTGTCCCAGTAGATGCCTGTGGGCCAGGTGCTTCATTGGGCATTCAGCCCATGTGGCTTAACTGGATGGATAAGCCAGCAGCGTAGCCCCAGGGGCTAATTGATGATAATGTGGAGCACCTGCTTATTGATCCCCTGTGAGACTCACACGCCTATTCGTATGTTTCCAATAATTGTAATTGATTGGATCGATGAGACAAGACAAACGGGGAAAAGTCGGTAGGAGTTTACAGGATCACACCAGTAAGCCCTTTGTGTGCTGCAGAGTATTTGTGTCCCATTATACATGTCCTAACCTATTGTTTATTTGCCTGTGCGGTCATACATGCGGGTGTAATTTCTCCAAAGTCCTTGAGCTGTCCAGCAGCGTGTGTGTTCTTTGTGTGCAGAGTGACAGGCGTCCAGGCATGTGCATTGATTGTCTTAATGCACTGCTGATTAGATTGGATTGGCCCTTCCAACCAGCCCACCTTGACGTTCCCATCCCTCCTTCCCCTGCCTCGTCCTTTTGTTCCATCGCTTCATTTCACCCTTGTTTTCTCCTTCTCTCTCCTTCATCCTCGACCCATTTCCAACTAGATTTGCTGACCCTTCTCTTACTTCCCTCTACCTCTTCTCTTTACACCTTCCATCCCTTGAGCACTCTTAGGCCATTCCTAGTTTTCACACTTTTCTCACCTCCTGTCCTTGTCCCTCACTTTATAAGGTGTTTTATTGTCTGTAACTTATGAAAAGTACCATACAAATAAAGTTTACCATAATCCTTCCTCGCAGCCTACCCTCTCTCCTTACCCCCATATCACTCCTCCTTGCCTTACACCTTGCCTAGAATTCCCTCTTACCTATCTCCTCCTCTTGTCCTCCAATATATTCCTCTTCGCCTCACCATTTCTCCTCACCCCCCACCCCACCCCCCTCCCTCTCCCTGCCACTCACCATCAAAGTCAATGGTGCCGTCCTTGTTGAGGTCAATGTCGCCGAGGATCTCCTCCAGCTCTCCTTTCTTCAGCTTCTCCCCCAGGAGGCTCTTCATGGCCTCCTTCAGCTCATCTAATGTGATCTTGCCGTCGCCGTCACAGTCAAACTGCAACGTGTAGGGTTCGGGGTGTGTGGAGGATGGGGCAAGGAGGCGGTGTGGACAGGAAAGGGGGGGGGCATGGATGGGAGGGCATGGTAGCGGGGGCATGGAGGAGGAGAAGGACACATTGGAGAGAGAGCAGGAGAAGTGAGTGCGGAGAGGAAAAAGAAAAAGAGGCAAAGAGGATTAGAGGTGACATAAGGGACAAAGACGGAATGAACAAAAATACATGTTTCTGGTGGATGATGAGGGGGGGAGAGATTGAATACAATAAGACGGAGTGAGAGAGAGAGAGAGAGGGGGGGCAGAGAAATATAAAAGAGAAAGAGGGAGAGAAAGTTGTCAAGAGACAGACAAAGGAGTTCAGAGATCACGGCATGCCCAAAGCCATTTAACTGAGGATGTCTGCGATTATCATCACAATTGAAAGCAAAGTTTCGCATTGATAAAAGCTGCAACTTGAGTAACAGAGGTCTTAGAAGTACGACTGCTGCTTGGGACTGCAGATGGGGCAACGCTGACTCATGAGGTGTTGGTATTGAAGAGAGAATAGAGGATGATCAGATAAAAAAAAAAAGAGGCAGACTTCTGCAAATGTCTGATATCGCAGAAGAAAAGGCTTTCTGTAGGCAGCGAGTGTGAGGTTGAGTTCACTGAATACGCTTAGTGATATTTTGACCCTGTTAATGTTGCTCTTCTATTTGTATCGTTAAACTGCTTTGACAGTGTTAAATGTTAATGAGAAGTGAATAATTGATTGGTTTCTCATAATGAAGAAAATTAGTTGAAAAGTCATTGGTTCAGTGTGTATGCTGTAAGTTTCTGTCCAGAGGTAGTGCTGTTGTTAGTAGTAGTAAATGATGCAACTCCGCTGCATTGCCTTCACATAACATCAAAGAGTTCATTCATTAGCCTCCACAGAACTTGAAAGTACATTTCTTAGACAGCTTCCTGCTGCTTGGCAAATGTTGTAAAATTGAATTTCCAAACCCCACTTCCTCAGAGCATCACACTGTCAAGATATTTGAATGTCAGATATCAATTTACGTGACTTGAAAACAGACTATGCTCTGGAGGGTTTTTGTTACTTTGTTTGTAAGCATGCTTCCTCAGTGCGTCACACACCGATATGGCCCTTTTAAAGATTTATGTGTACACCTTCTTTTCTTAAAGGGGAACACCACTGAATTTGATGTGATGTGAACTTTTTGAGGCAATGGATGAGATTATATTTCTCTAGCTTTTGGTAGGGGCCGGAAATTCAAATGCAATTCAAATGCAATGCAAATGCAATGCAAATGCAACGAGACTAACTTAACGTTATGTGTGAACCGACATGCAGGCTACTCTTGTGAGCTTAATAATTGGATAGCCAAGTAGCATACACTGTGGTGTGGTGTTTTCTAATAAAAATCCTTAAGACTAAGACATTATCAGTGTTACATTGTCTCTTTCTCTTTCTCTTTTGGGTTTGTGGTAACCATGACATGCTGTTCTATGTTCATGCTTTTCTTGAACCCACAAGTGTGAGGCTGTGCTTACAAATAGGGTCCACATCACACCAGGACTGGAACATTAGTAGCTTGGGGGACAATCGAATCACTGCTTGCATACCTGCCTCTACATTGACGTTAGAGAAAACAACGAGATAGACGTTTCCTCCAGACTTACAAAGCGTCAAACATTTCAAATAAAATTGGTGTGATTAATGAGCAAATATGAAGTGAAACCGAGGACTGATGAATGTAAATGCTGGCAATGTGGAGGGCTGGGACCATTGGTAAAATAACCATTTAAATATAAGTTGTCCTTTCTACTGAAACCTTCCTACCACTGCATTTCTACTGCTGGCCTTCTTCTCTTTTACATGTTTAGAAGAAAGGACTATACAGTCTTGGCACACTTCTAAAGGCCCCGTTACTTCAGGGCACACTTCAAAAGACATGTGTACCATCACACTGCCAGGCCCGACTCAGCCGCTTGAAGTCGGACCTCTTAGGGTTTGCGCACAAGGTCCTCTTACCTGTTTGAAGGCACAGCGGAGCTCCTTCAGCCCGACCATGTGAGCCGTCTCAGCCAGCATCCTTGGGCCCATTAGCTCACAGAAATCATCAAAGTCCACATGGCCGCCCCCTGAAGACAGAGGACACACCCCCATGCACACGTTCCTATGAAGTTCATTTTCTGCCATAATCCTAGAGACCCCTATACCTGCAATGCCCACCTAGAGCGTAAACGGTACACTTGACATACATTCACGCATTTATATGTTTGAGGATAACGCTACACATTAATAATGATGCACTTAGTAACGCCTGCACATTTGCAAGCCTTGGAAAAATAGCTCCTGGTTCAATATACGATGTGTCAAAAATACACTTGAGAATGGTTGGCTGAGCTTGCCTAAGAAAAGTTTACGATGTCCTAATTTGATCACAGTATTACCTAAGCAAGTGCAAGCGTTAGGAAAACAAGTGTCAGGAGAATTCAGCTCATGGAAGCATTAGCAGCTTTAGCAGTGTGCTCATTATGTTTCTTTCAGCCCGCTGTAGAAGCATTTTTGTTTTGTTTTCGTCCCCTTGGTAATTATCAAAACAGATTCATGCATTGGTCAGGCTGTTTTTGCCTGTTTGACGTAAGATAGGCTATCTCATTTGTAGGCCAATAGGCTAGGTCTGTCATTGTCTAGGCCTCGGAGGCTGAGGGAAAATTGCTTCAGTAAAACAATGCAATAATTTTGCAATTCAAAAATGTAATGACTGTATAATTCTGAAGATTTTGAAGGCAAAACAGTGGAGAAATGGAGGACGAGTGTCAAACCATGCCAAATTAAGTATCCTAGTGGGTCATTGTCATTCCCACCTCCAGTGGAGCTTATGGGGCTGAGGCTCTTCATTTGCCCATGGCCTCTTGAGCAGTCGCAGTGTAAAGCACTTTGCATGGAGCTGAATCTTGGCAGCTTTGTTTGGACCCTTTAGACATAAACTTGACAGCCTTTAGTTCACAGCAGCTAAGGGATTCTGAAGCAAAGGCCTATTCCTGGCATTTACTGGTACATTTTTGGAGTAAGCAAAGCATTTTGGAAATTATTTATTTCGCACTTGGCTCAAGGTAATGGATATTTTTTGTCCGACTGGCTTCAGCGTTGTGGAGCAGCAGTCTGCACATTGTGAGGGTATATCTCTGAGACTGCATTTAACAATTTCTCTGCCTTCATTAAGTGGGTCAATCTAAAGCAACCAGTGGGTAGGAAATTCTCCCTAAGGTCTTGGGAGATGATTAGAATATTTTTGAATTGATAATATGTTGCTAGTTAAGACCAGAATTTCCTGCGGTAATAAATGCCTCTGTAGGGATTTCCCTTCATGTCAGAATGCCTAGGCTAACTTACAGGTCAGTCCAATCAGTGAATAGAGAAATCATCCCTAGGGTCTTAGCATTACAGTCATTGTAATGCATGTATTATAAGCTAATGTGGGCTACTTTTGGACATATTTCATTTGGGGATTGGTGCCATTACTGGTGCACTGCATGTCTATGGGCTTACAAATGCAGCAACGCAATTCCAATGCAATTTGGTTCCAAAGAAGACACAGAGTCAACAAATTTGAAGGCTATTTAGGCCTATTTATAATCACCTTCATTTGTATAGCACCTTTCATACACAACAGGCAGCTCAAAGTGCTTTACATCAATAGAAGGCAGATAAAAGACAGATAAAAAGATAAAATTAATATAAAAGAACAAGCAAAATGCATTGCATTAAAAGAATCAAATCAAGGAAAATAGAAAGATAAAAGAACACAACAAATACTTGTGCTAGTATTTGTGCTATTACGACTACGACTGACCAGCTATAGTCTACACTAGCATAACTCACTTCATGCAGAGGCAATAGTGAAATAAAGCAAATCCATTCATGAAATGTCTAGTGTTAAATGTGTTCTGTTTTATTAATAGCCTACTATTTGCAATGCATTGCACTGATGCACATCAGCTTGAGACATTATTACGTCAGGTTAATGTTCTAGTGATTCTATTTATGGAAAATCATTTTTGAGGTTTTAAAAAGGCTTATCCTGAGCCTGTAAATATTTGAAGGGGACACTAGTGAATTGTGATTCAATATTCAGAAATATAGATAGGATGAATACAGATAAAGGCTAAAAATAAGAAACACAAATATTTAGCAGTGGAATAACACTGAAGTATGTTTACAATGACCACAGTGAGGGATACAACACAGAAACTGTTTTGGAAGAAATCAAACATGGAGGAGGCGGCTGCATTCCGGTCCAGAAGTCCCCGGGGCTGGGTGTTTATGAATCGGCTCTCCTACACAAGCAAAACAAAAGCCTCCACAAATAAATGCAGGCTACATCTCAAATTTTATTTTATTCATGACTGCATATTAAGCCACGATTCATAAATGAAGATTCAACTATAATTTTGGCCCTGAAAATATGTTAGCAAAAAAATATGAAAATATCATCTTTTTTAAAGTTTTGTACATTTAGGGAAAATCTGGTGGACTTAAGTCTACCTAAGTATTTGTTTTTGGGGGGAGTAAAAAGATTTGTGTTTCTCATTTTTATCTATGTTCATTCTATTTTATAAGTTTCTAACTATTAAACTGCAATTCACTCCATATGGTTCCTCCCTGATGGATGCAGATTTTTGTGCTGAGAAGCATAATTTCCACTGGCAGGTTAGGATACATGCAGGTACATCACAGCCTTGGCTCTTAGGAGCCTAATCTGTCAAATAAGACACCCAGGACATCAACCAATCAGACAGGCCTAGAGGCTCACCTAAGGTTACAGCAAAATGGTTGTGAAGATCCTTAAAGAAATAGTTCACCCCAAAATTAAAATTAATTATCTACTTCACCCCCATGTCATTCGAAACTCTTTTTTTTTTACAGCTCCAAAAAAACATGAAATGTCTATCAAATTTCTCCAAAAAGCTCCTGCAGCGTAATTTAAGTGCTTCGTAGGCAAACGATTGCACTGTGGGTCCAAAAGTCGTCAAAAAATTTTTTTTATTTTTTTATTTTTTATTTATGAATTCACTAAGAGACTGAAAATAAATGGAACCCAGGCAGATATACTATCTCTTCTTGAAAAACTACATGCTCTGACAGACAAGAGCAGGAATGAAAGATTCAAGAAATTCATGTTTTTGGATTAATAACACAAAATAATGACATAAAAGAAAAAGTAACTTAACTGGCGCTGGACTGGGTAACACCTGCCAGTATTCTCTAGAGCTATGGTATTGTTGTAGAGTGAATGACCTTGCCTAATGATAGGCGTGCTGTCCTACCATAACACCATGCCAAATTGCCTGGGCCCATAGTGCCACTGTGGTTTCCTTTTGAAGTAAGGATGTTTAACTATTCCAGCAAGAAACCCCACACCCAGAAAAAACTCCATTCAGATATTCAATTAAGCTACACTTGTCTGATTTGAGGATTATTATTTGATTGAGCAATCAATGGCGCCAAACAGTCTCTGTCTTTGACTTTCATTGTATTCAGCATGTCCTTTTCGCCCTATTCTTAATGATGCAAGGGAATAGAGCGCACAGCTCTGTCTAGTTCAGGTGGCGTTTCATTTTATCATCACCGAGTGCCGACGGGAAAGAGGCGGGCCGGAGTCGGATAGGTTTGGTAGTTTTGGTTGGCTCCACTAAAGCCCCCGCCCCACTGATGTTGTTTATATATTGATCCTGGGTTTGTGCTATTTTTCAAGGCAGGCGTTTACACATGCATGATATTAACTATATGATGATAACTATCAAAGTGGCGATATCATCAGACGCAGTAGTTGTCTACCATGTGGCATCAAAGCCCAAGAGTATTCAACTTTCTGTTCCAACCAATGACTACACCAGGTGATTTGATTAGCTTGAGTTATTCAGTGAAATCAGCTGGTGCAGTGATTGGTTAGAATTAAAACTTGCAGACTCTTGGGCTTCACTGGCATATGGTTGAGAACGACTGCTCTAATGCTAAATGCATGAACATGTACAAAATAAATCTAGAGTAGTGTAGGTGTACATGTACACAACACCTAAATGTAAGCCATTACACCAACATTACAGCTATGCTACATGCGTCTAACACTTACGTTTCCATTGTCTATGCAAATTCCAGTCTTAGAAGTTTGGTCAGATGTTACAGGTGGAAGTTGCAGGTACTGGTTCTCTAGGATTATGGCAGAAATCCCACTTCATAGACTATCAACCCTTTCACAGATGCCTTACTTCATTATCTTAAACACAAACCAGCCGCACTACACACTAATTTATACTTGAACAAAGACAAGGACAAAGATAAACACACTCACACTGAGAGTGGAGCCGAAAGTTTGGTCTGAACTAAACAAACACACACGTCTACATTCAGAGTCACACTCATACACACCTGCACCCGCACCTGCACTGTGACGGCCATTAATCAGTCTACTCAAATGTCTCAAACGTCCCCAACTTCAAAGACAAACATCAGATCCTCACGGACACATAGAAATGTGCGTGTACATTCACGCACACACACACACACACGCACACACACACACACACACACACACACACACACACACACACACACACACACACACACACACACGAACACGCACGCACACGCACACACACACAAACACACAAACACACTTCACTTCACAGAGAGATACATCAATCATGCACACATGCTATAACCACTGAGGAAGAAATGAAAAGCACACACACACACACTCAGACACACAAACACAAACACACACTCACATTTCATCTTGATTTGCTGGATGATCTCGATGAGCTCCATCTCTGTGGGCATGTAGCCCATAGTCCTCATGCAGTCTGCTATGTCTTTGTAATGGATGAAGCCATCCGCATCGTAGTCAAATTCCTTAAAGGCAACCTGCAGTTCTGACAGACAGACAGACAGACACACACACACACACACACACAGAGACAGACAGACACACACACACACAGACAGACACACACACAGACAGACAGACAGACAGACACAGACACTCACACACACACACACACACAGACAGACACACACACACACACACACACACAGTTAAACCAACACTTTCAACAAAGTTTTACCTTATCTGCAAGCAGTGTTCTGTTTTTTTAATTGACTTTGTAGCTCTAAGCCATTGGTGAACAAAGTTCCAAGAGACAAACGTGAGAAACCTTCAGTGTATTACATGAATCACAGAAAAGAGCAAGCTTATAAGAAAGAAAGAAGAAATATCAATGCAATTGATACAACAATGCAGTTGACTAGTAATTCATCATGTGCCGGAAAAAGTAATTAAACCAATCAAAGCTTACCATCCAACTCCTCTGGCATCAGTTCTCTATCCTATGGAGGAAAGAGAGAGAGAGCAAGAGAGAGAGAGAGAGAGAGAGAGAGAGAGAGAGAGAGAGATGATTAAAAGAGAGCATGTGAGGATGGGTTGTAAAATCAGAGCTCCATTAAAACACAGTATTCTCCTGAGAAATACCTCGGTGATAATCTGTTTTTGACTACCGAATTAGAATAACATGCATATCATGTCAACACTGCGGCATGCTGACAGTAAAGTCTAATGGGATTTCACCCAGCGACATGCCTTTCTAATTTGCAATATGACACAATACCACACACTCCCACACACACACTACATCTGCAGCATCCCGACAGCATGTGAGACGGAGCATAAGCCCAGAGTGCTTCTGTGTGCATACAAATACACACCCACGCTCACAGAGTTGCACCAGGCTTGCGCTGTCACACAGCACACACACACACACATACTGTACATTATTAGCATATAGCCAACTGTGTGAAGCATTCAGCATTCGCTTCCCTGTTAGACGCTCTACTCAGGGTGACTTTTGGAGGACGCGATGCTACATGCTCTCTCTCTCTCTCTCTCTCTCTCTCTCTCTCTCTCTCTCTCTCTCTCTCTCTCTCTCTCTCGGCAAAGCGGAGAGCTTGGAGGAAAATCTCCACATAGCTACACATTAAGCATAATGGATCTCAGTGGGATTTCGGTGTACTGAGGGCTTAAAACGGCAACATGTTAACATTTCCACGCGGCGCAGGCAGACCACTTAGACAAAAATAAAAAAATAAAGAAAGAAAACACTTGATTATTTGATCATTACTAACAAATTTGTACACAAAGGCAAACCCCGAGGCAGGAAATGCACTTGATAGCCCAACTTTTATACAATGATTTCATTGGACACCTTCATTAAAACATGAATGCGTCACATGCTGACCGTGAGCATAGTTTCTCTATTCTAGTAAGACTTATAAAAATGTAGTGGCACACATCAAATGCCTCATAACCTAACACTGCTCATAATCTAATCAATATATTTGTAAACATATACTGCATTTAGGCCTTGGAAATAAAATATAAAGCTTTTGAGGTAATGAAGTAAACTTGACATCATACTGCAATGAAATGAAACATGCTGTAAAAGCAACAAAATAATTTCTTAAACAATATTCCTTGTTTTAAACCCTGATTGCCTCCTCAGCAGCTTGACTCATTGTTCTACAGATACACATCCACAGGGTTTAGGCAAGAAACATACAAACTCAATCATCTTAGTATAGAGCAACTGAGCCTGATACATGAAGATACTGTATGTCTCAGCAAAAAGATGCCACAAGCCTGAAGGCATCTGTATGTCCAGAGCCACACAAACATATAAAAAGCTATGATTGTTACAAGTACAAACATGAATGCTATAGGCTTGTTTTTCATGCTGTAAGCAAAAAGACATTGAAGCTCAACAGAATATGGAAACTATAAGACAGAGAAATGCCAGCAAGACACAAACCTTCACTCTGATAAACTGAAAATGCAGTCCCAGCTTTATTTGAGCATCGGTTTTCTGATTTACAGCTGAAAAAAATGCAGCATATTAACAAGGCAAAACATCGCAATGAAATTCATATGCAAAGAAAAGTGCAATACTTCCACCTAATACATGCTGGCAGTCAAGGTGGCTAATAAATAAAACATTAAAGGTCATCCTGCTCAAGTACACAACAGTTTCGGGAAAGGAGAGGCGCCCATGGTTTATTTGGAAGCTGCTACCCATGGCAAGCATTCAAATGATTATTCACTGTACAGCAGTGCCAATAGGGTCGAAACGCAAATGCTCTGCCAAAACTCAATTACCCCAAGTGTCAGCTCATTGTATGGGTACTGTGCCAAAAACACTAACCAGTTCATCATGATTGATATTAGCCATAACCATTTAAGTCCTAATTCTCCAATCTTCAATCTTGCAGCATAAACGCAGCTCTATGTCACATAGTGCTCCGCCGCTGTTTACCCTGCAAAGGATATTCCAGCCTACAAGGGCATATTTAGATGGCAAGGGCAACACATTAATTGGATTTTTTTCATCCAGAAAGGATTAGACAGCATGCCATTGCAGAGTCTCAAATCATCAGTCAATGCGAGCCCATTAACAGTTAATTTCATTCTGTCTGCCTTCACATGGGCCACCGAGCAGCCTGGTGCTTTGTAAGCGCGATGCATGAAGGCATGAGGAAGATACATGGGCTCCCCACACACACACATATGGTCCTCAGGTGGAAGATACACTCAAAAACGGGTATAGAGACGCGTGCGCACATATATGTTCACGCGCATCGGTGAGTGCCACCCATTACGCTTCGTACCCATCTATCTATCGCAGTTGCTATCTATTTATCTGACATGTAAATACAACAATCGTTTTCCTCCCTAGCTATTTGGCTCTCCCTCCTTCTTCCATTGGATCTAATGAGGGCTGACAGTGAACCTTGCTAAGGGGGTTATTAATACTTTTGTTGAGGCAGGGATTAGGAATGCTGCAGGGCGGAGTAACCTCCTCTCCCATTCTTAGTCTCAGGGCAGCAGCCGAAGCAGCGGGTGCTGTGGGCTGCGCATGATGCAGACCCTCAACCTCGCTGCTACTAGCAAATTCAGGGCATGGCGGCTCACACGCACGGCCGCTGAAGAAGCACAAGTCAAGGAAGGACGACAAAGTGGACTATACAGCATGGCACATCACAGTCGCCCAAAGTCATTTTTTTACACCAGTTTTCCCTTTGATGAAGCGCTTTAAAACAGTGAAACATGCCCATTAGTTATTAGTTAATCTAGTTATAAAACATCATTAAAATGTTCCAAGGCACTCAACTCCCCTTGGCTTAGATTTCACTGTTATCTTTTAAATCCCTCTCATGCGACGTCTCGCTTTGTGGAGACATTTATAGAAATGCCTATGGCTCTGCTTTGTAATAAGGTCTCATCAGGGTCTCATAAGGATCCGGGATTAAAAGGATCCATTATATGTATTATTCTAAGAATTTACCATTATAATAGTTTAAAGAATATATAATAATCATGATAATAATACAAATAATAATAATGAACTACTATTTATATACTGCTTATATAAAAAAAAGTTTACAAAGTGCTTCACATATAACTCGAATAAAAATAGATAAAACGAAGGACCAAAAGAAATATACAGGATAAAAGCGAGTAAAACAAGAGGCACTTGATCTGCCTAATGTCCTGCCATAATCACCATGATATATTAAACATAACCAGTTTCACTAATTAAGTCATTAATTAAACTATTTTGCAAACATTTCCATGCCAGCATACTTGCCCCCACATAACACATGGGCGGTATTAATATGAACTCCGTATCTTAAAGCATTAAGGAGTTATAGCGCTTTCAAGAAAATCTGTTTTTCCTCATTAATATGCAGATTTATGCAGCAAGGTGCTCCAAAATCTAATCAGGTCATGTCCTCTATAGGGGGGAACCTGTGGTATCAGTATGAAGTTTCCATCATGTGTTGTTCTTGAGTCACAAGAATGCGTCTACACCACAGACTGACAGATGCCACTGTTAAAAGATAATACAGATGTTTCCAGCCTGAGTTCCTCGGACAGGTCGTTCATTCACAGTCTATGAGCTCTGATCGCAAACTTCTGGTCAGCTTTGGTATAGACAGACAAACCGTTGGAAGGATTTCAGGCTGCACTAAGGTTCATTGGGGGTTAAATCGTTCATCAATATAGCAGGTGGCCAAACCTGACTCTCCAAACCTCAGCTTTAAAAGTAAACAGTGAAATCAACCAGTGTAACAAAGCTAAAATTGGGGCAATTTGGTCTCTTTGTTAAGAGTTAAAATCCTTGCTGCTGCATTATGTGCAAGCTGACGACGAGATTGACTTTTGACTGAGGCGGCTATAAAGCGAGTAGTGACTTAAACAAGCTGATTTAAAAGCATGAATCGGCTGAGGATAAAAAACCCCTTTTATTTTTTGACATATTCCTTAATAGAATGCATCAGGATTCTACTACCCTCTTAAAGTGTTCCTCAAAGGTCAGACGGCTATCAGAAACCGCCCCCATGTTTCTGGCCAGTGATTTAATGCTGACAGACAGACTACCTAGTCTGCTGTGAATCATACATCTTGAGCTGGGAGGACCAGATAAGCTTATTTCGGATTTGCTATCATTCAGTTATAAATAGTTCTGAGAGATCCAGCGCTTGATATCTCAGACGCATTTGTTTAGAGTGTCAAAGCAGTTTGGATCATCGGGTTTGAAAGGGAGCTATAGCTGTGTATCATCGCTGTAGGAGTGAAATGAAACACCGCACTCGTGGATTAAATGGCAGAGGGGGAGCATGTATAGTGGGAAAAGGATTGGACGAAGAACTGAACGCTGCAGCAGCACCCTACATGTGATGTGCGCTGAAAAGAAAGACGGGTTGCTGAAATATAAATATACATGTATACATTATCCAGGGAATCTGTATACGATCACAGACATGGATTGCCTGTAAAATCTATGGAGCGAGGGGGAAACGTGTACTTTTCCCACAGGAAGTGGATGAACTGGCCTTTGATGTACCCTATGGAGTGAGAATATTCTAAAATATATTCTAATATTACTCACATCTCCAAGCATAATGCTGGTAATTGGACTGTTTTGTAAAAAGTTAAATAACTGTGACCTTGTGTTTGCAGAGTTTTAGCTTGTTGCTTTTAGTACTGCAGTGTATAGAATGATAAAGTCCCTGTAATTACTGTGTCCATTCCAGCAATTATTCTAATGGGTATTTGCCATTTATTGGGCTCTGTCCTTGAAATAAAGTGACGCAATGCAAGTTTTAAGTCTGCCTCGTCAACACCTCCTGGAACTGCTCCACATCAATTTTCTCCATATAAAGACTCAGCCACTTAGCCAAAGTCTTCTTTCCTGCCTCCCACTTCCAACACCAGGCGCTTTGCTATTTTCTGTGTAGCACTAGCACTGGTCCTCTTGATTCCACATTTACATACAGCGTGCCAAAACAAATCATTATATTCTATTCAGCAGTTGAACATTTGAATGTATGCAGTGTTTATGGGATAGGTGCCGCTCAGCTGGATGTTTTGTTGGCACCAGTGTTTTGCTGTAGCATTCTCTCTGCCCTGTGCTGGAGCCTGGCAGTTGTCACCCGCCGCTGTTAGACAAAACTCATTGCCAGTTGTCATTTTCCCAAATATTTCATGATACCCTGTAGCAATCTCGACTCAGAGTAGCAGCCGCAGACAGAGCCAATCCCTTAACTTTAGCCATGCAGCGTAATGGGAGCCGACTCACTGTCCAGGCATAATGTTATTTGTGAAGTGGAGTCACTTCTTGGAGAGGATGCTTTTTTAGATTTAGAGGACCACCAGACTATACTCTACAGTCCGGTTCAGATGGTTTTGAAGCACAGATGACTTAGCCAAGACATGAATGAAAGAATTGAGGGGGCACCTATTGATTTTTACATATCTATATTGGTTGTATTGTGCTCATTCCATATTGATAATTATTGATTTGCAAAGAAGTCACTCATTTTGTTGGCTAGAACATGGTTCACTACAGCCAGCAAACAGTGTTTAGGTTTACAATGAATATACACCACTCAGAATCTACTGAAATAATAAAACCACCTTCCAACTCGATCCAGTATAGCTTTAAACTCAATGTAATGTTTTTTCCCCCGGCCTTGCCTCCTCTGTGTAGAGCTTTCTGTGCCGATCTCTCCCAATAGTCCTCTAACAACCTCCTGGCATCACTGTTTCCAAAGCAGCTCTTCTATCTTAATTCTTAAAAACGTTCTCTTTTTTTTCAGAGATGTCACTGTACTGTCAATGTAGTAGTCCCTTTTCCCCCAAATCTCTTAATTCTTTCCTATGGTGCTATAGTTTGAACTGAAGCCATGCTCATTTTCACATCCATACTGGTACCTTTACTGTATCTAACTCCTGCTGCAACATAGTATTATAAAAGGTAGGGCAGTGGAGAATTCCCCTGAGAGCACAGTGAGGAATGGGGCCATGTGTACACCACTATACATGCTAACCACTGATCCCCGGGAGTGTGTCGAGGTTGTGACAATATGCAGTACATCAGTGCATGTGGTAATATACGGCACAACTGACCTGTCCAAACAATTTATTGAGGAAGGAGATGTAGGCAGCGGCTACTGCTGAGCTGTGGCTGAGGCTCCTTCTGCTGCGCCGGGCTCCCTCCTCCTCCTCGGAGCCCTTCTGGCCCGACCGCCGGGGCGTCCCTTGGCCTGAGCTGGGCTCTGACTTTGAGCTGTGGAGCGTGTGTGTGTGTGTGGAGTGTTGAGAGCTTTCGTCATCACAGCTAGGGCCATAATTTCCCCTCATAACCTGCTTTAAAAAGGACACTTATGTGCCTTTTTGGTGTTATTCTTAGAAGGTATTACTCCATCTAGCCTGGCCCTTGTCATAATTTTTGGCATGATTGACAAAGGGGATGAGGCTTAAAAGCAGCAGTCCAATCAGGTTACATCAGTCATTACTTTAAGGGATGAAGGGGAAGGGAGGAGGGGGGGGGGGGATTTTAAGTGAACAAGTTTGAAATTGTGACAGGCTTGTTTTGCAGTTGATGTAACAATCAATGACACTGATTGGGTATACAAACAAACACGACCCACTCCCCAAGTCTGAATCAATGCTGATTAGAAAGAGAGATTGATAATAACCAGAATTTCTTTGAGAGGCTGAGCTGCAGGGCCTTGTTCTTGAATTTCCCAGGCGGTAGCTTCCCCGCTCGAGGAGACATGCTAGGGAGAGAGAGAAGACTTATCACTGTGAAATATAATGGGATTAATATAAATACTATAATAACATTTTCTTTTCGTTTTCATTTCATTTTTTTTTTAAATTCATTACAGTCAGGCAAGATGCAGAAATCAGCGACATTGAACTTTGTAGTTTTAGCATCCTGTGTAGGAAGTTAAAGCTGGAATTGGCAACTTTGTACTTTGGCAGCCCCAAGTGGCAGCGAGAGATAATTGTTTGAATTTTTGAGTTTGAAGGACTTCATTACCCAGAAATCGTCTATGGTGACTTCAGAAAACTGTGCAATCCTCAGACCTACATTTATTTTTCTTGGGGGCTGTTAGGGGTGGAGATGTTGTGGAGCACTCACTCCGTTTTTGGAGAAAGTTTTGTATTTCGTGCTTCAATTAGGCGGGATGGGATATTCCATTTGTGATTTAGACTGATGCGATGTGTATTTTTCCCTAAACATCTTGCCAAGTGCAGCTTTAAACCTCACACCTCCAACTATTTACTGAACTTTAAATTCAATTCTAAGTTCAACTTTATTGGTGTATTTATTCACTGCTATTTTTCTCCATTACTTACAGTCGGGTCTCACTGACCTGGCAGCAGAGGATGGTCTACTGTCTGGTCCTCCCTTCAAACTTTTCACAGACATGCTGGCTGGGAGAAAAAGATTAAAGTGGAAACGGGGCTGAAGGCAGGGAAAGATAAGAATTCTCCAAATAGAATGGGAAAGATAGACAAAGAGGAAGAGTCCCATTCCAAAACGCTATCCATTTTGGGAGAAAAAAAATCATTTCCTGATGTCCATCATTCAATATCTCTAAAATACAGAGGATCTTAGCAGTAAAAGTGTTGTCATTTTGTCAACCAAGGACTTAAGTTACCTATTGTCTTCTATCCATAATTTTGTCTTTTGTTTTGATTTGTTTTGATTTTTACTCATTTTTGTTTTGATTTTTACTCATTTTTTAGAGTATGTGTCACTGCTTTCAAATGGTGGATAGATCATACTGGAATGAACCTAACAGATATTTAGGGAAAAAGAGAGGTGGAATGAGATCATACCATTTAAAACACTAAGTAAGTAAGTAAACATTTTGTGGGGGAGCGAGGAGGAATTACGCCGATCCATATAGACAGATTTATGTACACAACAGGACACAGACCCAAACAATAAAACACAGACAATAAGAGTGGGTGGAAAGCTCGAGACAGCCAAGACGAATCGAAAGAGGGCGAGGAACGGAAGAAGGGTGGGAGACAGAGAGAGGGACAGAGGAAAGAGAGGGCAGAAGGAGAAAGATGAGGACAAGAAAGAGAGAATGAATGACAATCACATGCGTGGGACTTGCGGAGGAGGAGCGAGGAGACTTATGGTTGTCTGAGGGACAGATTAATGTTCTGTCACGGGCCTATGCTGTTACGGCTATCAGCGGCGAGATGATGAACAGCCGTACTTGACACTGACGCGCTATAAACACAACGCCTCATTCCGCCATCTCACTTGCCATAAAGATAGCGCTAATGCCCCGGCCCGCTCCGAGCCAAGACAAATACCCAGGGATCTGCACCAGCGGTCCCTACCCAAGCCATGTAGAGACCATGAGGGGCCCTAATGAGAAGAGACACCAAGACTAGCCGGCGCTCTAAATTACAATCAACAAGCTAATGTGCCGTCGCCGCACGGAGCGCCTTCCCCCGCTCCCGGCGGGTCGAACACAACATGCCACGACCGGGTAGTGATTGCCTGTCCGTCACGCTTTCACACCAGCACCATGCGTGTGACATGCGTTGATTGCAACACGCGTAGAGCATGTTAAGTTATACGGGTGCAAGAGGGAGGGTTTTTTTTTTTCATTTTCTCCACACATTGTTACTCTAATGGGATTCTTTGGAGGATGGGCAAGTAACTATATATATGTGAATCGATGTGGCAGTTCTCTCAAAAGGAAAACCGTGGCACACTCTGTCAATATCTACATGCAGAAGATGAAACGTTGTTGCTTTGCATGAGAGAGTAGTTCATGATGTATACAAAGTCTTACCCACACGCATACTGTACACTCACACACGCATTCTCTATCTCTCTCTCCCTGTCATTCTCTCCTCCCCTCCCTCCTCCATTTACATTGCACGGGTGGATAAAGCAAGATATCTCCACTTTATATAGTGGTGGTCTCAGATTGTTTGCCTCAAGAATTGCTCTCATCTTCAGTGAGCACAACTCCCATCAGGGTAAACAAACACACACGCGCACACACGCGCGCACATACACACACACATATGTTATACACTACACAAGCCATTGAACAGCAATGTGCGTCTGCAGCACTCCTCCCTAAGTGGCCAATTGCTGTCAATCACCAAGCCGACACAAGCAATTTTAGATCCTAATCACACTAATTGAAATAATGAAATGGAGGGCCAGGGGGACTTCACTAAAACAAACACAGCTAACACAGCAGATGATGGAGAGGGGTCTGCGTTTGGGAACTGCAGCGTTGTGGCAAAGCATGAATGGGTCTGGCTGGGGTGTTGGGGGTTAAAAATCCCAAAATATTTCATAAGAGCCAGTCGAGTGAAGGGCGTGGTGGACATCCATTATCTATCATACAGACACATACACACAAACACACACACACACAACATGCAAACACACAGACATGAAGCTGCTCAATACACACAGAGTGGCCGTGAGCTCAGGTGAGGCTTCACCCGTCTTTGTGCTCTGCCCTCTATTTTCTCTTTGTTTTTGTAATCTTTCTATTTCTCCCGCTGTCCAGTCAGAAGACAATCAATCCCAGAGGGCCAAACTGGCCCTGTGTCTGATCCATAAACAACCGATAGTAATGCAATAGGGTCAGGCCCTCCATCTCATCCTCACCTATCTCAACACCCCCCCACCACTACCTCCACCTTGGCCCCCCTCCGCCCCCCAACACTGATTTTGTGTCACGGCTCTGAAATGAGACTGTCGCCTTCAGTATCGGAGGAGATAGGAAGGGATGGAGGGTGAGAATGAGATATTTTTTCTCATTCGCAGACATCTTCTCCTCTCTGTTCGTCTGAAACAATCCCCTTGCTACTGCTTTGTGTAATTTTTGTCTAATTAGCACCTCTTCTTCCCTGTATTTCTGGAGGCCAGCCTGCTAATCACTGAGTGGAGTTGGTTTGATTAAGTCTGCTGATGTGATTGCATTGTAGGCAAATACAGCACAAGCACCAGGACACAAATATTGAGCCAAAACAAATCCAAACAGTGGGCTGGCCATCTGCTGGCTTGTACAGCATATCTACTCTAGATCCAGATAATCAAATATTAGAAAGCAGAGAGGAGAAGCCTGTCAAAGACTCATTACAGAATGAGTGGGCTGCGTCAAATCTGGCCTGTAAAAGCCTTGCTCAGTACCAGTGTACTGTAGCTGGTAGATGCCAGTTGTTTTGAATTATTAAGCACCACAAAGTAAAACAAGTTGACACTGCACTATAAATCAGTACTATAGCAAAACATGAAATTAAACCATCTTACCTTCTCCAGGCACCAGAAGAAGGGAGAGAAAGAGGAAAGAGAGCGAGAGAGCAATGCCCCCGTTTATGGCTAATCTGGTTGTTCCCCCTCTTTGTCTTGGATGATAGATGGAAGAGGTGTATCTCTATGCGGCCTCCTCTAACCCGAGGATTATATTATGAGAGGTGATTATCCAGCTAAATATGTCTGGATTAGAGATGTAACTGGCTGCCTTTGTCCTGAGGAACAAGAAGGGCAATGATGTTGTCTTGCAGTACAAAAGGCTGCGGGGGCAGCCGGGACATCGCTGTATGTATTTTGATGACGTCATTTATACTCCTTTTCAATCTGTGGAGGTTCACATAATGTTTGATTCTGGACACGAATCAAGCACAGTTAATTGAGTAAAAGCAGATAAAATGTAGAATAGGCCGTGGGGTAAAAGTCACCCAGTTATGTCCATTTTAGCTTGAGGTGAAGAGCAGTAAAGAGCATGTATTGAAGCATGTGATGTTAAATGTCGCCAATGAAATGTAAGTGAATTCACTATGGGAGGTTAAGTGGGTTGTTAACCTACCTTGGACGTGGGGAGTGTGTGTGTGTGTGTGTGTGTATGAGTGTGTGTGTGTGTGTGTGGAGGAGATTAGATGTATTTTTAATGTATTTAATGTCCTCATTAAAATGTCAGTAGTTCATCATTTTTATGAACAGGTCACATTTTTATCCTAAACCCTTGTGTCATTCAAGTGACTGGCAACTGCAAACTTTTTACTATATATACAGTATATATATAGATATATTACTATGGACTATAAACTAGCATATTCGCTTTGAAAGAGGTAGCGGGGTCAAAGTATGAAGGTCCTCAAAATGGAAACACCCTAATGCAAGTATCTCAAAACTGTACTTATGCATTGCTTGAGTTAAAATCCCTTCCCCTCTATTCTATACTCTATTCCCCCCTATATCCCCCCCCCAGACAGCTCCCTAACTGACAGCTGCTCAGGAGTTCATTGATGGATCTGTGACGACTGCTGTTTGCTAGTTAAGTCGGGCAAAGGATTTAGAGGGATTTCAGGTCCCAGGAGCCATTTCCCATTGAACGCTACGGGCTTTATTGACTGAAGACCCGTCCAAAACATGCTCACTGTTGTCGCTGAAAGGAGATCTTAAGTTAAACCCATGAACTCGGTCAGAATTGTCTTTACCTTTGTCGCAGGCTTTTACAACAACAACATAGTGTCCACATAAGCCATGGTGTGGTTATTAGATATTTTTGCAGTTTCCCTTAGACTTAAATGTCACTGCTCCAGTCCCTTTGACCCTCACCAGGTCCTACAACTCAGAGAGACATGTCTCTGTCCATACAAAGTCTCTGTTGTTCCTCTCCTTGGCATTTTTGTGTTGTTCTGTGGAGGTCGCTCAGATGCCAGTACCTGAACTTTGTCTCACTTCATTGGACAAACTTGCTGCATCATGTAAATGTCACTCTGACTGTTTCAGTGCTGTATTATTAAAAAGGCTTAAAAATGCATCATCCCCATGTTAAATCCCCTAATTTTCTTCTGTTTTGTCATTTCAGGCTATGCAGACAGGGGTTATAATGAGCTGTAATTGTACAGGTGCATGACGCGTAGGCCTATACCAAAATAACTCCATTTATGAGGAAGATTAGTCCAATAAGTAGAGCAAATGGTTTGAAGATAACATCAGAGTCGTGCTCATGAGAAAACAAAAACTGCAGGTAAAGCATAATCTAATTTTTATGCTTTCTCTCCACTGTTTCTGTTTCTCTCACACTTTTCTCTCTCTCTCTCTCTCTTTCTCTTTCCCTGTTGCTTGCCCAGCGAGGCAGTGGTGCAGTGTGGGAAACTCTGGAGGAACCTATTCCCCTGTGCGATCAGGCCCTCGCCACGCTCAAATATGCTTAGTGCGTCCCACCAAAGCCCTTATTTAGCGCTTTGCTTTTTGAAGCGCTGGAAAACTTATTTCCCCCTTTCCTTCATAGAAAAAGACAGGGGAGTGCAATAATGTTGTCGCATTTCATGCACCAGTCAGCTCCCAATGGGCTATAGACCTGTGAATAGTTGACTTAAGTGGAAATCAGCTTTTTTGTTGGCCTGGCTGGAGGCAGTGGTGCAGTTCTGAGCAGAATGAGGCCAAGTAATCAAAGGCTGTTTATGAGGCCATACGTAGTAGTAATAATTATAATAATACTACTACTACTAATAATAATAATGATCTTTTTTTATATAGCACTTTCAAAACAAAGTTACAAAGTGCTTCACAATAGAAATACAAGCTTAAACAAATGACATAGATCAAACAAGGATAATGAAGTGGAGCAGTGATAAAAAAAATATATTGAAAAATAAAACAAATAAAATTAAATAAATAAATAAATACTTACAGCCACAAGGACACAACAAATTGAATAAATAACAGACAAGGCAAACAATGAAAATAACAGACAAGGCAACAAGAATAATAAGGAGCCACATTTCTTTTTTTTAAACCCTTTTTAAAAAAAGCAAGTTGTAAGAAGTCATAAGTCATAGTGGTGATGTAGCGCTATTGCATTTTTCCCTGTGAATAATTTGGCCAATTGTTGCCATCAAGAATATTTATGCATGTTTGTATTGATCAGGAGAGTGTTGTGAGAGGGAAGGTTGTTAGAGAGAGAGAGAGAGAGAGAGAGAGAGAGAGAGAGAGAGAGAGAAGAAGAAGAAGAAGAAGAAGCAGCAGAGAGAGATGGGAGGGGTCTGTAAGTTAATGATGCATTCACTTATTGGTGACTGATAATATCATATCAGGAACTAATTGCCTGCACCACTGCCTCATTAAACACAGCGAGACGTCCCACCATGGGGCAGCGGCTGGACACCTTCAACCTTCATCCACATCGCCGGTGCCTCCACACATCCTCTATTTACTCCCCCCTTTCTTCAGCTTCTTTGCCCTTCCATTTCCTTCACCCTCTTTCTAACGTCTCTGTTAGCGGCGTCTGTCTTTCCTCAACTTCTGAGAGGATGTTGGGATTTGCAGGTTTGTTCATGGATTTCATTTCTCCCTCTGACAATTGTTCTGACGTCCAGTCACAATCCAGCTCTTTATTCTTCAATCATGTCAATTTCTCCCTGTTTCTCTGGCATTTTCAATTTATGCCTCTTCCTGCTCTTTATCTCTGTCCCCCCCCCCCCCCCCCCCCCCCCCCGCCCTTCCGTTCTAATCTATCCATCTCAGTTTCAGTCGGGCTTTCTTATATCGTATTCTCTCCTCTGTTCCTCATCTCCCCATTATCTGCTCTTCTTTAATATGTTTGCGTCTCTCTTTCCTTCCATCTCTCCCTCTCTCTCTTTCTCTCTCTCGTTCACCGCAGTCACCTTCACAGCCCTGATCTGGAGCAGTTGGCTCGTCTCCCTCCTTCCCTCCATCCATTCATCCCTCCATCCCACACATGCCCGTTGCCCTGCCTCTGGGCCACACTTCCCCTCCCCTCCCCTCCACACCACTCCACTCCACCTCACCTCTCCCCCCCTTTTATTTATGGGAATATGCTGATGGGGTGAACCTAGGTAAAGATAGAATATTTCTGAGAAGAAACAGAGGGGGAGAGAGAGAGAGGGAGAAATAGAAATAGAAATAGAAATGGAAAGAGAGAGAGAGAAGAGAGATGGCGGGAGAGTGAAAGAGCACACACAATTAATCATTGACCTGTCATTTGTCCTAAAAAGCAAAGCGACCATTCATCAAAGGGAGCAGAGAAAAATAACGAAAAGGGTGAACAAGGGAGAGCGAGAGCGAGAGAGAGAAAGGAATATGTATCACAAGAGGAAGCAGGATCTAATTGGGTCAGCAGCAAATAATGTAGCTGTGTTAGTGCTGAGCTTGGCTTAGGGGTCGGAACAGCAGACTATAGCTTGAGATCAACCTCAGCATGAGACTAATTCAATCTCATGAGAGGCAAAACGAGGAATGAGGCGACGCTGATCCTCCTGAGGAAGCTCACTTCAAATCCAAGCTCATGTAACTGACTCCAACCCTCACATGCTAACCTGCTGCATGGAACAGAAATGATGTCAACGAGCGGCGCCACAGGGACCTGTTATGCATTTTTATCTCAAAAAACGCACTCCAAGAAGACACACAGGCCAAAAAAGAGCAGGAACTACAAACTAAAAACAGAGAATGAAAATAACACAGTTAACCCCAGGGAATATCAATCTGTCAATCTGTCATTTTATTTGACAGCGGTTTTTCTTTCTTTTTCAACACACTGGCTCGGCCTGTCACAAAACATTAGAAGAACGAGAACTTGTTCAATGACATTGAATGGGAGATAAGACGAAAAAGAAATACACGTCTTTTCTTTTGTGTGCCCCCCCCCACGCTTGTCAACGTTAAGGACAAATCACGGGTAGGGGTTAATGGGATCTGTCTCTGTCAGAGCAGGCCTCAGAGAGAGAGAGGGGGGGGGGGGCAGAATCAGGGTGGGGTGGAAGTGGGCGGCGGAGGTGGAGCTGGGGTACACCCTGTTGGGAGAGAGAAAGAAAGAGACAGAGAGAATGATAGAGGGAGCTGCCTCTTGTGAGAGACCGGGAGCCGAGGGGCTAAAGTTGTGGACGCGGGGCATGGTGAGAAGAATAATGCACCTTGACAGAGCAGCGCTCTCTGCCAACACGACCAACGATTCCCCCTGAAGCAGAGCGATGTGGAGCGCAGGCAGTACCTGTGACAACCGCTGCCACCCTGGGGCAACATCAACAGCCCGGCCACCTGTTTTAAAATGCACTCCCCCCCCCCGACATAAGCGCTTCCCCCGGAAACGCCGCCTCTGAAATCCCTCGTCACTGTCAACGTGCATAACTGCCACTTCACAGTTCCCGGGTTAAATGAATTCCGATGCAGATTCGTGCAAAGTTGTCAGAAAACTCACAGACGGATCAAAATGAGCATCATCCGCGTCTCGACTTGACGCCGGGAGACGTCCTGCGGCTGCCGCACCGTAGCGCGTCGACTTCGCTTAGCTGCAGGTGCTGGCAGTCGACGCTCAGCGTGACACGCTGTCGCCACAAAGCAGAGTAGGAACTCTGGAAGTCAAGATATGTCTGCGTACGCTTCCCAAGGGCGAGTGTAGGATGGGGCGAGCAGGTTCCCCTCGATCTGCATTGGGAGATTTATGCGATTTCCTTCCCCCCGTGTGCCAAACAGAGAAATATTCAGCGGTGTTATGTAAATAGAGGTGGGCTTTATCTCTTAGAGCTATACGGCAATGGCTGGCTGAGAGGTTGGGGAAGTTGCGCTTGTATACTTAATAGAAAACCTGTGCCGCTTTGTGCTGTAGTAATGGGAGGAGATTATCTTGCCATGCAGAAGGACTGGATGAATTCTCCTTCACAAATTGCTCTCACTCTCCTCTCTCCCCCCTTCCCACCACACTCTCTCTCTTCCTCTCTTATTCATATTATACTCATGAGCAACATGGATGCTCCCATCATGCCAACATGGAGCCTCAGGATGCACCGTGCATGGTCTAGGATGATGGCTTTGTCCTTGACTTTTGGGTTTTGGTTTGGTCATGAGTTATTTGATTTTGTTTCTTATGTGCTTGTGACCTATGCAATATTTCTGAATGACTTTGTATTTGTATGTTTAATGAAGAGTATTTTGAATTCAGCTATCTCTGTATATACCTCTTCTTCGTCTTCGTCTTCTTCTTCTTCTTCTTCTTCTTCTTCTCGTCCTCCAAAATATTTTACTCATGTTGGACTGGATCTCACATCCCTTTTTCTCCCTGGTTGCTGCTGCATATTATTTATTTTTGGACAATGGCAATGGCACTGTCTTAAATATCCATCTGATAGACTACCTAATGTTTACCCCTGAGAGGGATCAATAACCCAGGACCATTGCCCAGACTTCATTCTTCAAGCACAATTGATTACAGTTCATCCACCGGACTGGCCAGGACATGGTAAGCGAGACAAATCCATGTGCTTTGGTGTCACTGTGAATGGAAAATGATGTCAATTCAGCCTGTGCCTGTCGAATTTACCCATTACCTCCCTCGCCGCATTGTCAGCCCACGGTTATAGTATTGTCACCCTTAGCAATCAAGCAATATTTAGTCCATCGTGAGGCCTTTATGGGACATCATCACCGTTTGATCGTGTTTTTTTTTTCAAGTTAATTTGAGAAAATTTGAAGAGCTTTCGGCAGTGTGGTATTGTAGAGATGAGTTGGAGATCACTCTACTTATTAGCTTTCAAGAGAATTTGGACACAGCAGCACAGAATCCAGTTTTAAATGAAAATGGCTCGACATTATGAAAACAGTGGGCTCTCCATTGTCTCTATACAATGATTTTGCAGTGATTGTTCTACATATTTCTGCACATTCACTCTCCAAGTTAACGTCTGTCGACATAATCTCCTTCCCTCACTTCCCCTCTTAGTTATTTTTCCTAAAGTCAGCTGCTCTAAATGGCTTCTTCCCATTTTGCTCCATCTCAGATCTCAAGAGACGCCATCAGGACCGTCACGACTCTGCTAGCAATTAAAACTACATGAGAAATCCACAACTCTGTGTCATTCACCCATGACCTGGACATGTTGAGACTGCCATCAGACATGAGAGGCCCTCCCGGTACAGTGTGTCTCCGGGGGGGGACCCGGCCACATGGAGAGGGGTCTGAGAGTCTCGGCGGTCGACGGGTCAACTGTGATCTCGCTCTCCAGCTGTCTAACTGCTGTTGTGGGCGGAGTGAGCGCTGACCCAGGAGGCTATCATGGAGAGACGTGGTGGTTTGTTTCCACTGGCGAAACCATGGCACTCTCACTGAGGACAAGAGCTTCTGTCGTCTTTACGGCTGCGGGACTCAAACAGCCAATGATGAGGTATAGCTCAGTGGCGCTGATGCATCCATTTCATGCCACTTAAAATGTCCTCGCATGTGGCCCGTGACCACAGTACCTATTTATAGATGACAGGTTGGCATAAGTAGACTGACTATTCATTTATCTCATTTCAACTCATTTAGCCCTCATGTTCTTTTTGCAAATTAATGAATATACAGTGTAATGGTCTGTTAACATAATATTGATGAGCTAATGCTGATCGTAATGAGATGACTAAAGTCAAATCAAGCTGTTTACAAAATGGACAAGCGCACACACACACACACACACACATGTATTTGTCCCATTCTCCCTCCAACTGACCATTAATTTAATTGACCAGGCTTGTTGTTCATCTGTTACTTTTCAACCGTGGAGAATGAGATAGTTATCGGGAGATGTTTGCGCTCCGACGTTACGCCAACCAGCGATACTTCATTAAATTGTTATATTGTTACATTTTTCATATGCTCCACCATGTGCCATAATCAAAGAGACTCTCCCACTACCTATCAAAGGGAATAGGTTTGGACTCGTTTTCCCAATGAGACTGACTTTTATTTTTTACATCCATGTCAAATCCTTTGAAGTTTGCTTTCTATAGGGATATATACTATAGTTTCCATATGGAACCCATTCTTGATCATCGTCATTTGCTACTTCATTCATTCATTCATTCATTTTCTCCACCAGCGGGCCTATCCCAGCATACATTTGGGCAGAAGGCAGGGAAACACCCTGAACAGTTCGCTAGTCTATCTATTATTGATGTATTGTTGTGCTTGATTCATTTTATTAATGTGGCAGATGGCAAGCTTACTATGAGGGCTGCCACAGTTGGACACATATAGACAAAACACAAGCGCGCGCACACACACGCACATACACGCACATGCTTGGTTGGGATTAACACAGTCTAGTCAATACAATGGCAGTATGATTGTATGGCTGGCAGTGTATTCCACAAGTCAGTCAGTGAGATGAATTTAATTTCCTCTCTCCATCCTCCAGCGTCTCAATTTTTCATCACCGAAAGCAATATTTCCTATTGCCTTCACTGTTTTCACACTATTTTCTGCCCCTTTTTCCTCTCTATCTATTGATCTCTCTGTATATTTGCCTTTGTTTGTGTCTGTGTTTGTCTGTTTATATGTCTGCACAGTAGTATGTACTATGTAGGTCTGTCTCTCCATCTGTCTCTCTGTCTCACGCCCTGTGTCTGTCTGTCTGCCCCCCCACACACACACACGCACACACACACGCACACACACGCACACACACACACACACACACCCTCTTCTCCCTGGGTTTCCTCAAATCCCCCCACTGCTGAGAAAGTGAGTGACAATACTATGTGCACAGTCTGCAAAGGACTGACAGGGAATTTAACCAGACACGTCACAACTAAGGGGAAGGGAGGGAGGGAGGTAGGGAGGGACTGAGGAGGAGAGGAGGAGTGGAGAAGAGGAGGAGAGCGAACGATGAACAGAGACGGAGGAGAGAGAGGGGGAGAGAGAAAGAGAGAGAGAGAGAGAGAAGGATATATTGACTCAAAGCTGGTCTGCATGCTCCTCAGTGTGTGAGAGACAGAGGACGTGAGAGCAGGCAAGATGGAGCGCTGGCACAGATGAAGACTGTCCCTGGGTACGTGTGCTGGTGGATGTGCACGTCTGTGTCTGTGTACGTGTGTGTGTGTGTGTGTGTGTGTGTGTGTGTGTGCGGGTACGTGCGCATGTGTGCATGCCTGTGCGTGACTCTGTGTGGAAGAGAGTGAGAGCAGATGAGTGAAAGTGTGCACAAGCAACATGCTGTAAGGGATCATTTCTATTTGGGTACCCTTGTGTGAATTTGTGCGGCGCTACATGAGAGCAATACGAATGAATGAGTGTGTGTACTGAAGACGGGGAACGTGCATTTCTGAGTCTTTATCTGTGTGTTGGGGCTCAAAGCATATGTTGTGTGTGAGAGGGAGTCTGTTTAAGTAACTTGGCTGCAGGAGCAAGGAGAGATTTCCTCTTTGGGAAAATGCATGTTTACGGCTGAGTTAAGCCTTGGAAATGTTCTGCTTGGATACGGTTTGTTATATTAGCAGAACTGTAGGTTGATGAAAGATGGCAATAGCCTTGATGTGCTTGTACATAGTATATAAACTTGTAGTGTGTGTGTGTGTGTGTGTGTGTGTGTGTTTATGTATGTGTGTGAGAGAGAGATAGCGTAAGAGTGAATATGTGTTATGATGCGCTAGAGGTGCACCATATTACTATACCAATATTATTGCAAACAAAGTAAAAAAAAAAGGATTTCTTCAGTACTCATCCACAACCACAATACTTTTGTTACCACTTCCAATTTTGTCTATGTTACTTCATTCTGTTGAAACTGTATCTATTTTAAAAGGCATGCTCATAATCTATTCTGGCAATATATCTTCTAGGTAAGGATCACATAGCATTTCATGTCGGTAACATGATCCATGGGTTAGTTCTTATTAGTGGTGACCATCATTAATAAGTACCGCTATATGGGGGCACCACCAATAAGCAGGGTGTTCATCGTTACATAACAATTTGAATGATGTCTTTGTGATTACTGAAACCAAACCAAGTCATTACCATAAAGACACAATGTTACTGTGGGAGTGCATGAGAGAAATCTTTTTTTTTTTCACTCTCTCTTAATCACCGTGAGCGAAAAAGGAAATGATAATGTTTGGCTTAACGTGGTTGGAGTTTGGCAAGAGTTATTACGCTTCATTTACTGACAAATATGCTAAGGACTGAGAAAGACTTCAAATAGTATTATGTAAATATTGCTCAAGGGAGTTGCAGATGAGAGAGAGAGGAGTGAAAGAGAGCGATAAGGGAGGGATTAGAGTGAAGTGCAGATACACAAATGACATCACTTGATAGAGAGAGTTAATACTTCACAACAATGCACTTGAATATTCATTCAGAGCACAGACTTGGTGTACTGACACAATATGTGAGTCACTGTTGAAGTGCCATAGGTTCTGGCCAATTCCATTCCGGGCCTTTGGGAAGTCGGAATTGCATCAAAACAGAAATGGCTTTCCTCTAGGACATTTCAAGTGTGCCGTGAATTGAATTTCAATACCTGCCGCCTATGTTGACTTGCCTTGGAGAGAACTGACCCCTGCCACTCCTGTGGTACCAAAACTTTAAACTCGCAGAAAGTGGAAAGTTAGAGAGTTAGAGAGGCGGAGGAGGAGGAGGAGGAGGAGGAAGAGGAGGAGGTGGAAGATATGACTGTGTTGTTATATTTTCTTCTCTCTCACCCTTCTCCTAGTTCTGTGCCTCTGGCTCATCCTCGTTGCTACAATTACATCCAAAATATGTTATTTTCTTGTCTTCTTCACCCAAATTTCACTTTCACTCCGCTCACTCTCTTGCTCACTCTCCCACTTATGATCTCTCTCTCTCTCTCTCTCTCTCTCCCATATTCATATCCAACCTGCAGTCTCACTCGACGGTCCACATGAGCGTCTCCAAACCCCCGCCGCCCCCCTCCACCTCCCACCTGGCCATCCCCCCTTCTTCCACCCCCGCCCCGCCACCCTCCTCCTCCTCTTCCTCCCCCTCTCCCTCGGTGACCCCCCACTCTTCAGCCCCACCGCCCCCCTCCCCGGTCAAGATCTCTATGCAGGAGCACTTTGCCATCAACGTGTGCCCGGGCCCCATCCTCCCCATCCCGCAGATCTCGGACTTCTTCCCCCGTTTCCACGACTACCCGTGCACGCCGCCCCCACCGCGGGAGAAGAAGATCCTGAAGGAGGAGACTTTTAACGGGGACATGGGCGGAGGCGATAAGGACAGGGAGAGGAGGGGGGACACCGACGGAGAGACGGGGGATGTGGTGGACTCTGATGATGACGACAGTGAGTTCTGTGCGGGGTGAAAAGGAAAAGTTATGTGGAGTTTGTTTTATGGGAGTTCAGTATTGAGTGGGGTGGATCTGTGTGTAGGTGAGAGCATCTGTGTGTGTGTGTGTGTGTGTGTGTGTGTGTGTGTGTGTGTGTGTGCAGTCTGGGGGCTGTGTTTATCAATGTGAAAATGAGTGGGCAACACAGCGCAAAATTAACATCGCCGATCTCTATATACTTGGAAGTGGAGAGTCATCGCTTTTTGTTTGTGTAAAATGAGTTTCTGCATTGCATACGCGCCTCAGAAGCACAACATGTGCTTACAGAGTAATTGTGGAGTCAAGCATTTTTTCCAATGTCTTTGTCACTCCCACTTTCTGTGACACAGCGGCTCCGATGATTTATTGCACGGCGTCCGAATAGTGGGATTCAGTCTGCAAGTTTCTGCTCATTTCCAAACAGTAATCAAACAAGACAGATCAATTCATATTAAGCAGCGTCATGTTTTTAAGGGACCATCTGCTACAAATGTGACTCAGAGCTTGTGTGGGTGTGTGTGTGTGTGTGTGTGTGTGCGCGTATTCTGTCCATATCCTGGCAGTAATTGATTGGTCTGTGCATGGATTGTGTTATTTTCAGCCTACCTGGGCACGTTGGAGTTCAGCCTGCACTTTGATCAGGAGAACAACTGTCTTCACTGTACCATTCATAAGGCCAAGGTACACACTATTACACCTTGCACATGAAAACACATTCTTTTGTGTGTGTGTCTGTAGTTTCATAATCCTCCTAGCAAGACCAATAAATAAATTCCTCCTGCAGTACTATTGTACTCGCAGACCAACGTCAGATACTGAGAGTTTTCCTTCTATCTTTATAAAGTAACATGGCAACCGCTCAAGCATGAAAAGAAAGCTTGTTGATTCTCAAAAAAAAACATCCCATGGCAATACAAACTGTTAGATATTAACACTCCACTGCTCTGGTAAATACATCCAGTATGGCCATAGTACAAGGACACAGTCGCTGTACCGTATATTGTGTACTGTCAGATGTTGTTAATTATGTGTATCCCACTGAACTGTCTGCCTGAGGACAACACACAGGAGTTGAGGAGAGTAGTAAATAGTGCCACAGAAAGGAACACCCAGAAGCACTATTTAGATGTAACTACTGTAGTAGAGGCATGTCACATTCCCTGTCTTTTCCTGACCCTGTCAGCCGCGTGAAGCGTTTCAGGGTGTGATGACTTCACCTTTGACACCGTGTCTGTGTGTTTGTGTGTATGTGTGTGTGTGTGTGTGTGCGTGCGTGCGTGTTTGTCTATGTCCACAGGGATTGAAAGCCATGGACTCCAATGGGCTGGCTGATCCATATGTCAAGCTCCATCTCCTGCCCGGGGCTAGCAAGGTCACTACTCCAACCTCACCTCAATTGCTATTAACGTTATACACTCGCACACTGGGCGACATTCTCTGTCCTGCACACTGCCGCTCTCTCTGCAACACACCACACAGGGAAAGATTTATTGCAAAGACTTGGGCAAAACTGTAAATATCAGCCTTTACAAAAACGATTCCATTCATTATGTGAGTAAAAACAAGAAAATACAATTATTTACTGTTTTGTAAATAATAGAATAATGCCGTGAGTAATTCATTCTTGTTTATCGGACACCATGAAAGGTCAAAAAGCACTTGCAAAGACTTGGCAGCAGGCTAATCTAGTGTGTCGTTTCAAGCCACTGAGCAGGGAGTGTTTTGGTTGGTTACTGCTTAATGTGGTTTGGCCAATGCTCTGCTTTATCGTGCACAAACATGTTCTGGTCTGTTTCACTGCTCTTGTCTTGTTTTCGACTCAAGCAGCAGGGAAGATAAGGCTCGCAACAACAGCAACAACAGCTCCGGCAGATGGCAACCTGTTGTCGGCCATTTTGGCTCAAGGTTGACACAAAATGAGGTTATGATAAGCAGGGAAGACACTGAGCCAAGAAAGGTTGCACGAGGCAACTGTCTGAGGTCTAAGGTGCTAACAATAACACGTCTGGGGCATTTTTGTCCTCCAGCCTCCCTCTGTCTGCGCTCTCTCCCATTGTTATCGCTCTCCTTTTTCCACTTTCCACTCCTATCTCTGTCACTATCTCACTATCTCGCTGTGACCCTCTTTGACCTTGAAATACCAACAGTGTGTGGAGGGAAGGGAGAGAACTGAGAAGGAGGAAAAGGGGGAGAGAGAGAGAGGGAGAGAGAGAGGGAGAGGGAGGGGGGGAAAGGGAGGGAGGGAGAGAGGGAGAGACAGATGAGGGGAGGACAGCAGCAGGTGGTTGTCATGGAAACAGTGAGGATTGTTACACGGCTCACGTCAACAGGCGAGTGTTGATGGGTGGGGGGGGGGGGGGGGGAGAGTGGGAGGGAGGGAGGGAGGGGGGTTTGCTGGGGGAGAAAGCGTCAATGAGTAGGTAAGTACCCACGAAGCTCCGCTTGTTAAATATCCACCAGATGGGGCCACGTCACTTGAAAGTGGGAGCGAGTGGCAAGTGTAAAAGTGAGGATGACGGGCACACACACACACACGTGCGCACACACACACACACACATACACACACATATTCAGACTCGTGTTATGATCAATAACACAGACGGTTTCAGTTTCTACAAAGAATAGAGTTGCCAAAATACCGAGTGGAGAGAGGCACACATCGAGAGAGAGAAGTGTCCCACACATTTTCTCTCTCTCCTCTCTCTCTCTCTCTCTCTCTCTCACATCCTGTCACAGATGCTCTTTGCTCACACACTTATGCAGACGAGTGCGCTGTCTTGTGTTGCACGCAGTCACACGTTCAGCACATGACCTTGCTCATATGTAGGCACATGCTGGGAATCATATAAGGCTTTAGTCACAGTCGCACGGAGACGTGTGTGGTGTTGCTTGTCCCAGTGATGCTGCCTCCCTCTCGCTCTCTCACTCCTCTCCCTCTCACACACACACAAACACACACACACACAATTGTTGGTGGCTTGGTGCTGGTCGATGGAATTTTCATCTGTTCCCAGTCCATGCCTGTCCATTCCTAATCGAGGCGCATGGAGAATGAGATTTCTGATTCACCCACAGCCAGCTTCAATTCATTCACAGCTCTGGGAAGTGGGGGATAGAAGGAGAGGGAGTGTGAAAGGAGCAAGAGGGTCCGTGTAGACAGATGGAGAGAAAGGAGAAAGGCTATGATGGACAGATGGAGGGCAAGAGATAAAACATTTAGAGACAGATGTAAAGGCTCTGATGAGGGGGGGGAAACGGAGGCAGAGGGTGATGGAGGGCAGGAGGAGGAACCGGTGCTGTTTTAAATGTTTGCAGATATTGTCTGTGGTAATGAGACAGGCTCAGAGGAACGGCCAACCCCATTCAGTCTATAAGGAGTGATGATTATTTGCCTCGGTGAAAGAGATGTTTCACTTATGCAGGCGCACATACAGCTGTGCAAACACCACAAAAACCTAGCAGAGCCACTGTGAGTCGTGACTCTGCCCGTGAATGGTGCCCTGCCGCTCCCGCACACTGAATGAATCAAACAAATGACGTGAATCGAAAACACTTGTTCCTTTCACGGAGAGAACTCCACAAGGCTGACTCTTACAGATAAGCCCAACTTTACAGCCAGAAAATGGAGAATAAAAAGAGGACAGGGATGGGGCACTGAGGGGAGGAAAGAGAGGAGGTGGTGGAGGCAGAACAATGGGATCTAGGGACAAAAGCGGTTAAGAGGGGATGGAAGCGGGGTTCAAAATCTGGTCCTGGGGCAGTAGTAAGGGGCTGACTCTGGCAGAAGGAAAGAGGCGAGAGAGAGAGAGAGAGAGAGAGAGAGGGAGAAAGAGAGAGAGAGAGATGGGAAGGGGGAGGGTTATTTATCTTCAAATTACTTGGATACTGACAAACACCAAGCTTCAGATGTATGCAGGAGTAGGCCTACCTTGAGAGAGGCTACACATTTCCTATCTCTCCATCAGTTCAATCGATGGAGGTCTGGAGAAATTTAAACATAGTTGGCTAGAAAAGAGCGGAGTCACTGTGGGCTGCCGTCATCATTCAAACCAGTCACATTTCTCTAGGTCGGAGCCTGCTGGTGCTCACTTGTTTACTGTCATAGGAACAACAAGGATGTTAGCTACAGTTAGCTAGCTAGCGAAACAAAACTTTTGGCAACAACAATGGACAACATTAAAGACTCGGTCTGGTGTAATGCGCATACTTATGACAAAACAGAATTGTCTTGATTCCAATTTTTCAACCATTTTTATCTCCCTTGTTTGATTTACCTAAAGAGTTTGTATTTTAACTCAAATATAAGTAGCTAGAAGAAGTAGCGTTGTGGCTAAGCTAACAATGGAAACTTGTTCTACAAAAACAAACCAGAAGTGCAGTTTCCGGGGGCTTATTTCAAACTGAGAGACAATCGATGCTGCCTTTGGCTCAACAAGGTCTCATTATCCCACATTTTATGATGAGAATTTCTCCAGACGTCCGTTGTTTGAGCCGGAGGTGTGACTACGTGAGATTAGTGTGTTTATGGTCCAATTGTAGTAGCTTATGTGAATATGGATATTGTCAATTTTGTTGGGACGTGAGCCCAGTTTGCAGTACGGAAGGAAACAGCATTGTAAACACTAAAATAAATATGGAAGAAAATATGAATAAAAAATATGCAAAACAAGACGAACATATCCTGAAGGCAGCTGTGGGAAATGAGCCAGCAAGTGCCTGCGAACTCTCTCTATGGATGGTACTGCTGGCGGGGGCCCCTGGGCATTTATTCTCCTGGAAATCGTTAATTTTTCATGCTAATTGCGTTAGTGCAGTCTAATTGGCTGGAGTGTTGTGTTAGAGAAGCAGTGCTTGTTTTGTGGGTCTAGCTGGCGCTTGCCCCGTCAGGTGGGGGGAGACAGACGGACAGGCGAGGTGAGGGAAGCCTCCTGTCCTCTCACTCTCCTCTATAAAGTAGGTGGCAGATGTGCACGATTTCCTGAGGGAGAGAGATAAATGATGTTTCCCCTCTCTCTCTCTCCCTCTCTCTCTTGATCTTTTAGTCTCATTCCTGTTTGCTCGCTTTCATGATCTCTGATTCTCTCCCTCTCTGTCTCTCTGATCTTACAAGTTTGCTCCCTCAACCTCTAACCGTTCTCCCTTCTTCTTTCCTTCTTTCACTCCCTCCCTTATCCTTTCCTTGAATGGCATTATTCCACTTCCTTTATTTCCCTCCTTGGCTTTTCTCATTTCCCCCTCCTCTCTTCTCCCCGCCCCCAGGCAAACAAGCTACGCACAAAAACCTTGAAGAATACCTTGAACCCAGTGTGGAATGAAACGCTGGTATATCACGGCATCACAGCAGCCGACATGACCACCAAAACACTCAGGTAGGTATTCGGCTCGGGATTTCAGTCAGTGTGGCCAGCAATTAGCACGATTCCCCAGACAGCCAAATGACCAGTTTGTTATGCAGGGGACGAATATCCATGCCTCCAATTCTCCAATGTACTGCCAACAACTGTCAATGCTTCCCAGTGGGCTTTTCCAGTTAATTCATTATTGCAGCCAGGCAACGCCAGCCAAATGTTCCATTTGCCATCGCCGCGGTAACTGCTCAGGTGTCGGCTGTGCTGTGGCGTCTCCGCCCCCTCCTTCCCAGAGTGCTCTCCATATGGAGTGATTGAGGTCAAGCGTAGCCATCTTGGCCCAAAAACTCTGACGCACTCGTCTCATCCTTCAAATTCTAACCTGATGCGGGGAGAGAGTTTTGCGTGCCGTTTCGTTGGTGCGCTCGTGAGCGCGTGCGCCGCGTACGGTCAGTGTCAATTTGTTCAGACGGTTCATGGTAGGATTGGACTGCCTTGTTTATCCTGAGGAAACACAAACATACACACACTCAGACATGCACACACACAGACACACACAGCTGGACACACGCACACACGATTCTCTTCCCCGCCACATACACAAACACAGGCAGTCAGGTGTGTGCTTATCCTCTTGCTTTCATGTCAAGGGCAATCAGTGGCAGGGGAGAACATGCGTGGCCCCGCCTCTGAACATAGAGAAAATACACACACACTAACAAACAACACACACACGTCCCCTAGCATTTAAAAGCGCACACTCTCGGAAATAGAATTTACTCTGTCTCCACACACACACACACACTCACACTGCAGCTGGAGGAGAGACCCCTCAGACGTGAGGAAGCCCACCTGACCTCTATCCAAGGAGAAAGGAGAGAGTCCACAGACACAAATCGGCATGGGGGCTCTGGGGAGCCAAACGAGGGGGAGGAGTGGAGTGTACAGTGCCAAGCAAGAGATGAAGTGGGAGAGAGAGAGAGAGAGAGAGGGAGAGAGACTGCTGCCAAGATAGACGGAGAGAGGAGGAAAAGCGTGAATGATGCCAAGTGACAGATAAGAAGGGAGTGGAAGAGGAAACTACGGAGGCCGAGAGAGAGAGAGAGAGAGATTGGCTTGGAGAGAGTAGAGGGACAGAGAGATGGATGAGGTTATGAATGAAGAAATTACTTCACTGAAAAAGGCAGAGTGAGGGGGAGGAGTTGACGTAAAAGGGGGAGCCAAAAAAACAAAAAACACAAAAGAATGAGGGCACAGAGACGTTTGTGAGACAGCGAAAGTGAAGGAGTGAATAAAATATGACAGCAAAGGAAGAATGACAGAGCGAAAGAGAAGGTGCGAAAGGGAGACAGAACAGAAAATCTGCTCAGAAAAAAAACCCGGGCGCGTTCAGACGCCAGCGTGACGCTTGAGCCAGTAAACAGACTTTGTTCTCATTATGGCAGAGAAAGCGAGACACACACAGAGAGAGAGAGAGAGAGAGAGAGAGGAAGAGAGAGGAGAGAATGTAGGAATAGAGAGACATCCCTGGAGAGATGTCTACTCTCTAGCTCTGTGCCCTGCTGCATCCCACTCCACTCGTCCCAGCAGGGCACAGAGGAGGGGGAGCTGTACTCTTTGGTCCCCACGCACACTGCACTGCTGAGCGGGTAGACGCTGCCAAGACTCAGCCTCTCCATGGATCTGCCTGAATCCTATCTGCTCTATCCACTTGGGGGGACAAACGCTGGGCTGAAAAAAAAAAAGTGAGTGTAGTGTGCAAAAATGGAGGGAGAGTAATGGTTTTGTGAATTGAATTTTCTTGCATTTTAGAGGGATTATATAAAGCCATTATGCTAAAGCAACATGCACTTAAATAAAATGGATGGCAAAATGATGGTTGGCTGTGAAATGGTGAAAAGATCTTTGCAGCTATAACTTCTTTGCAGTCTTTATTCAACATCTGCAGTGTGTAAACATTATCTCCAAGGGCCACCGGGGGCGGGGGGGGGGGGGGGGGGGGTCCGGCCCGTTATTAACTGAACCAGCTGAGTAAACTAATAACTAACGTCTCCAGTCTGGACTTACTTCACGGTTGGCCTCATACTGTCTAATCCCTTAATTGGTACAGCAAGGTTGGCTGAGGTACTGAGGTCTTGAATGAAAATCAACTGAATTGGAATGGCTGACAGGATTTCAAGATTAGGTCCAAATTCCAAATTCGTCTCTATCAGTCGCTGCCGTCTGCGTCTGCCTGTGGACACATTTCAAATGAGTTTGAGACATGGCGCTGATAATGAACTGCCGAAATCCTTTCCCGCATTTAAATGACACAAGCCTTTTCTATGCATCTTATGCACAAAAATAGAGGTGAATGGTACAGTCAAGAACACCTAGGGGAGACTTTCAGACTCTATTGCTTAAGGCAAGAAATCCCTTTGGCTTTTATCACCGAGACGATTATCAGGCTGCCAGTGAACAGAGGAGAGATAGACCATGCGGAGGTGGTTTTGATGAGAGGCGGGTATGAGGGGATTCAGTGTGGTGTAGGTGTGTGTGTCTGTCTGTGCGTGCGTGTGGGAGTGGGCGTGTGTGTGTGGAAAGACGACACTTTTTCACAGCAGAGGTTACCAGATTACCAGCATGATGTCAGTGCCAGGCCTGGTCTCTCTCTCTCAATTTCTCCCTTCTATCTCTCCATCTTTCTGTCGGGCTTCGTAATAGACTCATGCTGTCCTCCGCTGTGGGGAGATAGTGACAAATCTAGGACTTGATTTGGTGCTGGATGGAGGTGCGAGGCTGAGATTGGGTACTGGAAGTTTAAGGTGAGATCTATAGTTGGGTGCTGATATGAAAAAAACTTAGATTCGGTATTAGATGTTGGGGTGAGATTGATGCGTTTTGTTGGGGATTGTTTTGTTGTTGCGCTGAGACAGTTATTTGTATTCAACAGAAAGCATCTCTGATTCTCTAAAGCACCTCTGATTCTCTACAGCCTGACACTGATCACAGAGATGCATCTCTAAATAGACTGGCATGACTTATAGCATGCAAAGCCAACCCAAAGATGAGGACACATCATGCATTTGTTCCCCTAAAAACAATGTGATATGATATTAATTAGCCATATAATTTATCTTCACTATTAAAATGAGGGATACCACTCATTTTAGGAATTCACATAAGCCATTCACATTGCCTAAAACAGTTCAATTAATATTTGGGAGCATGCAGGTCTCCCAAATGTACATCAGAAAGCAGAAAATTAAGCCTTTAATCACACAAATCCCCATAGCATGGAATTAATAGCAATATACCAATAGCAATCAATGGCAGACTGAACTGTTGATTCCTAGAATATATGTATATGTAAACGTTTACACCCAAATGAGCTTCATACCATGCTGAGCATCTGTTTTGAACCAGCAAAAATACCCATTTCCACAGAGAAAGTCATCCTTGTTGCTATCAAAGTCACCTTTTCTAGCCGGACCATCAGTGTGGATCAGCATCACAAATTTGGGGGCGATACACACTCCTCCCGCTTGTTTTGGACTATGAGAGATGACGGCTACTGTATACTAAATTTGGCCACGTTCATCTGGCATTAGAGGTTGAACAGATTACATGGGCATCCTGTTGATTTTTAGAGGATCTCTAAAAACAGAATACTGTGGGAGCATGTGTGAGGGAACGGGGAGAGCGTTTCTGGAGTAGAGGGTGAGATTTGGGGGGCTGCATGGGTGTCACATTGTGCTGCAACCTTCATCTCATTGCAGCCCCACATGTATGTCAAAGCAAGGCACATAAATCATCTCACAGCCATGTGCATGAGTCAGAGTTATTCCAAGGCTTCCGCTAGAGATACTCATCAGTTATGACTAAAAGGCTGGAACCAGCATGTCAAATGTCCAAATGTCAGAGGAACAGAGCGGGAAAAGGTGTGTGTGTGTGTGTGTGTGTGTGTGAGAGAGAGAGAGAGAGAGACAGACAGCGAGAGAGAGAGAGGTCAGGAACAGAGAGTGAGAAAGAAATGGAGCGCAGAGACAGTCCCTTTGGGAATATTTGAGCACAGAGGGAATATTGTAACAGGTGATGGGGGAGTGCTCGACTGTGTCTGATGGAATATCCATCCACCATCCAACATCACCAGCAGTGGGCTGGCATCCGTTTGAATAACTATAAACAATATTACGGAAGGCAGATATTGATTCAGCTGTCTGTTTCTGAATATAAACAACAAAAAACAAGAAACAGAGGCACAAAAAAGAGAGGAGAGCATCCTCATATAATGCAAATAAGAGTCTTTTTTTAACTTCAGCACACAAAAATAAGGAAAAATACTAAAGGCACAAACTATAATACCGAAAACTAAAGGCACAAAAGTCACCATAAATATAAGTGAAACATAAAACACCATCTGTGCAGTTGACTTGATAGCAGTCTTCTTAATTGTTTTTACCTACTGTAGTGATGTCTAATTGACTGCCACAGGGCTACCGTAGGGGCATGTTGATGATGTCATTAGAGAGCGCCTGAGCGGGAGGTGACACGAGGCAGCCACTTGGATACTTGTTTTGTACGTCGTGAGTAAAGCAGACCAGAAGAAATAAACATTGTGTTCTCGCTCATCATTGGGAATAAAATCTGATTACCTGTTCTGATGTAAATGAGCTCTCTCCTCTCTTACCTGTTCCAATTAAGACTCGGAAAATGAGCCTTTGCCTGCTGGACTATCAGCCATGGAGGAAATGATTGCGACGCTCTGGAAGCTCCCATCCTCTCTAGCTGCCAGACAACTTCTCACTGCTCATGATGTTGTTAATATGAAACCACCAAACACAGTGAACTGACTGTAGACGTCTGTGGCTCTCAGCTCCTCAGACACAGAACAGCAGAAGTCAACCATTATTTGTTTGTTTTCTCTGCTTCTTACACACACAGTTAGGATAGATTGGCTATATGTTTTCTGTATTTGCTAGCTGTCTCCATTGTTTTGTTAAAAAAGCATTTGATCACATAAAAGAGGGTTTCTCCTCTGTTGCAGAGAGAGGCGGTAGAGGAGTTGACTGACTGTTCAGACGGATAGACAGCTGAGTGGAGAGAGCAATGGAGCGCAATCAGCCTCTAAAGGCTTTGAGTTGGAGGAGAGATACGGTTCAGCCTGAGCCTGCTCCACAATGATGAGCGGAGCAGAGCAGCGGCTGGATCCATCTGTAACTTTTCACTGACTCACCTGCTTCTCTCCTGTGTGTGTGTGTGTGTGTGTGTGTGCGCGTGTTTGCGTATGTAGGCTGTGTGTATGTGACATGGACAGACTTGGTCGTAATGAATTCATTGGAGAAGTGAGAGTCGCTCTGAAGAAACTGAAAGAAGGAGAGAACAAAAGATACAATATGGGCCTGGAGAGAATTGCACAGGTAGATACATTGTGTGTGTGTGTGTGTGTGTGTGTGTGTGTGTGTGTGTGTGTGTGTGTGTGTGTGTGTGTGTGCGCGCACACGTCGAAAGTGGTTCTGCGGACAGATATATCAAGATGTGTTCCATTTCCATCCTGGATGTTTGCCTGTGGGCTACAGTACATCAATTTCAAATGTTGCATTATATTGTGTAATGGATATTCGCCTGGAGGCTCTGTAGATTATAACTATGTTGATTTCACTTTCTCTCTCTCTCTCTCTCCCTCACTCTCTCTCTCTCTCTATTTCTCTCTTTTTCTCTGTCTCTCTCTCCTTCCTTCTTTCTGTCAGAATAAAGAGAGTAACAATCAAACGGTGGAGCAGGGAGCGCCCGTAGCAGAGGAGGAGGTAATGTCATCATCAGCGTTATCGTTAACAATCTTATTAGTATCATTTGGAACAAAAAGACGGCTCATTGTAATTTGCTACTGCTCACCATATAGGCTATCTAATGAATTTCCTTATCTTTTCAGCAATTCTAATCCACCTTAAAACAGTCTAAGTTTAATTATGTGATGTTAATCGGTGTCTGTGTGTCTGTGGCATGCACTTTAATAAACCAGTGTGAGGGAAACTGCTCCTAGGACACTGCCACAACAGTTTCTAAATTAGACCAGTGTTGCCACTCCAATGTTTTTCTCCTCCAGTAGTCCTTATCTCATTTCTGATCGTGATTTGAGAGACAGAAGTTAATAGCATTGCCTCTCTGATTAGACTCAGTTTATGTTCAACCCTAAGATTAGAGAGGGTGGCAGTGTCATTTTGTCTCTCCCAGATAAGACCTTTAATTACAAGCTTTCATTTGAATAGTCCCCTTTCACACACACACACACACTACCTCACAAAGTAAGAAATATTACTGTTTCTACAATTCACAGATAATCGACTTGCAATTGCTATTTGGCTATAACTACTTAGAGTGAAACTTTTGATTTTATGCTTTTACAGTGTGTATCTCACTGTTTTTTTCCTGGGTGAAAAGGTTTATAAGACAGTACACTAGACATTTGACAGTAAAATGCTACAGTACATTGAATACCATACAAATTAAACAGGTGCAGGGTGCAGGTCCACTTTCCACCTCACTGTATTAGAGGTGGAAAGTAACTAAGTACGTTTACTCAAGTACTGTACTTAAGTACAATTTTGAGGTACTGGCACTTTACCTGAGTATTTCCATGTGGTGAGACATTATACTTTTACTTCACTACATTTCAGAGGGACATATTGTACTATTTCCTCCACTACATTTATCTGACGGCTGGAGTTACTAGTTACTTTGCAGAATAAGGTTTTACATGCAAAACACTCAATAAGCTCATAAAATATGTTGCATTGTTAGAGTTTAAACTCCCACACAGTATATGGAGCATTTAGACCAACTTTTTATCACTCTGAAAGGGACCGTTCTTCAGAATGAGGACTTTAACTTTTGATACTTAAGTACATTTTACTGCTAATACTTCTATCCTTTTACTTAAGTAAACTTTTGAATGCAGAACTTTTACTTTTAATGGAGTATTTTGTCATTATGGTATTGCTACTTTTACTTAAGTAAGGGATTTGAGTACTTTCCCCACTCCTTCAGCAGAGGGGGAAGCAGCAGTGTGAAGCGGGTGCTGTGCTGACCCTGCTGTCCCCTCTGTCCCCAGCGTGGCCGTATCCTGGTGTCACTGTGCTACAACACAGAGAAGGGCTGCCTGCTGGTGGGCATCATACGCTGCGCCCATCTGGCCGCCATGGACTCCAACGGCTACTCGGACCCCTTTGTCAAAATGTAAGTCACGTAATGTAAGTCTTTCTGTGCATGAAGTGCAGCATGGGACAACCCCATGGTTCAAATGGGACTGATATTGCATAAAATGAGGATGCAAGGCAGTGGTGCTCACATCCAGTCTGGGGCTCTGGGACAGAAGCCTATTGTGACTCGCAGCCACTGCCAGGTGTACATATACATACATATACATACATACACTGTATGTATCGATCTCAGCTATCTCTATGTTTACAAATTAATTTCTATATTTTAAATCGTTTATTATTTTCCTTTATTTGTTTATATGCTTGTTTGTTTATCTGTTTGTTCATTTGGCTGTTCACTGCACACTTAAATTAAAGTCACTGTAGGTAGATTATAGAAGTTGACATTTTGTTGTAATTCAGCAAAAGCAATCCTCATGTTGGTTGAACATAAATTAATAAAACAATATGTCAGAATCTTGGCAATATAGACAGCACCATTTGCTCTGCTATTTGCTTACAAAGGAAATTTAGAGGCTCATTTATCTAAGAAATTGAGACAAACTGCAAACTACCACAGCATATTTTCTCCATCCAGTGCATTACTATGGTCTGAAATAGTATGATTGGAATGCAGTCACTTAATATTTAGTATTTATGAATAATTTAATAACCAACTCTCAAGTTTTGGTCCTGGTCTAGACACAGACTTGACTAAAATAGTCTCCACTACAGCCTTGGGAGGATGGGAAAAGATGGGTGCAGGAGAAGAGGGAGGGGATACCAGGCCCTGACCCTCTGTGAGTGAAGGATTGGTTGAACCAAAGCAGTGAAGGAGAGTGAGAGAGGGAGCAAGAGAGCACAAGAGTCCTGGAAAGGATTGGGAATGAGAGGGATTGAATGATTGAAAGAAGGGACAGAGATTTTTCTCAGATGTGTTTTCAATAGATTGGACAAGTGGGGAATATAGACCGAAACTTCCTCCACACTTTCCCTCTTGTGAACCTCCAGCGGTGCAGACAAAGAGGAGAACAGAAAGAAAACAGTTTTTCTTTCCCTCTTACACACACACATACGCTGTTCTTTTCCTTCTTTCTCTCTCCAAGATATTGATTTGTTCCCGTGCTTTCCAAGTGGCGCCTTGTGCTTTATCGGTCTATTTTGATGCACAATGTGATAGAGCTCACTGGCAAATTATTTCTGCACCTCAAGTACATGATTGGTTCTTCATCTTCCTCCTGTCCCCTTTCTCTTTCCCTCCTTTCTGTCTTGTCTCTTATCATCTCTCTCCTCTTGCTCTGCATCTTTCACATGTACCAGCTGTTTCTCTCTCTTTTAGTATACATGATTTGTATAAAACTCTTGATTCTGATACTGATTTCTGGCACTGTTTGTAGTGTGTTTGTTTGGCTGTTTCGTCTGCCAGAGTTTTCCTTTTGTGATTTTCACTCTTCTCATATTTGGGACTCTGTATATCCAGTGTTTCCCATACATAGACTTTACTTGGGCGGGCCACCCAGGTATATTAACGGCCACCAAAGTATATTTGGCGACCCATTTTAGCGTTTATTTTTATTTTTTTTATCCGTCCGAGAGAACGATGCCATCCGCGATCGATTAGTAGACGATCTCCCCTCGCTCTACCCCTCCAGGGTTTCCCACACATAGAAAACTTTGTGGCGGGCCGACACAATATCAGCACTGACCGCCACAAATTTTCTTTTTTTTCACTATTTAAAGGTATAATATGTAACATTTCCGCATTAAAATTTCTAAAAACGACTAGACCTATGTTATATATTTTTTTGAGTTGTGTACTTACATTATCCCAAATGTTTCCAACAATGTTCAAACCCAGAGAAATACGTAATTTTATTCAAGGTAACGGTGCGTTTCATTTGGTCGCCTGTCAATGGCGTCATATCCCCTTTACCCCCCAACTTCCAGGGAAACACGGGAAACACCAGGAGCACGTTCAATCTGAAAACGGTGTGCACCGTTTTGCTATGGTTTCCGGGTTGAACGTCATGTTTCCTCGAAACGGTGTGAAATGGGCTTTGAGGTACGTTGTCTCTCGTTTGGTGGGTGTGTCAGAGGTGTTACCCAATCAGCAGCGACGTGTATGTAAACCCCTGAACGCAGGGCTGATGATACGTCAGAGAGTGAGGAAGGAAGTCGGCCAACTAGCTAGCTAGCCACTCTAGCCACTCTGTTGTTTTTTTCATTCTATTGTTTTTATCGCTCACTCGTGACGGATCACGATTATTCATTCCCGTTTGCTGCGCGTTCTGTCGCTGAAGCTGTTCGTGTAAAAAAAACTCCCATGATCCCACGCTACTTCATGACATTATCAAACTACATCGTTTGTTATTGTTTTGATTGAGAGACCCCTAGCGACAGAAATTACATACTGTGCGTTTAATCGTAGAACTAGCGCATTGATTCGCTCAGGCCCTAATTGCTTCACGCGATCTCTCTCTCTCGCTCGCTTTTCTCTGTCTCTCTCTCTCTCTCTCTCGCTTGCTCTCTCTGTTGCCCAGAGGTCTCATTTCTATTCTTCACCTTGTAGACAAAAGCAAGCAACAAACAGAACAGTGTAGCACTGTTTATATTTTTAAGTTATGTTATCTTTGACACAAAGTATTTTAGATATATACAGGTTAGTTATTTGTTTGACAAATGGAACAATTTAAAATGGAGTAGGCTACATTAGATAATTTTTCAGCCATCCAGGTAATGGGATCCTTTACTGACCTATATTGACAATATAAGAGAATACAAGAATAAAAAGGCACTCCCCCCCTGTTGCCAACCCACCTACCACCACAAATACATTTGAATTCTGTGGTTAACACTGATATCCATCACAAAGAGCCTTGTTTACCTTGGTTCAGTAGTTAGTCTGCAGAGTATACTCCGCTCTCTTAATACATCCCTTTGTGAGTTTCACCGCAGACTCAAGATCATTATGGTTCTGCAGTTTATTTTCAACCGGAGCGTTTTTGGGTGAAAGCACCGCTGGCATGGGTGATTTATGCCTCCAGTGTATACTGAGCAATTAAGTCGAAATAACTATAATACATGAATTTGCTTAGTGACTTACTGAATTGTCAGAGCGGCGATATCCTCCAGCTGTAAAACCGGCAATCCTCTCGTGGGATCTGTAACTAAAGCCCATCTGGATGCCAGTCTCCCCTTACCCATGCTGTGTGTGTGTGTGTGTGTGTGTGTCCAGAAGGCTTTTCTGATTGGCCTTTTCTCTCTCTGCGACTCACTCGGTCTGCGGAACCCAGTCGAGTGACACGAGGTCAGAATTATCTCAGAACCAATTTGTCTCCCATTTAAAAAGACAAATTAGCAGTTTAAAGACTAAATGAGTTTACATCCTGCAGGAGGGCGGGTCCTTCTCCCCAGCTCTTGACACATTACCGAAAATATTAAAACATTAATATTCTGTCCAGCCCCTGCCAAAAAAAGACATCTGATGGGAGAAAAAGTGTAAAACATCAGATGTCAGATATTTCCTGCTGACTAAGCACACACTCTCTCCCCTCCCTCCCTCTGTATGGATGTGTGAAGTGTGAAGTGTGAGCGTCTCCACGGCGGGCTGTATATATTCGCCTCTCTTCTTCCCAACTGTCACTCGTTTTCTCCATCACGTTGTTTATGCATTTCTGTGTCAGAACTTCGCTCGTTTGGTTTCTGTCTCTAACACTTTCCCCTCTTTGCCTCGTCTCTCCCTGTCAATTCTCAATGCGGTTTCTCTCTTTCAAGGGAATGCTCTTGCTCTCTCTCTCTCTCTCTCTCTCTCACGAGCTGTCAAGACTGTGCACAGGCTGTTACATTAGGGGCAGTGGCTCAAATGACAAAAAGAGACATCTGTAGCGCACACAGGCACCGGGTGGGAGCTTGTCATGCGGGGCACACTGGATGTGATGTGAAGTTTTCTTGTGTGAAGTTGTTGCTGTTTTCACGGATTACAGATTGTCTTTATACTCTGTCCTGTTACAGGACTGGTGATGTAAAGACAGCTAACTTAGGTCCCACCTAACATGGATAACTTGTCCTTGTCTGTCCAACTCACTGTAGTGAAAAGAGTCTAAGAGAACAGTATCTTTAACAGCTCATATGTATCATGATCATTATTAGAGATACACAGTAAAACTGTGAACCCCTATCATCAAGGCTGGTAAAATGGTAGAAGGGTATGGCCCAAACATGTGTAGCTAATTACTCTACTGTATACAAGACAAAACAACCTACATTTTAAGGACAATTTTCAATAAACTGTAGAAGATAATCCCCCCTATCTCTCTGGACCAGCCTCCCCGTCCTGAATTATTCCTCACACTGAATTTTCTGCAGCAATTCAAGCATAGTTTGGTTGCTGCTGTATTGAATATTTTTATTTATATTGTCATTATTATTAATGTTTCTATCAATAGATTTTTTTTTTATTCTGGAAATTGGAATCCCCCATGTGAGCCGTCTGAGAGCCATATGTGAAATTTGATTCCCCAGCGCCCCGACTAAGACCCTTTCACCTGCAGCTGGATGAACAGGCTTTCCTTTGGCTGCCTGTCGCTGATGCTTCTTTTGTTTTTCCCCCCAGTATTTCTTTTGAAGGCATTTTGCAATTTGGCCACAGTAGGCAACAGGTAATTGGAAGATACAGTAGATGCTGGTTAGCTTATGGCATTTAAATCCAGTAAATATCAAAATGAATCGGTGGCTGGCAACAAGTAATAGTTTGGTGACATCAGATGAAATAAATGGCTTGAATTGGAACAGCATTGTAATGGGTTGGCTAACTTTGGAGACACAAATAACAAGGAGATAGGTAGTGGATGCTGAGTTTGTGCTAGTGTAGGTGCAGTGAGAGCTTATCACCACCACATTTTAGTAATGTCTATGTCATTCTTAACTCCCAATCACAACATCAGCTGCTGAGTGAGGAAATTCATATTACTGTAGGTTAGCAAATATTGTTGTGGACATCTGGGCATACGCTGATAATGGAGCTCCTTCCGTCAAACCTGGTCAGAACAGAACATTCAATTCAGTCATGACTTACACTGCCAGTCACAAGTTTGGACACATTCATTTTTCTTCATTTTTACTATTTTTCACATTTTAGAATAATAGTAAAGACACCAAAACTATGAAATAACACAAATGGAATTATGCAGTGACCAAAAGTTAAAGTGTTAAACAAATCAAAACTATCTTCACTATTTATATTTGTCTAAAAATCAATTTTAAAGCATTTAAGCATAAGATTTTAGATCAAAATGGCTTTAAGATAATAAAAACATAGTACATTCAATCAGATGTGTCCAAACTTTTGACTAGTAGTGCACATGATTAGTTTTGCATGTTTTATTTGTCAACTATGTGGACTAAAATCACAGTAATTGTCTCTATAACTATAACATTAGACTAAGACTAATTTCATATCATGGAAAAGGGGCAATTTTACCAATGAGGTATCAATAAAGGCACAGTGACTCAAGCCCTTGTGCCCCACCCCCTCACCCCCTCACCCCCCCTTCCTTTCTATCTATCTATCAATTTCCTCTCTCATCCCTTTCCCACCTCCATCCCTCCATCCCGCACTTGCTCTCATCCCACTCTGGTGTGACAGCCCCGAGCCCATCTCATGCATCAGCTGTCAGGCCAGGACTCGTCACTGGCGGGGTGAGACTGGGGGAGTGAGATATCTCACCGCCCGAACATCTTGACTTGGAATTTATGCTGATGATGACTCCCAACGCCCTCTGGGAATCCTTCTGTTGCCTCTTTGCTGGAGCGTATGCTGCTCTCACATCGGCATGATTATGATCTTGCATCGGTTTACTCTCTCTCTCTCTCTCTCTCTCTCTCTCTCTCTCTCTCTCTCTCTCTCTCTCTCTCTCTCCCTCTCTCTCTCTCGCTTTCGCTGCCTTTGTACAAAATATTTTTGGCTCACAATTATCTCAGGAAGAGAAATTTTGCAAACTTTCTCTCTCGTCTTTGTTCCCGCCATTCACTCACTCGCGCAAGGTTTAGCTTTCACAGCAGGGCGAGAGACAAAGTCATGGATAATTCGCTTTGATCTCCTCGGAAATAGTGAGCGTTGTGGCCATATTTGAGGGGTAAAACGCACGATGACTGGCATTGTATGAAGCCTATAATTACAGTGGCCATTTTTTTTCTCCTGCCCTGCTCAATATGTGTTCCATCGCTGCGTGGCAGAGTATGTCTATGGGCTACAGCCAGAGTACATCAATTCCAAACTACGTCTTATGCTGTGTATGGATATGCCCTAGAGAGTTTATAAGGTCCCACTGTATTGATTTCTTCTTTCGTGTTGTCTCTCTCTCTCTCTCTCTCTCTCTCTCTTTCTCTCTCTCTCTCTCTCCCCCTCTCACTCTCGTTTCTCAGTGTGCTGCAGCCTGATATGGGGAAAAAGTCCAAGAACAAGACCTCAGTAAAGAAAAAGACTCTCAACCCAGAGTTCAATGAGGTACAACCCGCCTCCTGCTCTACAAATAACCGCAATGCACTCTCCTGACAAACCAACAACCTTCCCGACTTGTGTGATTACTCTACTCCCGGTGTTATGGATTATATGTGACCATAGGATGAGCATAGCAATTACCAAGCGTACCTTTCAAATGCATTCAGTTCTTTCATCTCTTTGAATGTGCTCTCGGGCCTTTCATTAGGACAGCATCCATCTGAGTGTTTCTAGAGTAAAAGCCCTGAATTGGCAATCCAGTTTCTTTGCAGCTCTCGTGTTCGCCAAGCACTGATATGAGTACTTGTCTTTGTGCGCCACCTGCACAGGAGTTTGCATATGAAGTAACCCTGGACCAGCTGGCAAAGAAAACCCTGGAGATCTCCGTGTGGGACTACGACTTGGGAATGAGCAACGACTTCATAGGTAGGCTGAGACACACGAGGTGACGAGCCGGAGGGGGAGAGGAGCGGAGTGGAGAGGAAATGAGCGGCAAAGTGGATGATTGAACACGAGTGTTTCAATGAAAGCGGTGAAAATTGCAGACAACATTAAAAAAAAAAAAAAAAAGAGGCCGAGTGTGGGTGGGGGAAGAGGAGAGTGGGGAAAAAAAATGAAGAGAGATGAGGGGGGAAATGATGAGGCTTGAGGAGAGCGATTGAGTGGGAGAGGGAGAGTGGGAAAGGAAGCCGGAGACTAGAGGCATTAGAAGTCAAACAGGAAGCCGTTTCCTTTTGGATCCGATCCTTCATGGGCTCGGTGCACCAGATAGCTGCTGCTTCGTGAGACTGCTAAACAGCTCTGTCATGGCCTGGTGTGTATATCACAGCACTGGAGCGCAAGGGAGCTTAAGGAGTGATGGAGGACTAGTGGGGAGGCACAGTGAGAATGGATTACCACCCTGCCAGCTCCGAGGCCTTGAGATCAAAGTGTTTTACTCTGGCTAGCCCTGCCTTGGGTTGTATGCATCTGCTTGAGTGTGTGTGTGTGTGTGTGTGTGTGTGTGTGTGTGTGAGAGAGAGAGAGAGAGAGAGAGAGAGAGAAAGAGAGAGAAAGACGCCCAATGTTTAGATAAGGCTGGCGAGTTATTAGCCTTGCTGGGATAAAAGGCCATCAGTCTCACATACAGCGCCAGCTAACACCCGTTCCCTTGACCATTACAGGTACAGCAGGCTGTCCAGATATGTTAATTGGGTCTGGGAGAAAAATGACACTGAGACAAAGAGGAAAGAGTTGATTAAAAAAACAGCCTGTGTGAACATGATCCTGGTGCTCCGGTACATGAGAGAAAGAGAGAGATAGAGGGAAAGAAAGAGTGGGTTAACAGGCTTGGCGAAAGATATATAGGGAATGAATGCCAAACGGTAGAAAGCAGGGATAGTGAGAAAAATGAACAATAAGACAAATAATAAGAGAGGGAAAAGTATACAAGAAATGAGGAGTAATAAATAATGTGGTGCACCAACAGCTTGCGGGAGCAGTAGACAGACATGGAGAGATGGAGCAAAGCGAAAACTGAAAGAAGGGGGGAAAAAATCATACTGCTCGATAAACATTCATCCCAACTGCTAGATTCCCCTCCAACCCAGTGAAAAAAAAATCTAAACTTGTATTTTGTACTACTGTTAGCCAGTTAGCTGTGTTGTCTATTACATATTTTACTATCTCTACTGCCTGTATAACAGTAAGAACTGACACCTTTGCAATGCTAACAGCCATAAAGAGAGACTGGTAGCATCACCATTAAGTGCTGTAACTTTCACAAATACCTGAGAAGCTTATGTGTAACTGCATGGTTGGACCACCTGCTTAGCATAAAGACCGAGGAGATACAAGGGAAGGAGAGGAAGGAAGGGAAAAAATAAGTGGGCACTAGAGAACAGGGACAAACCTGTGTGTGTGTGTGTGTGTGTGTGTGTGTGTGTGTGCGCACACGCCATGCTCGCATGCCATCCGTGTCAGCCTCTCCCTCATGTGTATCATCTTATCCGGCAGCGGTTCCTCATCCCTCTTCTGTCCCCCCCTACGCATGTCAGGACGGCTGACCGTTTGTCACTAGCGCCCCACAGACTCAGAGAAACACTGCATTGATTTCAGTTTGGAGGTGGAGGGAGTGGGAGGAGAGGATGGAGGTGAGAAACCATCGAGTTTTGTACGTGATTAGCCTGTCTAAACTCTGCCAACAGGTCTGGCCTGCTCTCCCAGGTGTGTGTGTGTGTGTGTGTGTGTGTGAGGTGGTAGAATAGGGGTACAAAGCACTTTAAGCTTGTCCCACTCCTCCCAGCAGCAGTGTCTCAGGCAGTGTTTAATGTAGAGCTCAGATGAGTCGCAGATCTGATACGGGAGCCTTGTTTGCTCGCGGCTGTCGCTTTCTGAGGCGCCGTGAGGAGGCTGCATCGCCCGCTAAAATACCGTGTTTAAAACTTCACGCTCCATCAACTGTGCAATCATAGCCGCGGGAACGGCTCTGTAATAACCCCGGTGTGACAACCGCCTGCCTCTCTCCGTCTTGGCCTGTCCCTCCACCTACGCATCACCTCCGCTCGCTCTCTACCTGAGTCATTTCCTGCGTATTTGCATATTTATGGCGACCCCACCCACCTCCACCATTCATGTTCCTCCACGGCCTTCTCGTTTCAGTAAATGTTTCTCCTCCTCTGCCTACCTGTCTCTCTGTCTACAGGTCAATTCCTGTCTCCTTGTCTCTCCTTTCTCTTCCACCAACAGACTCCTGTCTCTTCCTGACTGTCTCTCCTTTCTCTCTCTCTCTCTCTCTCCCCCACTGTCTGTCTTCTCTGTGTCTCTCTCCTTGCTGTTTCAGGCGGGGTGGAGCTGGGCATAAACGCGAGCGGACAAAGACTCAGACACTGGTTCGAGTGTCTCAAAAACAAAGGGAAGAAAGTGGAGTACTGGCACACACTCACACAACAAGGAGCCCCAAGCAGTGACAAACCGGACTAGATTGCACATAGACACACACACACACACACACACACATACACACACGCACAAATGCACACACATACATGTTTCTCACTGAAAGATGGTTGATAACAAAGATGACCAAGTGACACAGTAATAAGAGCAAAGGATAAAACATGCAATAATAATGATGTTGAAAATAAAACACGTCATATAATGCCAATAATGACAGAACCAAGAATTATCATATGATATTCGTACCAATAATAGTGATTAACGATGGTAATAAGGAGTAATCTGAATACGTTTTTTTTTTTTTCTTCAAGGTGAACCAAATTGTGAAGATGTCCTCATTAAAGTGTTGACCGTAACAAAACAATACTCACGAAAAAAGTGTGCTTTAGCCCTTGTATTGTGGAAGTCACTCACATTTTGTCATTCAAATTTACACCTAAAACAGTGTAGAACCCTTGACCGTTCTCAGACTTAATTCACTGGAAAGGGCCAACAGTACAGTGTGTGCACCGTCGTGACTCATAAGGTGGTATTATATCATAGTTACAGATACCAGGATGTTATGAAAGAATGATTCTGTTCCCTCCGTTCTGAGGAGTCTTTTTTCTCGTGGTTGTTGATCTGATGCAAAACACCACACCATACTTTAAAGCACAAAAGGATCCATTTGGTGGATTTGTACCTTTACCGTCTCAGTGTACTTGTTCTAACGTCTTTCAGTGTCTTTCAGTGACAGTGGCTGTCCATACACCCTCATATCAGAAATTCAATGTGCCAGTTTGTGTATGTATGTGTATGTTTGTGTATGTGTGTGTGTAAGTGTGCGTGTACATGCGTGCACATGCATGGGGCTGTGAGAATATGAGTGCCTACATTTTCTCTGTGCAGTACGTGTCTATCTGTATTCATATCATGCCCCATTTGAAATGTCTCCATCCATCCTCCAACTCAGAAGCACAGAGCTGTGAAGAAAAAAAATAAGAAAGGACAAGAAAGAAAGAGAAATCCTCCACCACATGAGACCTCGGTGGTGTGAGCGTTCCTGGCTGGAGGACACTGACAAGCTGTCAATCATGTGTGCCAAACCATGGCCGCCTCTCTCTCCCATGGCCAGACAGTCATAGAGCACCTTTCAGTCTGGAGCGTTCCCTGGTCTGTGACCTCTGACCTCTGCTCCTGGTCCTTTTTCGGAGGTATCGTTCGGATCCGTCATTCCGCTGCAGCAGCGCGGACCAGACTCCAACCGTATCAAAACAACTATACCTCAGTGACTCCAACTCTCCAACAGAGTCACAGATGACGCAACGTTTTGTTCCTGCAGGGCAATATCACACCCGTAATATAGTAACTGGCAAAACGAGGCATTTGATTGGTCTTATTATCTGATGTATCAGAACAGGGCCTAGTCACTCTCTCTCTCTCTCTGCGGGTCTTAAGAAACAGACAATGTAAAAGAAATTTGGCCATCAGAGGGAGTCATTTCACAATTGGTTCCATTCCTCTCATTGTTTCTGACCTAATTGTCAGGTCTAGAGGCAGGCATCTGAGACGCTGGACAAGAGACAAGACCACTGGGACTCGCTGCATCTGCTTCTGAGAGAGGCAGGATTGCCTGCAGAGATAAATAGTTCAGACATGTAGAGATAGACAATGGAGCCCCCCGACGGTTTGATGGGACCCCCACAGCTAAAGAGGGATTATACCCTGCATGGAAACCAGCGGGAGCAGCGGACAATGGACAATCACAGACGATCAAAGGATATTGACATACTACACTAGATTGTGATGGTTTGTGTATGTGTGTGTGTGTGTGTGTGTGTGTCTCTGCATACTTACCTACATGTGTGTTATGTGTATGTACGCACACTTCTACATGTATGTGGTGTACAGCTACACTGTTGCTGAATTGTCTTTCTGCTCCTGCCAGGGTGATCAGTCGTGCTCCCGCGGTTCATCAGTCACTGTGGCTCCGGCCCTACACCGGTTCACAAAAGCACACCCTCAGTCAGTCAGTGGCCTCCAGGAGTTTTCTAACTATTGAATCGATCTGTCTGTTCATATTCTTGCCGTCTTTTGACAACCTTGTGAATGTTTCATCGGTGACTGCAAAAAAACAACAAAAAAAAAAACAGATACTGCAGTGGTGAATGAGGTTTAGAAAAGAAGAAGGGCTTTGGCATTATCAAAGCTTGGAACTAGACTGTGTGAACTAGACAATGGGCTTAAAAAACATTTTTCAATTAGACCTTGAATGACTTTAACAAGAGGGTTGGGCTAGGATGGGGGGGGGGGTTGTTCTGTACTTTCTCTATGCACATCAAAACCCCCGACACGTCAGCCGCGAGATAATCAAACCACACACCGACATAATCATGTGATCCATGCGTCAAAGATGCATTTCTGGGATTTGTAATACTCACTACTCACTACTCGGCCTACTCTGTAAAGGCATGTGAACGGGCTGGACGGCAGTGATCAAGCAGAGTTCACATTAATGGATGGATGTTTGCTTATTCCTGTCTCGGAGACCTACTGTGGATCTGTTGGTTTTGTTTACATTCACTGGATTTTTCTGACACTTGTCTATTGAACTTGCTTTGCTCATGTAATCATTTTATCTACAATAGAGCTGCATGTTTAGAAATTGCCATCAACATGTACAGAATAGAGTGCGACCTTAGCTGATCATTCTGAATGCCGATGTGTTTACAGTTTATGTCGCCCATTCAATCTCTCTCGCCATTGCTATGTATTTGTTTGTTTGTGAATGAGATAATTCAGGGTATTTTTGCTCAGTTGCTGTGCTTTACCAAGTGAGCTATTGCTTTAAAAAACCTTTACTGTCACAGATTTTGACACTTGTCTTCCTTAAATTGATATCAGTGGTGATGATGGAGGAAGGCAGGGGTGAATGAGATGGGGAATTCACTGCTGCCATCCCTGTGTATTCACTGTCAATGTCAATCATGCAGTACGGCTGCCATCCTGTGGTGGGTTTGTGTAACTACTTCGCAAAATAAATTGAAGTTGTTTCAGTGGTCTTCTGTCTTCTTTCGCATGACATGAAACCCACATTGTGCTCAAAATTATAACGGCGACAACATAGGCTTTGTGGAGATATTCATGCATTTATTTTCATCTTTGAAAACAAACAGAGATCCAATCAAATATTCATGAGAGCCTACATCTACTTTTTGACCCGCTATGGAAATGGGTCACTGCTCTCTCTTAGAGCTACTTGAAGCTGTTGTGTACTGATGTTGAGTATTTATATTGTTTCACATATCAAGTGATGAAAAGGCACAACAGAATTTTCAGAATAAGCATAATCACATGATGAAAGTACATGAATTTTTACTTTGTCAGCCAGGCTTCGTTCACCATATCTTTGTTTTCTACTGCTTATTTGCTTCTGCAGCTTTTCCCATCTCTCTCACTCTCATGGCTCGGTCACTCTGCCCATGAAGAGCGGCACGTTGGCCTGCTCACTCCACAGTAGCAGGATGAAAGGCCGCAGGGCGGAGAAGGAAGGGAAGGAGCGAGAGAAGGAGAGGGAGGTGGCAGCGCCGGCCTCCACCCCATCTTTGGTCAGCGCGAGGAAGGCTCTGTGCCGGGCGTCAGTCAGAAACATCTTGCTGTCAGAGTAGAGTCCGCACAGGTTGGCACCCTCGAAGAGCGAAGACAGTCCTGACAGGGGAGAAGAATTGGGAGGGATGAAGGGAGGATAATAGTGAGGGGAGAGAGGAAAGCTGATAGATGGGTAGCCATATTTCACAGATGAGACTTATAGGTGATTTTCCATAGATGGGACAAATTAGAAACCAGTCAGACGGACAGGCAGGGAGGCGGAAAGACGGACAAACCTAATTTCCTGAGAAGCAGGTTCATATCTGCCTGGACATCCAGTTTGATTTTGGGTAGGGTGACCTCAATGTGCTGGGGAGACGCCACCTTCATGCGTTCAATCATTTGACGCACCGCTGTGTCCGTCATCCTCTCCTCCACCTGTTGCAGGTCGGATGGTTTGTGGGTGTGAGGCAGCAGAATGTAAAGACTGCTTCCACCTGTGAGAGGGAACCTCGCCACCTGTTGCAAGAAGAAAAGGGAGGTGTTTGTCTGTCGAGAGTATGGGCTTGTGTGTGTGCGTGCGCGTGTTGTGTGTGTGTGTGTGTGTGTGTGTTACCTGTGCCTTCACTTCAGGGACATACTCCATAGGCACCAAGTATTTATAGCTGTAGAGGACAGGCACCTTCACCAGGTCACCATTCAGTTTTGTGAAAAGTGCTTTCTCGTCTTTCCCATCAAACTTGACCTTCCACTGACCTAGAACAAACACACACACACACACACACACACACACACACACAGTGTATTAGTTCCCACCAACTCTACATGCACACACACACACACACATACACTCAAACTACTGACCACTGAAGGAGACAGCATTGAGCAGGATCAGCTGGGTATGGCCTGGTACAGAGTCAACCAGCTGTGTGATTTTATTGTTGGTCTTATTTGCCACCCAGCTGTTGATCATCTGTGTGTTTTCCGCACTGCTAGCCAGCAGCCTGACAGGCTCAGCTTCATAGAATTGCATGGACTGGCTGGTAAAGGACTCGTTCACAGTCATATCTGAGGAAGAGAATAGAGAAAACGCAGTGAGCTCTGTGATGGCAAAAGATACAGAAGAAGAAGAAGAAGAAGATATACAGCCTCCTGGCTAGACGGGGCTCTGCATGCGCTCAGAATCTGAGCACTGACGTCTCTCTTTAATTGCTGTGCTCTTTATGGAGCAGCCATTATGCACGCTTCACACAGTGGCAGTAATACTTTGGTTATAGTAGATCTGAGATGCCGTCTGCAAGGAGCCGGCCAACTTCTCTTTCAGCCGCTTCATCTGCAGGTGAACACAGTGGAAGTCATGGGGCACACAGAGAGCCACCTCGATGTCTCTGCGGGTTGTGTCCCGCGCACCTGGAGAAGACGGGACAGACAAAAGAGATGTGAGAGAAAGCAGCATGATATGTCAGAGAAAGCAGTAGGCACTTGTTAAAAGAGCAAAATCCCTGTGACATTTCAAAGTGAAGACAATTTGTTGTAAAACCTCTATATAAGTTATATATACACGTTTTTTTTCTTGACTAGCTGTACAGAGTCAACTGGGGATAATGTGTACCTCACTTGGAGATCATGGTTTATAAAGAAGAAGAATAGCAATTCTGATCTGGGACCGCTTGCCTCTTGCTAATCCTCCAGTCCATCAAAGACTAATGAGGAACATGCTTCCCTTTTCTTACCTAGCAACAGATGGGACAGCACCCCGCTGATGCTGATCGGAGAGAAGAGCAGGTTCTTAGAAGGCTGCCACTGACTGAGGTGGGAATACAGCTTCATGGAAAACTCTGCCTGAGATTCCTCCAGCATGGGTGCCCATGAGCGACTGGTCTCGTCCTGGCAGGGCTCCCATAGTGTGCTGTATGCACTGCATGAGAAAGGAGCATCGGCTGAGAGAAAATTAAGCGCATGATTAAAAAAACATAACAACAACAAAAAATCTATCATACCAAGAACCCCAACGTGGCTTCGGAACAAAATGTACATCCAATTTACAATAACTTTGATCTGCAACATTCGTCTCTACCAATCCTATTGGATTCATATGAAGAACACCTGCATGAATACTCCTACTTGGAGCTTGTTGGTTTGGCATGTAATTGATGATTGATGGTTCCAAAATGCAGTGATTGATCAGTAATGGAGTAATATTTCAGGTCAGAGGTTGCCACCCACCTTCCACAATAAGATGGATAGAGTTGAACCTCTCGCCCTCATCAGATTCACAGTGGTAAATTCCAGCATCCTCCATGACAGCTTTTGTGAGTATGATGGTCTGATCACTGTCAAACTGATTTGGGTAGTGCCATTCTAGTCTTTGATCATCATTTGCAATCTCTACAGGAGTCAGTTGCGTCCTCTTGCCGCCCTCTGTTTCTTTGAACCACAGTGCGTAGTTATTGGCTGGGCTGGAAGGGGGGCGATAGCAGGGCAGGCGAGTCTCGGAGCCCATCCTGATCTTAAGGGTGTAGCCACTTAATGCTGGAGAGAAAGACACAAAGATTGTCCGAGCTGTCAGTAAGCATCTGGCTATTCCAATTTTGCCAGCAGATTTTTCATGCTCTCTTCCAGATTCAAGCTTTTTCATTCAATGAACTGTCCCAAATCCAAATTTCCCAACTGTGTTACCAAAGTGTGCAGACAAAATAAACGATGTAGTTATGATAAAGAGAAACGTGTATCTGTATTCCTCACCATCAACTTCGATGGTGTATGTCCTGCTCCACTTAACGTCGTTGTGCTCCATCACACACACATACTCTCCCGCGTTGGGAGCAATTACAGAGGATATAGACAGGTAGAAGCCATTCTTACTGACTGCAAGAGAGCCAGCGGACCCAGCAGCCTGGGAACTTATGTTTTTACCTGTTGTAACAAAAAAAAAATCACATTTCCAACTCAAAATGTATACCTATACCTGTATATCTGCAATGGAGTGAAATGTAACTTGACATTAATTTACTTCAAATGAAAAGTTATACAGTGTAGTTATTGAAATACTACACGACCATCAAATGTCCAGGTGACGACTGCTCCAGTGAAGTCAGGTCCTTGCATGGGAAGACATGGGAGGGTCAGACTGGAACCAGGTACCACCCGGAGGTTTGACGATGAAGAGAGCTGAACAGACAGAAAGAAAGTCAAACATCTGAACTAAAGCTGCATTTTTTTTTATGTTTTTGATGCAGCACTTCCTCCCACTGACCAAAGACCGATACTGGATATGTGTGGGTAGTCATACTATCCAATCAAGCTTTCAGACATGGACTTGAGCTAAACAAAAAAAAAAAAAAAAAGAAAGACTTTATGAATTCCTTTTGTTAAAGCCTGCGTAGGTACAGTAGGCGTTATAAGTTGACATTTTGCTTGAATTCAGCAAAAGTAATCCTCATGTTGGGTGACCTTAAATGAATGAGATACGACTTCAGAAGGTCGGCAATATCGATGGCACCATTGCTCTGCTACTTTACTTTCAATGCAAATTTTGTGGCTCTGGCATTTGAGTAATTGTGGTTAACTCTGGAGCATGAAAGCTTTACTCGGAGCTGTCAATCGGCTGCACACGGACTGGTATTGGCTCGGTTGGTGGTGCAGGCAGGGGAGAGAGGGCTAAGTGCATTAGTGTTCCTCCTCGTTTCCTTCAGCCTTACCTACCGGGGATTTAGCATACATTACAAAAAACAACAACTTTGGTCAACTAAATTTAATGGCTTGGAAACATTCCTCCTGAGCTCTAATTGACTATTTTCACTTTTTCTTTTTTAACACTTTAATTGCCTAGAGAAGATGCATTGTTTCATGCAGACGAGTTTACCTCAAAAATGAGCTGGAGCAAGAGGCAAAACAGGACCAGATGTCTCATCTGAAATAGAGCAAGAAGCAGGGAGAAGGTTACCAGCAAGTTAACTGAGGTTGTTTTGCAAGTGGTGACTTTAAAAAGAATATGGCACAAAGCTGGGAAAAAAGATCAATATGTGGCACAATCTTTGGCATGTGATGATGTTCCCTCTCTAAAAATCTGGCATCTGAATCCCTCAAAGGCCGATCGTCCAGCTACACGTTTCATTTCTAATAAATAAGCCATTCTCAGAGATCAAACCCACAAAACCTCCATCCATTGATATGCCTAAATAATACTGTTTTACTGAGAAATTAGGGAATATAATATAGTATATATATATAGTATATATATAATATATATAGTTGCTCATAACAATAGAATATAATGTATATAAAGTTGCTTTAACTCAGTGATTACACCATAGACAGTCAGAAAAGCATGGAAAAACTCACAGTGCTTGAATTTCCAACAGCATTCAAATTCAGGAACGTCACCAGTTCTACCAATATTGTCTCTGCCACGTCTCAACACCGTTCACTTCATCTATCCCCCTCTGAATGTCTGCTTCACCAAACTGCCAGCAACAATGACTAATCTGTGATTGTTGGTTTAGAGATGTTTGTTTGCACTATGCAGGTCTTCTGACTTGCTGGAAATCACATGGTTTCACAAGTTGGCAACAGTATCAATTGCCAGTGTGATAATTTATTTTCCTTTCTATTCATTTTATTACTGCTATTATCAGTATTTTAGTCCAACTGCTATCCACATGTATTCACTTAGTCAATACTGACACATGAAATATGATTGAAAATAATTGGGGGCGGATTGAGCAATTTAACCCATTTTCAATTTGCATCTTTAATAATGACATGTTTTTGTTTTTTGTATTTTTCCTAAACTGTTTTGCATAATTTGATTTTGCCAAAGATTGCCTGTATTCTACATAAGCAAAGATGTAGTGGAATTTGCAGAATATAGTTTTGCCACATTTTAGGCATCATTCATAATATATGACAGTCAATAGTGTCAAAATGATGTAGTCTATGTGACAGTAAGATAAGAAAATGCATAAATTAATGCTTTTCTGGAAGTGCAATTGATTTTATTTATATTGGTGGTTGTTTCCCATATGATGATCACCGGCTAGAAGTCATAGTTTACCCCCCTTTTTATCTACCACTACATCCCTGTATATATCGACCTATTTATAGTTTGTAATATAGACATATAAGGGTAAATATCAGTCAACAAGTCATTTATGTAGGTCGATCGACATCGCGACGCTCGATTACATGCGACTCGCAAAGTCCATTGGGCGTAATCAGTCATGTGCAATCGAGCGACGGATGTAAAGAAAGGAAGACAGTCCAAAGTTTTGGAAAAGTTTATTTTCGCATCCGAGAGAAACGAGAGATTTGTCGGAAGGATTAGTATAAACTTGCCGCAGACGATATAGATATGTGAACGGTCACATATCAACGTGGAGTCGAGGTCAGCCTCCCTGAAAAAAGACTTTTTAAGAGAGTAAGTTTCCTCCTGATCCTCTGATCCCGCAGCGGAAAGAGTACAAACAATGGCAGAGAGCAACAACAGTGCTGCTAGCTAGTAGGTTTAGTTAGCATTGGTCCGCACCGCTGAGCTAACGGTCCTCCGCTCACATATATGATGTTATGAAGGCTACGTCTAGGCGTTGAACTAGCTAGCTCCCCACTTACTAACCAGACTAGAGGTTTTGGCTTATTGCAGTGTCGTTAGCTTTATTGGGCGGACGATATCGATAGGTCGTTGGACCTATTTCTTGTGTGCGAGTGCGCGTGCACACGTAGCACGTGAGAGAGGGAGAGGTGTATGCTGCCCTACAGTCTACTTTTGTGTGTCTTTAAAGTGAAATGCCGTGACCAGGGTTTAGCTTTCATATCTACACAAATGACAAAACTCTAAATGCTATTAAAACATATGTAGTCCTCTTTTGTACCAACAAAAGTAGGTTGTTAGGGCAAGGGATAAACTTTACTGTCATTTTTCTTAGTTTCATTACTCTTGCAGTTAACTTAATGCTCTTTGGCTGTGTAGGGCAGTTTGGATATGCCTGACATAAAAAAATAGTGATGTAGATAGTGTATGTTACCAATGAAAGTTAACACATAGTATCATCTTTTTTTCTTCATAGCTGCTGTACTGTGAGTGACATTTTGCTCTCAACCCACAGTGTGCATCAACCCACAGAACCAAAGGGTCTGAGAGGCGAGCGCCATGGCAACGCAGTTTAGTATCGATGATGCCTTTGTGCTGGAGGGAGAGGAGGAAGGAGCTGTGTCTGATGGTGAAGTGGAGGGATGGAAGGGCAGGGATAAAGACAGAGAAGGAGGAGAGATGACATTTGGTCCTCTGTCCTTCTCTAAACCCCAGACTCACCCCCCGCCTGCTGCGGCCGGCTCCCCTGAACACAGCAATCTAAAGTATCAGGTAATCCTGAACACACACCAACCAATCAATAGTTACCTGAAAAAGTACAACTCAAGTTATAATCTGTTGTGTTTACTTCTTTAGAATCTGGAAAATGAAGATGTCTTAGGCAGCAGTGGCAATTCCTCTTTCAATAACTTCTTCAAAATCAGGTGGGGCATTTAGGTAGGGGTCTTGATGTGATGTTTTTTTCCTCTTCCTGCATGTTCTGAGAATGTGGGTGGATATGTTTCGCTAGATGAGGATAAGTAATTCTGCACCTGCTTCTCCCACAGCGATCCTGCGACTCTGTCTTACTGCAGCTCCCAGTGGTCCTTCAGCACCTTGAGCTCTGTCACCCAGCTGTCGGCGCACTGCTGCGGGTAATTTCACACAGCACACACACACACACACGTATGTGATATCAACAACAACATCAAACACAGCTGGTTTAAAACAATGTGTTGCTCAGGTGGATGTCCCACCCGCTGGTCAAGAAAAATCGAAGAGTCGTTCTTGCTTCATTCCTTCTCCTCATCACTGGAGTTGGTAAGTCCTGAAAAGAGTACGATATATCTAACCACAACTTTATGGTCCAATATGATCGTATCTTGAAGAAAACAAATCCATTCCCTCTCTGTCCTTAGCTCTTATTTTTCTCCTTTATTTTCCTAAGTCTCTCTTCATGATTATTCTAAGGTCACAGGAATATTGTCAGGCCGTACTGGCTCTCACCCTCGCACTCTTTAGTAGTTGCTTGTAATGTAGATGATCTAGGAATTGAAGCTTATTCTTAGGGATGGACCAATATGTATTTTTCAGATACTGATAACTGATATTTTCCCACCCATATCAACCAAATACCGATATGCATTTTTGTAAGAATTTCAGTACAAATGCAGGCGCAAAACAGGTTAAGACACGGCTATCTGAAGATAATTAAGTGGTTTTTAAACAGTTTTATTCTGTTGCTAATTTGACAGTTGTATTACGTGACACAGTCCTAGAAAAAAAGTCACAAAAATGCCAATTCCATAATTGACCAAATATCTGCAGTAAAAGTAATATTGGACTGATACGGATACTGCTTTTTAAAGCCGATATCAGCTGATACCGATAGTCTCCCCTACTTATTCTGCTTTTTCACACATTGTAAGTTGCTATGGACAAGAGCATCAGTTAAATGACTAAAATTTAAACAAAAAACGGAAGCGGAAATAATTGTATATTGTATTACAAAACTGTGCATCATATAGAACATCATATAGTAAATATCCTCCATTATTTTTTTTATATACACACACTGTGGTTTCCTACTTCAATGGTTATGCAATTGTAAACCACAGTTAGTTTGTTCAGTGTTGTGCCATTCAGTGGCACGCTTTCCATACAGTGAACTTTGTCCCCATGTTGATCCTCTCTGTATAACTCAGATTTTTTTGCCAGATATCTTGAGCAAATCGAAAAAGAAGTGTTGATGTATACTGTGTTGTCCTTTTACTCCCTCATCTCACTGTCTGTATTTACATTTGTGTTGTTTCTTTCTTCCTCAGCTCTTATTTTCACAGGTGTTGTCATCCAGTTGAACCCAAATGCAGGTAAGAAGGGGAAAGTAAAGGAACACAAAGGGACGTTATGCTGGACTGTAGCTTTGTGTTGCAAGACTGTCCAGAAATGACACCATAGCTCTGCTAGTCCACATGCAAGAATATCTTCAATAATTGAAGCATTATTACAACAAGTCATAATATATTTATTGTACTTTTTAAAAGAAAAGTTATGCCTCACCATCAGGACAGTAAAAAAGTAAAGGCACTAAAACAGTTTTATAGACAGTTACAGAAGTTTTCTAGTGAAAAAGAAAAAAATACAGCAATGATACAATAGACACAGTAGAAACAATTACATGAAATCAACTCTGTAAAAGTTTTTAAAGGAGAAAACCACAGTCATTTAGAGTCATAAAGCCCATTTACTTCTGTCCACATCTTGTTTACATTTCCCCCAATCATTTTGCAATGCATAGCTAATTAGATTTTTTAACATTTACTTGTTTATTGTTGTTTTTAAATACAAACTTAATAGTGTCAAACCTGTCGCTCCAAATAAGGACATGGATGTGACAGTAACGTTTGTAAAGCGACATGTTTTGAGAGATTATTTCCTGAGAGACGTCTGTTTCTTTGCGTGGGTGTCAGGTGATTGACAGGGAGCAGAGCGTGATGTGATGCGAGCGCTGATATGAAAACACTCAACCCAGGCACAACGATATAACGATAAAACAGAAACACTGACAAAACCAAATTAAGGCTTCACGGTTATTGTGATGGATTATCAAGTTTAGGCAATTGTTATGTCTGTGGAAGTATAAAAAAACACCGGTAACTTTTTATCTTTTAAGAAGTTGTTTAAAATAAGATGCTGTTTTCTGCAGGCAGGCCATGCCTAAAATCTTTGATCTCAAATAGCAAAATTCCCAACGGATTTAAACCTACAGGCATTGGAATGGCTGAGACCACATGGGGTTACAGAACCTATGACGTAGTTTGGGGTTCAGATGCAGCCATGCTTTCAACTCAATCAGTAAATCCTTAAAGCCGGTTCTAATATGTGTGGTTGCATTAGCTGAAGTTAGTGTTGGTGCCTGTGTCCTCACTGTGGGTTGTCACTGATCTCTACAGGTGTTTCAAGTGCCATTTTCTTTGTCCCTGGATTTCTTCTCTTCATCCCTGGGGGTAAATACAATATTTGGTTCCTTTTTAACTTTGAGTGTTTGTTTTTAGGTTGGATTTGTGCGGTACCGCCTTAATACATGCTTCATACTGAAGACATAATAACGTTACTCCCTGTATTTCCACCAGTGTACCATGTCATATATATCAGCTGTGCTGTCCGCGGGAGAAGAGGCTTCAAGTTGTTCTACCTGCCCTATTTTGAAAAATGACATTTTATGCTACACTACGTCTTCACTACATTTCTTTTTTTTCACGTTTTATTATCATGAATTGTAATTTTGTCACTTGCAACTCAAGTAAGAAAAAAGATATTGTCACATGGTTGTTTTTAAAGATTTTTATCCTGTCATTATAATGACCACTGCTAACTGAACCACTCAGTGCCTCGATTATGTTTCCACTACACGAGCCGACTGTGTCTGTGTGTATGTGGAAGAGAAGGAGATTTGCCCTGTCTGTTTGTTACGTCATATGTGTGAATAATGACTGTGAAATTACAATAAATTTTTTGTACATTTGCATCATGTACATTACAATTGCATCAGTTGATTTAGCTTTCAAAATGGGGGCAAAGTGAGAGGTCTTTTTACCTCTCAATGTACCGCGCTGCAGACCATGGAAGGGGGGCGGGGTCAAATGTGTAGCCCCGCCCACTATGTGTCTCAGAGCTGTTTATTGCCGTCTGCTGTCTTGAAGCAATCCTGCTTAAAGAAACCAGCCTGAGTAGGTTATACAATACTGCAATATCCAGATCCTTGACATGATACTCAAACAGGTCATCGTCATTGTCTGGATTTTCCAGACGCTAAACTATCTCTTACTGCTTTGATACATCCATGGTCAGCAGACATGGTTCATGTAGTCTCCCTTTGCTATCTACCCACTCCATTCATGATTGAAGGCATTCAATAGTCTGCATTGGCTGAAGGTTGAATTGTATAAAAATGCAACATTTCCCCATGCATGATCCAACTTGTAATCGATCTTTAGAAGACTTATTGAACTGACGTGTTTTGTTTTTTCCATAAGCTATTGGGGGTGTTCCACAAAACAGGATTAGCAAGTTTGCCTCAAACAAGAAATATAAAATTTTTACATTTTGTTCAGTATTAGCAATCATCAATATGTGTGATTCAATCACACCCTTATGCCAACCATTCGTTTGCATAGCCAAATCTTTTACACAGACAAGACCATAATTGTGTTAGGGCTGGGCAATATGGACCAAAAATCATCTCTCGGTATTTTTAGGCTGAATGGCGATACACAATATAGTATATCTCGGTATTTTCTACGAAGTGGGCTAAATGTTCAGTTGTAAGTCAAAGCCACATGTGAGATGTCACAAGCACTTTTATTAAAACAAGACTGTGATCAAAATAAAATGCAAAGACAGGGTTTGCTTCTCTGTTTTAAAATATACAGCTGCACAATATATCAACATGTAAATGAAAAATTATATACAATAAATATCCTATATTAAATAAAAAGGGTACAGGTTTTCCTCTCCGGCTTAACAAAATACACAGCTGTGCAAATAACAATACAAATGTAAACAGAACAAAAATAACAACAGAATAGGCCAACAAGCATTTCCTCCTATGTTGCCCTGTACATATTTTACAGGTTTTGTGCAAGGACAACTAGCCTATCAACAGCCTCAGCCTCAGTGTTACAGTTTGCAATTCAAGCCAGTGATTCAAGGCCTGTTTGTATCTCCTCAGGCTCAAAGGACTTTCCATAGTCTCAACAAGCAAGACTGGAAATGGAGTAGTTACAAAAGCTCTGCTACATAATTTTCTTTCAGCATGGCCAAAATTATGAAATATCACTATAAAATATTAATTGTTTTTTCACATTTATTCACATCCTCACTATCTAAGACTTCCGAGTAAGTCTTTCATCAAACCATACCCCTAACAATTTTAATTGTGTAACTCTTTCAAGTTCAGCTCCATACATAGATAAAGTTATCCGTGGGATGTTTCTTTTATATCCCAATATGAAATCTTAAATCCCCACTTCTTTACCCATTTCGTCACTTTGTTTTCCAATGTTCCAACTCATTGTAACCATTCTTTCCATTATTTGACACATAACCAATGTAAGGGCAACAGATCTATAAGACCCTGGTTTAGTAGCACCTTTTCTTTATCTAAGATTAAGCACAATCACTGCATATTTCCACTCATGCAATTTTTCCATATCTGTAAGCACTTTCTCCAGCACAATGACTAAAGATTTTATACCAAGTAGCCCCAGTGGCCTTCGATCCACTGCCCTGCTGGTTTTCATTCAAGCCGTATAATCAGGGACTATTTTATACCTGGGATGCCAGGTGATTGCCAGGTGCTATAGCAATTTTTTACCTGGTAGGATAGAAAACCAGCAGCATTCTGGGTCCAGGATGAGAGAACCGCTGCCCAGCTCGTCTCTCCCAGGTGCTGTTGATCTACCCTCTGCTTGAATTTCATAGAAAAATGATTTATATTATTTTCATTACTATTTTCTAATTGCCATGTATTCTTTCTATTAATTCCATTCTCTCTCTCTCTCTCTCTCTCTCTCTCTCACACACACACACACACACACACACACACACACACACACACAATATTCGCCTAAAGTGCTTGCCTTCACATACATATCTGCTTTCTCTGTTTACTGCCTCAACTCCTTGAAAAACTGACAGTCATTCTTGAGATGAACCACTACCCAAATGTAACTAGGACCCAAATTATTGCAAAACATAACAACTTATTTTAGCATCTTTTTCATTATGTCACAGCTAGCGACCTCATTTATTATTTACAAATGCAAAGAAATCGGTTAAAACGGTGATTAACTTCTTTATTTTGGCTGCCAACTTCTTTATTCATAAACAAAAACCCCAAAACACTGGGGCCACCCAAGGAGGTTCTATATTACCTCTAGAGGGCGCTACGTGTCCAGCCCGAGTCCGTCCGAAATGACGTCTGACATGCACTCGGCAAACATCGTCGCTGTCGCTGAGTGACTCGGTCGAGGATGGAGGAACAGGCACACAAGCTCCTCGAAGAAGGGATACAAAAGAAACTGGTCAGCCCCGGTAGAGGAGAGCTACCAACGTTTATCGATGGAACCAAGGTATAACGATTATGTAAAAAGGTTGAACCAGTGGAGTCCAATCTCTTGAACTGGTTTTAAAAGTACGGCGAAGTAGCTAACGTTAATGCTACCATCAGTTAACTTAGCTAACATTAGACGGCAGCTGTCAATTCGTTAAACGGTATAGCTATCACAAGACTTGCGCTTGTATAAGTTACCGATAACGCTCACGAGCTAGGCGACCTTGCTGCCTGTGTGGTGACGTGATGTTAGATTTGGTTTGGTTGTTTATTTAGCTAAACCTTTTCCATTTTTTCATCTGACGGTAAGAGAAGTAGGCGGGACAGGATGCCATGTATTTATGAGCGGTGATTGGTTGGTTTGTCCTGTCAATCTGTTTTCTGTTGTTGTGGTTGGGCAGAATATGACGGACCTTGTACATTAGGTTCTTCAAGCTTGCCTGACTAAGCTAGTTGCGACTCCTCTTTTGTTTACAGTAAACAAGCTATCGTATCGATTTTGAATCCTAAAAGGTTAATTTTATATTTAGATTGTGGTTCTATTTGCCGTCTACTGCTTCTGTTGAGTAGAGTTTTAGGCTGCGTGTTTCCATCTCATCCCTCCTGTACTTCTTTACCAGGTGATCTTCCACTACCGCACCAGCCTGTGTGATGGGACCGTGTTGGATGACTCCAGACAGATGGGGGGCCGCAGCAAACCCATGGAGCTCATCCTGGGCAAGAAGTTCAAGCTGGCTGTGTGGGAGAATGTGGTCATCACCATGAAACAAGGCGAGATTGCACAATTTACCTGCACCACCAAGGTTAGTGAGCCGGAGAGATAGTTTTTATAGAGTAGTGGTCTTGGCCTTTGTTTGCGCTGACTTCTCTAGATTTCTGTCTCTCACTTACACTCTCTCTCACCCTCATTCACATCTGCCCTCACCCGTCAGCACACAGCACTGTACCCGCTGGTGTCCCAGTCCCTGAGGAACATCAGTGCGGGAAAGGACCCCCTGGAGGGCCAGAGGCACTGCTGCGGCATCGCCCAGATCCACTCCCACCACTCTCTGGGGCACCAGGACTTGGATCAGCTTCAGGCCCATCCACAACCTCTCATCTTCGCCATAGAGCTGCTGGAGGTCAGTGTGAACGGAGACCATTTATATTAACTGTAGTAGCTGCCAGCTCTACTGAAAACAACTGAGTGTTTTGGTGTCATATGAAAAATACTGTTGTAGATGTACAGCATCCAAAATCTGCGGTGTGTGTGGGGCCAGTGTCATGGACCATATACCATGCACACTCCAGAGGCACTGCTCTGTAGCTGGCTCTGATCCCCCTGCAATTTCACTACAGGGAACAATAAACTATCACATATCATTACATTATGTATCATAAAATAAATACTTTGTGCTACAAAGGACAACTACAGACATAACTGCTCTGCTATTCCCAGTCCGGTCCCAGTCTCCTCATCTCAGTTCAGTGAAAGCTCCAGCCACCACTGATCTCAGCTCTGCTCCTCTCCTCAGGTGCTGTCTCCTGGATCTTTCCAGCTGGATGTGTGGGCAATGACGGACAAAGAGAAACTGGATTTGGTGCCTCAGATCCACGAGGAGGGCAACACCCTCTTCAAACAGGGCCAAATTAAGCAGGCCACAGAGAAATACTACAATGGCATTGCCTGCCTCAAAAATCTACAGATGAAGGTAAGGGGACAGTTAAGGTTTAACGTTTATTACAGTTAGTAGGATAAATGAAAAGACATTTCTCTACATCAAAGACCAAAATGAAATCCATTTTATTTTCTTGCATAAGCGTTGTATTGGTAAATAGAGAATCATATCTTGGATCCTTCCATATGCGATAACATTTGTCCAAGTGGCTCTCTAACTCCACTGTGCCTGTCCTCTCAGGAGCAACCTGGAGACGAGACGTGGATCAAGCTGGACCATATGATCACGCCCCTGCTTCTCAACTACTGCCAGTGTCAGTTACTCCAGGGCCAGTACTACGAAGTCATCGAACACTGCTCGTCCCTGCTCTTCAAATATGATGGTAAGGCTTTGTCGTTCTTGCTGTACAATAATCAGCAGGGATTAAAGTATATGTTTTGTTGTTTGGATTCCAGAGAGGCACTAGGCAATGAGATTATGAGATTAGTATATTATCTGCACAAAGGGGGGGGGGGTTCTTCTCCTATGGTAGAACAACTTGAAAACTATATACTGACTCCTTTCTGGCTGCTTTTCTAATGGTAATTTTTGTTTTTGATGCAAGATATTCTCCTGAATCTGATCACTGTATTGATATTCGCAGCCTTGTAGTTGTTACATAAAGTTTTTACCTTTGCAACACCAGTCATCTGAGATGGAGGTTTTCATCCACTAATACCTACTGTAGTCACTTCTTATAGACCAATGCTCAGTATTCAGTTGAACTGGAAAGCAAGGTTTTGCGGTAGACAGTATAATACTCAATAATTAAGATGTGTATTTTGAATGGAATCAAGGTGTCAGAGTGCATGAAAAGACACCAAATAGAGCTTACGCAACACCACTGACCATGACTGACTGTTCCATTGATTGATTTTATTTGTGTTCTATTTCTGTTCCTAATGGTTCATGACAGTATTGTGTAAGTGTAAACTTCATTAGAAGCCAACATGTTCCCTTAAGTTGTATGAACCATTTAGTGACTTGGCTTTGCTTGAAAATTGTGTTTGTTGTTCATTGTAGAAGTTGGCCTGCCTCCTGGCCTGCCTCTGTGATCATATTAAGTAAACTCTTGATCCAATAAGGACAGACAATGAAAAGTGTCATATTTCCATTGCTTTCTCCCTGTACTCACAGACAATGTGAAAGCCTTATACAAGCGGGGCAAGGCCCACGCCGCAGTGTGGAACGAGACGGAGGCACGAGCGGACTTTGCCAAGGTGGTGGACCTGGACCCCACCCTGGGGCCCTCCGTGGCCAAGGAGCTGCGGGCCATGGAGGACAGGATCCGAGCCAAGGACAAGGAGGAGAAGGGTCGCTACAAAGGCCTGTTCAACAACAGCCAACCAGCCACTGCCACCACAGTCAGTCTGCGTTGTTTTAACTTGTAATGAGTTGGATTCCATCTGTCCCCTTCATGGCCACATGTGACTGTGAAATATTCATTCATTATGAGAACCTTGTGTGATATGTGATATGACGGTTTTGCTTCCTGACACCAGTTTTGTCTTCCTCACAGGGTTGAATCTCATGGGGTTGGAACAAGAGGATGCTTGTGACTGTGAATTTCAAGATGGAGGAGAAGCAGTAGACACTGCTGACATGTTTTAGTTTCATCCATGCACCAAAGCCATTCACCCTCTCCACCACATTGTTATCCATGCTACACACACACACACACACACACACACACACACACACACACACACCTACCTTACCCCACACTCCACTGACATTACCAAGCTGCGAATTGCCAAAAGAATGGGGAAGGCATCCTTGCCTTATTCTTTTGATCTCCCTTCCTCTAAAGAAAAACTTCTCTCTTTCATATCGTTGTTGCAGAGTAGACATGGCTTCCTGACACTCTGCTTGACTTTTTATGAAAGCCCATAATCACAGAAAAACCTTTGGAATCTGTAGATGTTCTTCTAGGTCTGTAGTGGCCAGCAGCACCCATAGGTCAGTGAAAAATAAAGGACATCTAAATTCCAAGTTTTTGCTTAGCCTGTTAAAAGTTGTTGTTCTTATTTGTTCTTATTAGCCCTTAAAATAACTTGCTCACATAAACTGGCTGCCTAGTCGCCCTTGGCAACAACAGCTGTCACACGATTGTCGCAGAAAGATAATTTTGATTTAATGGTAGAATTATCAGCCGTTTGTTGTAGGTTACCAAGTTGCAAAAGCCAAATTGCCACAGTATTACATTAGACACAAAGTAGGTTAGGCTGGCATTTTCTGTTCTCTTGCTCTCTCTGAAATATGTTCAGAGCTGTTGGATAATCAAAGATTACAAAGGACTGCAGCTGGAAATGTTCCCCTCCATTCCAGGAATCTTTTTTTTTTTTACACTAATTGCACCATGGACATTAAACACACACACCTCCGCCTTGCACTGCTAAATCCCTTTTTACATCTTGGTCACATAGCGGAAGCAATGGAAACAGCAGGAGACCATTCTCTCCTGGAAGGTGGGATTGGAAAACTGAGTTGTCAGTGACAATCATTAAATATGACACATGGACTAGTGTTATCTTGCTTTCACCCATATACCTTTGTCTTGTTTCGTATATACCATGTGCTCTATCAAAGAAACATTATTCCTTGCAATTTCATGATATATTATTACCATTTTGTTGTATGTTTTTGTCAATATTTACTCAGCAACACCCTCAGTATCTCCCTCACTTGCCTTTTTGACTGTAAAGACCCACCCGTGACCCTTCATGTGAAGCAGTGGGTCGTTCAACCACCCTGTTTAATTGAGGTGAGGTGTAATTGAGGTGACTATGTATAACTGTTAATAAATTTGTGTTTATCCCTTGGTTTGCATTACATTTCACATGAAGTTCCTGGACTACCTGCAGACATGAAAGAGTTGAAGTGATATGGCCCATCAGTGAACTGGAGCTTCCATCTTTAAATATAATTTCACATCCCCTTGTCAAAGAAGGCTCCATAAGACTGGTAGCAGCCACCTCAAAGTGCAGTAGAAACTATCGGAGCCTATCTAGATTCGATGCCTCTCAGTCCTGTTTTCCAAATGTGTTCATGGGTAAAACACATTCTTCAAAATATGCAAAATGCATACACAAAACAGAACATCTGCTTTTCCACCATTCACAGAATATCCTCACATCACAGTCAGGTATCTGTCACAATCATTCATTTAACTACTATAGGTGTTTTTGTTTGAGATGAAAATAGTCTCAAGTACAGTAACTGATTCAACATGTGACATGAATGAAAACACTCACTGAAAACCTTTTTTCTGTTATTTAATTAAGATATACATACCGAACTGCAAAAATCTGGTTTACAAAATTGCCATACTAACAAACTGACTTGAGATGTACAGAGAGTTCTTGGGGTGGGGAGACTATCAGAACATCTAGTGTGTGTTGCTACTACAAAATGCTATGAACGCAAAGCAAGGGCCAATGGCATTGGGGTATATACAAGATGCTCAGATAATTTTGCACAGACTAAAATATGGTGCTAAACTGATCCTTTGGTTGTAGAGTGGTGTTCAGTACAGCAGTTTGAGGAGAGATTCAGTTTGTACATTGATTCCATTCATTAAATATAAAAATGACAATTTCTTGGTCAAATGTCAATATTAGACAAAAAAAAGAAAAATAATTACTACTAATAATTACACCCACTGCCATCCATTTAACAAGGACTATGCCTTTTACCCACAGCCCAGTTTAGAAACGAGTTCCAATTCCCCCCAGTCTTGTTTATAAACGGGTACAAAACTGTTTTGAGCTCTTCTTACAACCTGTTGAACCTTGTGCATTTTGAATACACCCCAAAGGTAACAGAAAGGTTGTAGATTAAAAAAGGGATTAATGGAATGCAGGGTACAGTGGAGACGAGAAGGACATAATGCAGCCTATAAAAAGCAAATGAGGAAAAGCGCAAAGGGTGGGAGGACACGAAGTAAAGAAGGGAGGAGAGGTTGAAAAACTGAGACGGTGGGATCTTCATGAGGATATGCTTCTACACAGGAGAGGCTGAGGGATGAAGGGATCGTTCCACAAGGTTATGTGCGGGCGCTTCTCTCCGTCTCTGCCAGACACTCCCTGACCAGCGCCCGGGCATGGATTATACCTGAGCAAGAAAAACACAAGGTACAAAGAACAGAGCGGTTAAATCGACAGTATGACATTACTGTGATAAAACTGCAAAAACATTTGTTGGTTAGTTACCAATTCTGAATGTGTCTTTTCAATCCAAATCTAATTAACCTACAAGAACATCAGATGTATGCAGAAGAGCTCTTACTGCCGAGATGACAGTCATGATGCATTACTTGTGTTGGCATGACAACAAGGTGGGTGTTTTTGCCAGTCAAGCTATACCTCTCTTTAGCCTCTCCATAGCGCTCTTGCTCCCAGCATACGTGGGCCGGATCTCACGGCTCATCTCCTCAATGACAGACAGAAGCTCGCTGTAGGTGGACCCTTGGGACACTTTGACCGGCTGCTTGTGTGTGCACATACATGTATGTTTGGGATGAAAAAAAGCATACAAAAAATCTTGTCATTAGCTGTAAATGCAAGTCACAGGTGAAAGACAGAGGAAAACGTCAAACATTTTATCAGACTCTGGCTAATATGGTACAATGCAATTGCCTTTAGTAAGTAAGCACTTTTATCCAAAGTGTCTGACAAAGCCATGAGAGCACACATTTTCCTGGGTGTCAAACCTCTAGCACTGCCAGTGTCAGATGGAAGCTTGAACCCTTTGAGCTATAGAGGTCCACGGGAAAAACACTTGTTTACTTACTGGTTTAGCTGTACGTAAATGACCCATGTAAAAGACCGAACAGTAGGGATGACTGTACCCTAGTCGTACCTGAACAAAGCCCATGGAGGGTGGGCCAAAGTCACTGAAAGCAGGCCTGAAGTTGGACGAGGAGGGCAAAGACGGGGAGGGCACACTGGAGCCTGGACAGGGGAGAGGAACAGATGTGACACTCTGAAGCACAGTTATTCATAGCTGACACTTGTAACACAAGCAAGCTGCCTTCCACTGCATTTTCTGTCATGCCAGTAAGGTGGGCGAACATGTTCTATGTATGTGTACCGATTCACATATCCATCACACACAGGCAAGGCAACTGGCCAATAATTGCAACATTAAGGCAGTGTGGTGTCAGAAAACCTGGAGGAGTGTGGTTGGAGCCAGACGGCGCGGGGGCAATCGGTTTGTAACTCATGGCGATGTCACTCCGCAGCTCCCCGTACGACGCGCCACTTCCGTCAGTCCCGTCAACCCGGTGCTTATACAGCTTTACTGGTGGTGGTGAGCTCCTAAGAGCTGAGGCACAGAACACAGGCACAGACAAGACACAACAAAAACAGGTGTCATATCCTTGTTCATCCACGGGATATAAATGGTAACTGCAGGGAAACTATTGTACACTGACAACAATGGTCATCAGAAGCAGTGAATAGAGATTAGTTGTGGACTGGGTATTGGAATTCAAGCCAAGTGGCCCAGGTTTTTCTCATTCATTTTTAATGTTTTCCAGGACACAGAGCAGCCTGAAACAAGTGGGCTAAGTTTCTCTCCAACATTAGATCCCTAATAATAATGGTCTATGAGCCCCGATTTGCAAGTTTACATCAAACTTAATGCCAAAATTTGTCTTGGTTATAGGCAAGCATACATCATCCACAGAACAAGACTTATGACCTTGGATCATTAGGGTCCACGTTTCAATTTAGCAAACATCCAGTCCACCAGCAGCACCTCTTTCAATAAAAATGCAACTTTTAAAACAGATTCATTTTTAGTTTGTCTTTTCCCAGCAAAATACACCATAGGGTGCTTTTGAACAGGTCGAATCAATTTTAAAATTAGAACTACCGAGTGTGGTGTAGAGGAATAGGATTTGGTATGGTAGCACACATAAGCTTTCTTGCCCAGTAATCCTGTGGCTGTATCTACCTCAAGTGGACAGGATATCATAAAAGAACGGCTGTGAATAATTATGAAACCATTTTGATAACTGTTATTTTCCTTGAGGACAGTTAGCTCTAGTTCCCACGACTGGACACAGATAAACGTTAGCATGTTGCAAGTTAAACTAGAATCAAAGGCAGCAGTGCGGTAGGAGGCGCTGTCTCACATTTAGGCACAACCACGACCCTTACGGGAGACAGTGGGCAACAATTATCACGTAACGCTAACAGACAGTGGTTATCTGACGATTTCATGAAAAAATAGCTAGCGTTAAATAATCCCAGTCGGGTCGTAAATTGTGGTTCATTCAACAACAGGAACAGTCTCAATGGATACTCCACATCGTCTTGCCAACATGCAACACACTCAATTTTACTCGCATGTCTTGCTGGTTAGTTGTTTACATAAAATAAAGTAAACTTTAACGTCCATAACTATGTATGGTAAGCTAACGTTAACATAACTAGCCGCTAGTGTAATTAGCTCCAGGCAAAGTTCATCTTTTGAGCTGTCAAGCTGGGAGGAAGACGGTGTTCACTAACGTCAGTCGATACAATCTGGTGCCTAAACCTGAATTAAAATATGTTGATGTTGCATGTTCCGCCTAATAAAGTCTTTCAGAACATGGATTTACAAAGTTCAGCGGCCAAAACCACGCAAACTGAGCTAACGGTATTGAATTAAACAAAAGCTAACATTGGCTAACTAGAACCGAGCCAAGCTAGCTAACATAATGTTAGCTACATGGTAGCCAGGTTAGCTAGCTCGTTATGCCGGTTAGCACAACAACATGAGAGGAACGCAGTAAGCACGGACATCTATACATAAAAAGATAGGGAACGACAGAGAATCTTGGCAGCTTAATGACCATTGAGAGGAGAACACAAAATCCCAAAAGTCTGGTATTTTTACCTTTCTAGGGACAGATTTTCAGATCCTCTTTAGGAAGCGAGCGTTTCCCTTGTTTACGAGTCTGCGCAGAAGAGAGCCACCCGAGAGGCGTAGCAACTGGCACCTTTTCACATAGACGGCCTCGCTATTGGTTAAAATATACATAACTGGGTGAAAAAGCACAAACTAAGGTAGCCTATATATAATAAAGTTTCCAAAACATTTTCAACTGAAGGCTGCTCAGATGGACAAAATATCTAACAATATATGAATATCAGGAGTAGTTTATATGTGCATGCATATGTATGTAGCCTACGTATATATAATATGCAATATATAACAATGAGAGTATGAATGAGAAATTATTACATTAATAAAATTACAGCATGTATATACTGGATGTGCACAAATGTGCTCGTCTTCACATTAAAGGGTCTAAAGTTACACATACAGTACAGTGTAGAAATGTCTAGGCATGTAGACGTGCATTGAGGACAATATTCCTTCCATTCATGTCACTTTGCAGATGTAGATAACAGACGTGCAAACCTGGGATTGTGCATTACTAGATAGAGGAACCCTATGTGCGGAAAAGTGACACTGTGCAAGACGTAAAAATTTAACACTAATAATCAATACATCAAAAATATACTTAAGGCATATGAGCCTTGCAAGTAGTGCCTAATAGGAGAGTTAGTCCATGATAGCCCTCTCAGTTGGCTGAGACTGGGGCCCCACTGTACAGTCTGATTGCTGTAGGCACAAAAGAGCACCTAACAGACTCTTGAGTTCCACCTTGGGAGGATGAGCCAGAGGCTGGAGGCTGTCCATAGCTCCATCCACTTGCCATTAGACCAGGTGCGTGTGTTGCCTAGGATGGAGGTTAATTTAGTCGTCTTAACTGTATTGTCCACACAGAAACTGAAATAATAATACATAGTTATGCAGTGGGAGAGTCCTTTGCTATCCTCAGCATGTGCCTCCAGCTAGGCCAGTTTCTTGTCCTTCCTTGTCTACCTCACATACTGTGTGCAGCTGCTCAGGATGGAAGAGAGGTAGACATGATTCAAGTCTCTAGAAATGACCATGAATCCTCTGGGTTGTTGTGTCTGTCTAAACCCACAACAGCCGAGTGGATGATGTAGTAGTAGTAGTAGTAGTAGTAGTATTTTATTCAGTCATCCCACACAATACAGTAAGTATAAACAGTATATACAATATACAATCTAATATACAATAAGTATAAGCAGTCTAGACAGTATAAACAAAATCAACAATCTATGTATTAAGTAGTGGATGATGTAACGTGCTGCACACGCATCGGCGGGATATAAACAATTTACAATTTCCCATTTGGCAGACGCTTTTATCCAAAGCGATGTACATATGAGATTTTAATACAACACAAGCAAGGATCTAGTCAGGAGAGAACAACAAGAGTAAGTGCCATAAAGCTAAGTTCTGGTCCGACATAGGTGCTACGAGGCAGTGCATAGAGTGTATAGAGTGCAAAGAGGCAGATAAAGATTTTTTTTTATTTTTTTTATAGATTACACAGTCTATCAGGTGAGAAGGTGTTCACTAAAGAGCTGGGTCTTTAGCCTTTTCTTAAAGATTGAGAGGGATTCTGCGGATCAAATGGAGTTTGGTAACTCGTTCTACCACCGAGGAACCACAGAAGAGAAGAGTCTGGCTAGAGACTTAGGGCCTTGTTGTGGTGGCAGCACCAGGCGCCGTTCCTTGGCAGAGCGTAGTGAGCAGGAGGGAGCGTAGATCTGAATGAGGGAGTTCAGGTAGGTGGGAGCCGTTTTGGTTGCTGCTTTGTAGGTGAGCATCAAGGACTTAAACTTGATGCGGGCAGCAACTGGGAGCCAGTGGAGGGATGAACAGCGGAGTGACATGTGCTCTTTTGGGCTGGTTGAAGACCAGACGTGCCGCTGCATTCTGGATCATCTGCAGAGGTTTGAACGTACATGCCAGGAGCCCTGCCAGTAAGGAGTTGCAGTAGTCAAGGCGTGATATTACAAGCGCCTGTACTAGGAGCTGTGCTGCATGTTCAGACAGGTAGGGTCTGATCTTGCTGATGTTGTACAGGGCAACTCGACATGACCGAGCAACAGAAGCCACATGCTCCTTAAAGGTTAGACAAAACAACAACAACAATGGTGTGTGAGAAGTCGCACTTCAGGCAATCTTGGAACCCATCGTCCATCGGTCTGACGACGATTAGACTCTGGGGGCGACGGCCTATATTTCGGGGTTTCCGCTAGCCAGCGGACATCCGGGCCAAGACTTCCTCTTCCGTGCGCCGGTCACTGTTTACAGTCCGATTAGCAACTTGAGACGCAAGTTGGAGTTGAGAGACAACGTCTAACATGCAGATATCTGTTTATAGAGATTAGCCGAAATGTCGTCTGGACCTAAAACACCTACAAAAAGTATCGATGTTTGTGTATTGTGTGAAGAAACGTTCGACTCTCGCGTCTCAAGTTGCTAATCGGACTGTAAACAATGACTGGCGCACGGAAGAGGAAGGCTTTTTTTTTTTTTTTTTTTTTTTTATTGAACAAATCCATGTACAAACCTCATGGCTTTGAAACCATCACAATAAATCAATAGGATCAGGTGCTTACCAAAGACAGAAAAAAGACAAATCAAAACAGAAAAGAGATTACAATAATAGTACATATAACAAAAAGAAAAAATAATAATAATAACAATAATAACTTAAAGGGCTAGGGCTTTTTTTTTTAAATCATATTCTTCTATTAAACTAAAAAGTTCCAATGCATTTTTACTTTTCATGACTTTAAGGGCTTTCATGTAAGAAAGAAACTCATTGTGGAAGACAGTAAACTTAGGTCTCACTTTCATATACTTGGATTTGTGTATATAAAATTTTCCAAGAATAAGAATGTTATTAACCAGAAAGTCATCTTTTCTATTGTCCATGACAAGTCCATAAACAATGTCCTTTTGAGAAAAGTTTTCAAGTTGAAAAACCTTTGGGCAAAGCCAGTCGTGTACATCAAGCCATAAAGCTTCAGAATACATACACTGGAAAAATAAATGATCAGTAGTTTCAATATCATCACAAAATACACAATTATTGGTTTCAATTCCAAAACGCTGTCGTATCAAAAAACTGGATGGATACACTCCATTTAAAATTTTAAAATGGATTTCTTTGGCTTTGGGAGTTATGGGGAATTTTAAATATTTCGTTCGTAACGTGTTAACAGTACTTTTCGAATAGATTTGTAAAATCGAGTTTCTATAAGATACTATAGGGTGTGAGATGTTATCAAACATATTTCTAATTGTTTTGTTTGGGATTTTGACTTTAAAGTCACAGCCTCCAACTAAAAGTTGTGGGAGACAAGTGATGATAGGAGTAGAATTGGTTAAAATTCCTTTAATTAAACATAGGATAGAGTGAGGGAGGGCTTTAGTTATGGATTTAAATATGTTACGATTGCCAATTAAATCATATCTAAGGCAGAAATTCTCATATGACATGATACAGCCACTACTATCAACTAAGTGAATCACTGACCAAATACCTTTGTCCATCCAGCCCTTGTTGAACAACAATTTGTTTTTAACCGTAATATATCTGTTATTCCATATCGGTGTATTGTGTGGGGTAAAATTATGATTGTATAAGAGTTTCCAATATAAAAGGACCTGCTGGTGAAAAAGGGATAATTTAATTGGGAGTCTTTGAATAGTGAAATCACATTTAAGTAAAAAATTCTATACCCCCTAATTTCTTGAATATTTCTCTGGGGATATGGTACCAAAAGTTATTATTGTTCAGAAAAGATTTTAACCAATTAATTTTCAAGGTTCCATTCATAAAATCAAAATCAATAGCTTGTAGGCCTCCATCTTTGAATTCTTTGGTCATCTCTGCTCTCTTAACATAGTGGATTTTCCTTTTCCAAATATAATCAAAATTAACCTGATTGATTTTTTTAATAGCTCTATTAGGAATAGCAATTGAGTATGCCGGGTAGATACACCTTGAGATGCTTTCCATTTTAGTCAAAAAGATTCGACCCAATAAACTAATGTCTCTCAATAACCATGAGTTAAGTCTAGTTTGGCATTCATCTATTACCTTCCACACATTCATATTTTCACTTTCAGTTGAATCTTTAGATATATGTATGCCCAAGTACTTAACAGTGGATTTTATGGGAATGTTGTATGCCTCTGTTAAATGACTTTGATGAATTGGCATTAACTCACTCAAATTTAGCTTTAGACCAGAGGCTTTTGAGAAAGTGTGAATCAATTGTAGTATCTTTGGGACTTCAGTTAGCTGCTTCATAAAGATGGTTGTATCATCTGCTAACTGGCTAATGATTACTGGTTTCCCAAACACCTCTAACGGAGCGATGGTAGAATTTTTAATAAAGATAGAGAGCATTTCTGTAGCTATTATAAAGAGAAATGGAGAAATAGGACAGCCTTGTTTAACCCCGCGTTTGATTGTAAATCGGGGTGATGTACCTCCTGGCAAAGAAATAGAACTATTTGTGTTTTCATAAATAGATTCTATAATGTTTCGAAATTTATCCCCAAAACCCAATAAACAGTGGAAAATAAACGGGTGCTCAATTGAATCAAATGCTTTATAAAAGTCAAGAAACAAAATAAAACCGTCATCTTCTATTAAATGACTGTAATCTAAAAGGTCAAGCACTAAGCGAATATTGTTGTGAATGGATCTACCCTTCATAAAGCCAGATTGGCAATCACTGGCAATTTTATGTAGATTCTTTTTTAATCTATTAGCATAAATAAGAGTTACAATTTTGTAGTCGTTGTTCAATAATGTGATTGGTCTAAGATTATCTAATATTTTGGGGTCCTTACCAGGCTTGGGAATTAAAGTTATTATACCTTGTTTCATAGTAGAAGGAAATGTCATACTCTCAGTTGCTTCTTTTAACATATGAAAGAATGGATCCTTTAATAAGTCCCAAAAATGTCTATAGAAATTTGCTGTGAGACCATCACTACCTGGAGATTTGTCTAAGGACAAACTCTCTACTGCTTTATCCAGCTCATCAGAAGTAATATCAGCATCACACAACTCTGCGAACTCATCGTCTATGCGGGGAATAAGATTTTTGATATGGTTGAAGAAAGAGTTAGCATCATCAATAGAAAAGGCTGAGGAATATAATTTACTATAGAAAGAAACTACTTCCTTAGCAATCAAGGCTGGATCTGTATTTACTTGATCATGAATCAATAAAGCTTTGATTGAGTTTCTCTCCTGCCTCCTCTTTTCTAATCGACAGAAATATGACGTGCTTCTTTCCCCTTCCTCTATCCATTTTGCCCTGGATCTTATGTAGGCCCCTTCAGCTTTTCTAAGATAGATTTCATCAAGTTTAGTTTGCAGAGTTTGTAATTTATGTTTATCGTCATCAGTAGGTGACGTCTTATTGCTGCAGGTGTTTATTTCTTTAATGATGTCAACTTCTGACAATTTGTTACTCCTGTTGAGCAATTTTCCAAAATTTATAGAATATTCCCGAATTTTAAATTTTAAGAATTCCCATTTAGAAATATAGGATGTCACAGATTCATCAGTCATCACATTAGAGATTATGGTTTTAATGCCATCATAAAATGATTGGCATTTTAGTAAACTGGAGTTGAATTTCCAGTACCCTTTGTTTCTGCAGCAAACACCAGGGGGTTTAAAAATCAACTTAATAACAGAGTGATCTGTGAGAGGAGCTGCTGACATACAGCAGTCAGAGACAAAGTCCATCACAGAGAAAGAAATTAACCAGAAGTCTATTCTTGACTTTGCTGCATTATTTGGTTTGAACCAGGAATATTGCTTGGTGTCCGGATATTTAAGGCGCCAAGGATCTAACAAGTTGTGAGAGCTGCAAAAATCAGATAGGATAGGGTTATAAGAACTGTATTGACATTTGGGAGGATATCTATCAAGCCATTCGTCAGTAACCATGTTGAAATTACCCCCCATAATTACATGTGCAGTTGGATATGTGAGCTTAAGGTTTTCAATGGCGATAGAAACATCCGAAATTAACTGTCTATTTTGAGTTAGGTTATTAAATCCATAAACATTGACCAGAATACAGTATTGCTCATCAATGTTCAGGACGCAGATTAGCCAATGACCATTATTACTAATTTTAGATGTCATTAATTTACCCGGTGAGTTACAGAACAGAATAGCCAAGCCTGCTGATTTAGTGGAACCGTGATCAAAAAGAATTTTATCTCCCCATTGGTTTACCCAGAATTTTTCATCCTCCGGTTTTGAGTGTGTTTCTTGCAAAAAAATAAAATTTGCTTTTTCGCCCTTACAAAATAAAAATATTGATTTTCTCTTTGTGTTATCTCTTAAGCCCCTAGCATTAAGCGAAATACAGGAAAAAAAAACATTCATTATGAACACAACCGCTAGTGAATATTAATAAGTCCAAATGACAGTAATTGAAGAGAAGTGAAAAAGAAGCCCAAAAAATAGGCAATGTCCCTTCAATATCAAATATTATAACTAAACCATCCAACCTGTTTGTTACAATCAAAAAGTAGTTTTAGTGCTTATTCGTATAGACCATAGTCAGTATACCTTGTGTGTCCCTTCTAAGTGATTCTCTGTCCATCAATGTATCCAGCACCAGCTCTGTAGTAAGCCCGTTTTCCAGCTGCTCCTGCTTGTTGTATCTTTGGCCACAGCGCTGCTCGCGACTCCCTGTCAGCCTTGCAGAGATCTTCGATGAAGCCGATCCCGATCTCCCTGCAGACCACAGAATCCTTGGTCATCCTCCACAGCGCGTCTCGGTGTATTCTCTGAGTGAACTGGACGATGACATGCCTTATTTTGTTTTCTTCACGTCTGCCTAGTCGGTGAACCGAGTCCACGATGTGGTTGATGTTCGGAGCCCATGATGGGGAAACCTTCACCAGCAACTTAGCAACCACTTCCCATGTGTCTTCTCCTTCTTTTTCCTTTATCCCCCGGATCCTGAGATTCCAGCGACGCTTATACCGTTCAAGTTCTAGGACTTGTTCCATTAGCTCTATGTTGTCTTTCTTTATTGACACTTCTCGCTCTGTAGATTTTAGCTGAGTTTTGCAATCTTTGATCTCTGCCGCATTGAAGTCGACTGCCTTAGCTATGCTAGTTAGCATGACGGTGTTCTGCTGTAGCTGGGTACCGAGTGTGTCCACCTTGTCAGTTAGTTGTTTTATTGCTTCCAAGACGGCATTCATTCCTTCCATACCTTCTGTCCCTGTTTCTTTCTTTTTAGTTGCTGGTGGGTTCGTTGCCGGCGAGAATGGGTCTTTTCTTTTGGAGTTTGCGGTGGAAGTTTCCATCTTAGCAGCATAATCATGGCAGGCGGTTACCTCGTTGCAGCGGGCTAAGATAGGAGTTTTTTTCGTCGACATGGTGCAGTTCTTTGGTGCAGTTTTTTTTTTTTTTTTCCTTGGTATTGTAGTTTAAATACTAGCGGACATATAAGCAGTTCAAAAGGTCCAAATAATTAGGACTGGATAGTAAAGTGTGTATAAAACTGGGACAAACAGACAGAGCTCAAAGCATAGGCTGCACCCGGTCCGCCATCTTGCCGGAACTCAAGAGGAAGGCTTGGCCCGGGTGTCCGCTGGCTACACCGGAAACCCCAAAATATTGGCCGTCGCCCCCAGAGTCTAATCGTCGTCAGACCGATAGGCGATGGGTTCCGAGATTGCATTTAAGGTAATATGGCCACAAGCCCAGCAGGCAGCTCAATAGTGTTCACAGTTCTGCATTACACCAACACAAATGGCAACACCCCCTCCTTTCTTCTTACCACTCGTTTCCCTCTGTGTCTCTTTAATGTGCAAAGTTGCACATCAGTATAGCTTTTTTTTTTTTTTTTTACTTTTAAAGAAGTATAAAGCTCTACTTTATGTAACAAATAATAAAACTATATGACACCTAACAACCCATAATGGGAAGTAAGCCTTCACTGGGCCACTGATTTTTGAGGCACTCAACATCAAATGAATGAAGGCTATTCATTAACAGAGAGGAAGCGTAGGAAGCGGGTATATAACACAAACCTTACAGGCAAACAGCATATTCAGTGGTTAAGACAGGATGTGATAAGAGGTTTGGAGTGTAGACAGCTCTTCCTTCAGCACCCGCTTTGCTTTTCAGATAGCACAAAATGGATAGGGAAGAAAGGAGAGAGAAGAATGGCACATATACATAGCTGGGCTTGGTAGTGTACATAATGATTTTGTCGGGGTCACAAACTAGTCCAAGACACTGTGTATGTTTCTCGTTGATAGCCCTGAGAGCCAGAGGAGACCTTGAGACCTTAATGTATTCTATGGCTGGACAGACTACCATTAGTGGATATTTCCAGCTAAAGGAAAATCAGAATGAATCATTATCAACCCACTCTCTTCTAATAGTGTGCCGAATGGCAATGGGAGGGTTTATTTTTCTTTTCCTGGGCATTGTGAAGGAACAAAACGTCTGCATGCCTAGGTCCATGCGATTTTCCAGTTTGAGTTTCTTTATTTAACTAAACTTTCACGGACCCAGTTATCAACTTGTCCAGTCAGGTATCACTACACACCATCTGTCTGCTTTAGGCAAAGGATTAAACTTTGTTCCTACTCACCTGGTCAACTCCTTTGAATCAAGACTGATCTATTTCATTTCTTCAGAAAGATGAAATTGAGACATACTCTATGTTTGGGACTGAGAATGAAACCCAAAGGTCTGACAAACCTATTTTTAAACCTAAAAGCATGTTTATGGGCCAATCCTTCTATTGAAACTTTCTGTAGAATCGTTCAACAAGATTCTTGAGACATATCAGCCTCCTAGTAATCTTAGCCAGGAACAAAGAAATGCAATCAAAGATCTGGCAAGTGATACTGATATAGATACTAAACCCTGCTGGGACTCTTGCCCAGTTCATTGTGTGTGTTTCTTGCCCCGATGAAGGTCAGCTAGACCAAAGGCTTGGTTAAATAAAGAAACTTGGATGGACCTAAGTGGGCAGAAAGTTTGTTCCTCCACTTTGATTTACTTTGGCCTCTAGCACCTTAGCAATGATAGTAAGTATGCGGTGATCTGTCTATAGAATCTTCTCCTGAGCATTGAAAATAATGTTCACTGTTCACTTTCTTCAGATAAAATCAAATGTATTTCTAAAGCGCTTTTAACAACAAAGCATCAAAGCACACAAATGCAACTAAAACTGAGAAGACAAACACAACACAGTAGGACAGATCTTGTGTGTGTTTATTTGTGTGTGTGTGTGTGTGTGTGCGTGGATGTTCACAGGTGCACAGGTGCATAAAACACTGGATATATCATTTAATGACAGGTATTCTTGTCTTACACAACATAAGCATAGTCTATTGGTCGAAAAGGGCACAGGATGCAGTAATACTATTAAGAACTATGAAACAATACACATTGAAATCCAAACAACTGACAACTGATCCAGCGCGCTTCAGCCACTCTTTTGCTGAGGATAGGTGCTCACAGACACGGACAATATTGTAGGTCTATTTTACCAAGGGCACTTTGGCAGGTAACGACTACTATCTATCTATCTATCTATCTATCTATCTATCTATCTATCTATCTATCTATCTATCTATCTATCCATCCACCCACCCACCTATCTATTTATCTATCTATCTATCTATCTATCTATCTATCTATCTATCTATCCATCCATCCATCCATCCATCCATCCATCCCCCTCTTTCTCTCTCTCTCTCTCTCTCTCTCTCTCTCTCTCTCTCTCTCTCTCTCTCTTGTTTGTTGTGATGTCTTAAAATAATCTATGCCAGGACACCACATGAACAAAATGGGAATGAGGGATGAGAGAGGGAAAAACATCCCCAGACTATAGGGAGCAAAATATCCCCAGGCAGTAGAAGACATCATATAGCACCTCTTTCACAACCTTTTTATACACATAGATGGTATGTAGGATTTTTCTGTGTCTGTCCGTCTGTATCCTCCTCCCTCACCCCCAACACTTATGTTGTGGTTATGCAATATGTTGCTGGTGTGATGAGACAGGTGAAGCTAGGTGAAGCTGACCAAGCAAAAGCTAATGTTAGGTAAGGTTAGGAATTCTGCTTCAAAGCAGGAGATTATAAAATGATTTCTGAGGATCAAATTCCATATCCATACATAAGACCAATTACCCAGTGCACTTTAAGCCTGTGTTGCATTTTAATTGAGAAGACATCTTCCATCCTGCTGTTTGCTGAGTGAGGATGCTTGGAATGTGACTGCAAATGCAGCGTATCCAACTGTGAAAATGAAGGGAGAATTATTTAAAAAATCTACTGCCTAGAAAAGTCCATTAACAAAAACATATTACAACATTAAGATTAATCTGTAATTGTTTATTGTTCCATCCAGAGTAATTAGCATAGTGACTGTTGCAATTAGAACCAATATTCCAGTCAGCCACTTGCATAGGTGAAGAATGAAACAGACAGACATGTCATTCTCATTTTCACATTATCCATCTTTGTAACTGAAATTACTAATTTATAGTGTAAACTTTGCTACCAGAGAGTGAAGGAATATTTAGCTATCTATTTGCTATCTCTTGTTATTTGATTGACTGTAGCCTAACGTTAGATGCAGTGGAGTATCATCTATTAACTTTGAGTTAATTTGAATATAATAATTTAAAAAGTCTCCTATACACAGCCATCAATAACTTCTGAATACTTGCACTGCTGTATACAGAGCCAAATGGAGGCAGAAGGATCAGTCTCAGATTAGAGGAGACAGACCAGCAGAGAAAATAGTGATACTCGGGTATGATCACCTTCAAATGGGAAAATGCTAGTACAACATGAAACAAGTGAATTGTATTTTTCAAAGATAATGTTGTCCATTCTATCAGTTTAATAGGAAGGACAACAAGAGTTTGGGGGAGTCAGGGTCAGGGAGCCAGCAGAGAGCAGCCACACCAACCAAACCTCAGATCCAGTCAGGACACTGCACACATGGCTTCACTATAGCCTTTTTCTGTTTATTTTGTTTTCACCTGTTTGTGCTCAGTGTGATGGAAATCTTCCATCAAATTATAATAATTATGTAAAACAATTCCACGCAGTAGAGTGCCCCAAATGCTACCCAATTTGTTCTATAGGGTAAAATACATGCAATGTTCCTCCCCGGTTCAGCCCCACATTACTTGGGTGCAGCCTCAAATGTATTCAAACCTTGGTGACGCCCCTGCAAAGAAAGTCTTTTTTTTCCCGACATGTTGCATTACTTTGACCTCCAGAGCCTCTGCAGTGAGAGGGGAATGAACCAGGAAAGGTAAATGACAAGGGAAGGGAGACAGGAAGGGAAATGTAGCCGGTCTGATAATTGGTAAATGAAAAAAAAAAAAAAAAATGTTTTACAAGAAGAAAAATTGTTGTTATTATAAGTAGGGATGAAAACATATGCCAAGCACATGCTGCAACATGATTGTTTCTCCAGGTAAGGTTAATTGTTGTATGAGATGAGGCACCACTTGCCAATTATTTCCGAGAGAGAGAGAGAGAGACCAATATTTGCAGTGGCATCATCTCTGGTGTGTCATTTATTCTATACTATATTTATTGGCATTGGATGAAAACAAGCACAGATAGCCTCCCTCTTGCAGAAATAAATGAGGAAGCACTGCACCCTGGGTAATGCGGATAAACTGATGAATGTTTCAAGTGCCTCTGATAGCAGGGAGCTCATTTGTCAGGAGTTTGCTCACTCTGGTTATCTGTTCCTCATCAAAATAAAATATATATAATAATAATAATATATAATATATAATATATATTCATCACCCCAGGCTACCTGTGAATTTGTAATTCTCTTATCTTCATAATCAAGGATTATTAAGGATTTAAACTGCTATATTTTATCGGTGGCTCTATGCAGTTTTGCAGTTGCATGTTCCAATATCAGAATATCTAAATGATATATCTAAAAACCATCAGGAACACTCAAAATATTATTTTAGGATTGCTTTTCTTGCTGCCAAAAAAGCACTCAGGAATTCATAATGGTGACATATAATGGTCCCAAAACAGACATGTGCCAAGACCCCCATGTGATCAAAGCATGCAAGAATTTGAATCTATCAAATTAAACTGAAAACGGCAAGAAGGGTAAGGTAGGATCTATGAATATATTTTGTATCTATTGATGGGATAGGTTTTTAGACGATAATGAAATGTTGCTCCACATCACCTTCCAATTCAAAGGTAGGTCGGTTACCTGAAGTCCTCGGCTCCATAGTGATGTCACAGGAAGGGGGGCAGTACCAAAAGAGATAAATGTTCAAAAGGATGTCAACAAAAGAGAGCGTAACAAGAGTATTCCAGGGAGCTTCATAGGTTTTCATAGCTGAGCGAAGCCTCAGAGAAGAGAAACAAGAGCTTCCTGGGGCATTATATAAACATCGAACGAAAAGTTAGGAAATTTGTGTTTGGTAGATTATTTCTCTGTTGTAACAATGCTTCTTGGCAATACATTTTATACCGTTGGAAAGCCTGTTTATTTCCCTTTTAAATGGTGCCTCATTTGTAAGGAACATGCATTTGTGGGATGAGCAGCACAGCTGAGTATGTGGGTTGCGCTCATGTAAAATTTGCCAAATCTTCTCTGCCAATGCCAAACAGCTGATTCTGCTGTTGCTATTGACTCTTGTTTGGTGTTGTTTGGTGGATTGGATGATTGAAGTCTATCAGTAACAAGGAAGAAACAAGACATATTGGCAATTTTACAGTTTATTCATTTAACAAACAGTCAGGAGCCTCAGTAGCGTGTGGAAGAACCATACACAGCCACAACAGCCTGGCACCTCCTCCTCATGCTGGTCACCAGCCTGGTCACACACTGCTGTGGGATGGCATTCCACTCCTCAACCACGATTTGTCGCAAGTCAGCCAACATGGTTGTGTTGGTCACTCTAGCACGAACAGCACGCCCAAGCTGATCCCATAAGTGTTCAATTTGGTTGAGGTCAGGACTGTTGGCAGGCCATTCCATTCTCTCTACTCCCAAATTCTGGAGGTAGTCTCTGATAAACCCCGCTCTGTGGGGGCGAGCGTTGTCATCTTGGAGGATGGAGTTCGGTCCCAGACTGTGGAGATATGGGATCGCCACTGGTTGCAGAATCTCATCTCGATATCTCTTTGCATTGAGATTGCCTCCAATGATGACAAGCCTCGTTTTTCCAGTGATGGAGATGCCGCCCCACACCATCACACTGCCTCCACCAAAAGGTGTTACTCTATCGGTGCAGCAATCAGCATAGCGTTCTCCCCGTCTTCTCCACACTTTGACCCTACGATCCAACTTCCGTAGGCAGAATCTGGACTCATCGCTGATCATAACGTTCCTCCACATGTTCAGGTTCCAGTGCAGGTGTTGCCGACACCAGCGCAAACGGGCCTGATGGTGAAGGGCAGTCATGGCAGGCCTCCTGGCAGCCCCATGAGCCCGGAGATTGGCTGCGTGCAGTCTGTTCCGGATTGTCTGGGCTGAGAGCCGTGTGCCATATTGTCCTGCAAACCTTGACTGCAAATCTGTAGAAGACAGCCTACGGTTCCTAAGTGCTGAAAGGGTGAGGAACCGGTCTTCTTGGGGTGTCGTCTTCTTGGGACGCCCACTTCGCGGTCTGTCTCTGACATCCCCCGTTTCATGGAACCTGGCCTTCAGTTTGGAGATGGTACTATGGCTCACTCCAAATAATGCCGCAACTTGCTTTTGTGGAACACCAGCTTGAAGTTGCCCTATCGCACAGGCCTTATCGAGATCAGACAAACGTGGCATGCCGTTTCTTGGAGCAGACACCGATTGACCACTGTAGCAGGGCCCATGCTCACAGGTGCTGCCAATCAGGTGCCAATCAGGTACCTGATTGTCAGCACCTGGGGGTACCGGAAGCTCAAAACAAGAGTCAATAGCAACAGCAGAATAAGCTGTTTGGCATTGGCAGAGAAGATTTGGCACATTTTTCATGAGCGCAACCCACATACTCAGCTGTGCTGCTCATCCCACAAATGCATGTTCCTTACAAATGGGGCACCATTTAAAAGGGAAATAAACAGGCTTTCCAACGGTATAAAATGTATTGCCAAGAAGCATTGTTACAACAGAGAAATAATCTACCAAACACAAATTTCCAAACTTTTTGTTCGATGTTTATATGTAGTTATTTAAGATTTCAGAAGGAGCGTAATCCGTCAATATCAAAAATACCATGTTAATGTTCCTGTTTGCCTCTATGGTAAACACAAAGGGTTTGGAGCCAGACAGGAGGTGATTATTGTTCCAGACTGAAGTATGTTTACGAAACAGACTGGACATTTTTAGGTGCCTGCATGCCTGCTTCCAACCCTCTAGAGCACTAGAGATTATGAGGCCCATGCAGAGTTGAAATGATTTGGAATTGTACCCAGAAAATAAGTCCAGAAGTCCATCCTCTGTGGGGAGATAAAGAAGGCATGAGTTGCATTGCTAATGTAGGCACACGATGATCGGAGATGAGCATGGGAATGAAACCGGTAAGGGCGATCCACTTCAGCAATGAAGAAGAAACAAATTATGATCTAAACGTAAATAGGTTTTATGCCTTGTATAGAGAAAAAGGCCTAAATTACATCACCTTTCTTTCTCAGGTCATAAGCAGGAGGGGAAAAAAAGAAAAAGTACATGGAATAGCAGTGGGGACCAGCTGTCATTCGAATTTCACCACTTCACACAGGCTGTCAAAGAGGGAGCAACAGGATGGAGAAAAGAAAGAATAATAACACTAATAATAAATAAATTAACAAATGAAACCACATAGTTTTAGGTCATCCCCAGAACAAATCAATGGGAAAAATAAATCAAAAGCCTGCTGCCTAAAAATCAAATATATCTCAATGAGGGAACAGTTTTATTGCAGCAGATCTTTGGCATTCCTCATGAAAACTGGTCCTCTCACATCTCTGCTTCACTGTTCTGGACATCATGATCTTCTCTTTCTGCTCCTCCTCTTTCTCATATTATTTTCTTTTTGTGACCCAGAGATACCACCTTATGTCTTCTGGACCTATGCTTATGTGAGAGACTCGGTCCTACATTTGGCTTCACTCTGTAATAGCAGCCTAAATGCAACTCTGCTTTTTCCTCACTTCATCAGCAACATTGAAAGGAAAGATACAAATGAAAGTGAAAAAGTGTGCATACACGAAAGACAGTCAGGAGAATTATTGGTCAAAGCGCAATACATAAGTGTGATGAAAACAATTTCAGCGGATGCTACACTCGTGCACTCAAGGTGGTAGCCTACTCTTGACATTCCGCCTTTCCATTTGCTAGACAGTGCCTTTAACCACTAATGCACCAGCCTTTCACATTTTCAGTCCCCCCTGCGCTCCTCAATGTGACGGGTTACCTCTCGGTTAAGTGATATATTGCATGGTGTAAAAGTGTGTGTGTGTGTGTGTATGTGTGTGTTGCAAATACTGCTTTGCAGTAAGGGTTGTGCATCTGCTTATATTACTCATCAACTCATCCCTCATTAGATTCAGGATCTACGAATTGATTTTTTAATGCAATGCCTGAAAGACCATGTATGGCTAGAATGAAAACATGGGGAAGCAAAATGTTCCTTCTGGCTCATAAAGGCTGCTTGTACACTAAGTTAGCCTCTCCAATAGAATGAGACACGTGAAAAACAGTGCATCATCTCTGCCCTCCCCAAGCTTTGGTAATAGAAAATTTGATAAGACTTTATAATGCAGCCCGCGTTTTAGAGTGTAACTCCCCGTCATTACCATGTAATTTCCCAGAACTTACCGTGTAACTTCCTCGTATGAATCAGTACGTACAGTATAAAATACTTACCAGTTCCTATTGGTACTTAAATGTAGGTACAGCGGAAGAAAACAAGACAACGAGGAACAAGGGAGTAACAATTGGGGATTTAGAGTGTAACTTCCCGACATTTACCATGTAATTTCCTGGAACTTACGGTGTGACTTCCTCGTATGAATCAGTATATATGTATATGGATGAAGTGCAATAAAAACAAATGCTTTTGCCCTTTGCTCATGGCAGTTTTGACAATCATTTTTTATGCATGTGAGTTCGGCAGGCAAGCTTCACCCACACTGGGGATTTATTATGCTTATGTCTTATAATTCATTGTATGAATTTGAATAAGAACAAGTCGAGAAATGAGTCTATACTTTTGAAAAATTGGCTCCTAGCAGGCATGTTCGTCCAGCACTGCAGCAGCTCATAATAGGCAGGCTGGAGTAGAAAGCAAACTTACCTCTCTCAAGTGCACAGAAGGCTTGTATTGTCATCCGAGGACGAATACAGTACAACAATGAGCCAGGGCCCACCTACATGCTGCTCGACTTCTTGCAGTGGTTGCAGTATGAGTCCTGGTGTCAAGACTTTGATGGACAGTCAGCAGCCAAGGGGACACAGGAGAAGCAAGCGCCCAAGCATGAGAGTCGTCTGGGAAAGCGGTTCGTCACGGTCCTTCACGGGGCTAAAGTGAAGGAAGACGCTTTCGGGCAAGGGGGCTCTACAAAGAAGAAGAGTAAAGCCACGCCTTACTGCCCGTTCTATGACAACGCAGAACACTACCTCAGTCAGTGTACGGCAGTGACAAAGCTGTCCAAAGAGCGACTCAAGGAGTGGATACAGACCAATAGGAGGTGCTGGCGAGGCCCCATCAAGCCCCAATGCAACCTTAAGAAGCCCTGCGGCCTGTGCCAAGGAAAACACCTGCAGGTTCAGCATGAAGTCAATGCTAGAACACCTGGGGAGACAGCAAAGCCAACTAATGGGGAGAGTTGCTTGGTGAACACCACCGCTGAAATGCGGTGGTATGTGGACAGACCAGCCGAAGGCAACCGTATCCTGCTGTCATCCGAGTGCTCCTGCACCATGGAAATGGCACCCTAGAGACCTATGCCATCCTGGACGACGAGCGTACCATGCTCCTTCCAGCAGCTGCACGAGACCTAGGGCTACAGGGGACACCCAAAGACCTAGCCTTGAGGACCATCTGACAGGATGTCCAGACCCTCCGCAGCTCTTCTGTGTCCTTCCGCATCTCCCCGGCAGCTAAACCCAAGACCAGCTTCCTCATCACAGAGGCCTTCACCGCAACTCGTCTTGGCCTGGCAGACCACTCCTACCCGATGGACAGACCCCAGAAGCGGTACAAACACCTGGTCAGTCTTCCTATCCAGCCCTTCGAGAACGCAAATCCCCTGGTCCTAATTGTCACCGATCAGCCCCACCTGCACTCCAGCCTCCGGCCTCCGATCCTGTACTCCAGTCCCCGGCCTCCGGTCCTGCACTCCAGTCTCCGGCCTCCAGTCCTGCTTTCCAGTCTCCGGCTTCCGGTCCCGCATTCCTGTCTCCGGCCTCCGGTCCCGAACTCCCGCCGCCGGACTCCCGTCGTGAACTCCTGATGCCAGAAGCTGATCTCGCAGCCTGCCCCGACCTGTAGCCTAATCTTCCGGTGTCAGCTGCATTCCCTGACCTCCAGCTGCGTCGTCGACCTCCAGTGTGGCCTAGCCTTCGTCGGCGACCTCCTGAGTGGCCCAGCCTACGCTGCCGGCCTCCTGAGCGGTCCCGCCTTCGTCGCCGACCTCCTGAGTGGCCCAGCCTACGTTGCCGGCCTCCTGAGCGGTCCCGTCCATGTCGGTCTTCAGAGCTGCTCCGTCACTCTGGTCTGCTTGAGCCAATCACCTCCCGGACTCTCCCCTGCCAGCCAGGTGTCCCTCATTTGTCATCAGTCTGTGTGTATATCTAGTCTTTTTTCCTTGTAGTCTTTGCCAGTTCGTTGTTCTGTTGTCACGCGTGTGTTACCTGCCTTGTTCCCTGTGTTTCCTGTAGTTTCTCCTTGCCGTGTCACCACCCAGGTTTGGTTCTGTTTTGCCTTTTGTTCTGCCAGCCTGTTCGTGGTTTGTTTTTGGTTAGCCTTCAGTTAGTTTTGCCAATTGCCTGCCTTGGTTTTGTATGTTGCCTAGTTTCATCATTAAAGCCTTTTTCGTAACCCCTGTTCTCTGAGCCAGTCTTGCGTTTGGGTCCAGCCCCCCTCCTCACATTCGTGACACATTGTTAATACCATCTTATACAATGGTCACTTTATATATTCTGAAGATTGATTATGATGTTGCTGCTTTATGTTAATGCATGTAAGCCATGTTGGTGCATACTTATATTGTTCATTGTACTTTGAGCCTTGACTAATGTCATGCATCTGTTTTCTGTTTATACAACCACACACATAAACACCCAGTACCAAATGCCCATGCCTATCGTGCCCAAGAATAAAGTACCGTAACCTGAAGGTCCACTCTCTGTGTCTTGTGTCCTGGCTGACACCCGGGGGCGACCGCCAGCTATTCACTACAGCAACCAACCTATACTGTCCTTTACAGTCCATCCAAACAGGGAGAACAGCACATACCTTGTGGTTTCTGTGTAATTAAAGAATAAAAACATATTTTATAACTCCCTGCATACCTTATTATCAGATGGGCATAGGTCCTGTAATGTTTGACAGTGTTTACTGTGATCATTTGTTTTTACTGGGTAATTATACAGTAAGAATGGGAGAACAGCACATACCTTGTTGGTTCTGTGCCTACTTACAGAGTAAGAACGGCCAAACAGTGTAAACTTCATAATTCAGCCCGCCCCCTGTTGTTACTCTGTACTTACAGAGTAAGAAGTGGAGAACAGCACATACCTTGTGGTTTCTGTGTAATTAAAGAATAAAAACATTTTTATAACTCCCTGCATACCTTATTATTGTGTAATTAAAGATATACATATGTATATTATTAAATTACTGTATTGTTAGTTTTTCGTCTTTGGATGACAATACCTTATGTGCACTTGAGAGAGGTAAGTTTGCTTTCTACTCCAGCCTGCCCGTTATGAGCTGCTGCAGTGCTGGACGAACATGCCTGCTAGGAGCTAATTTTCACGAGTATAGACTAGGGATGTGCGCGATTAGTTGACTAGTCGTTTAAACATTTCTACCCTCACTAATCGGCACCAGAAATACTAGTCGGTTAAACTAATTATTAATAATGTAGGCTGCTTAACTGTTGCGTCTAAGATGTTACGCAGCCATCTGCCACTAGCCAGGGCTGCAGCCCCAGCAGGCGGTCATGCCCAGATGTAAAGGTGGAAAGTGGGACCAGACAGAGATGACATCTCCAGCGCGGTTTGGCAGTATTTTGATCTAGAAAAGGAAAATAAGGTTGTAAACCTGTATCCCACCTAACGAAGATCCACTTGTGTGGTGGTGCGGGAAGACATGATGCTTTCGAAAACTATGCTGGCTTGCAAGTCACTATCTCTGTGTGCCTGCAACATCTGAGCCAGCTGAGAGAGTTTTTTCAGCTGCTGGACTTGTTAACAGACTGAGGTCTCGCCTTTCACCCGAACATGTTGACATGTTGATTTCGCTGAACAAAAATGTTTCATCAGTCGAGTAAGTAGGCCTACCACGTTGTGTGTGTGTGTGTGTGTGTGTACCTGCTGTTTGAAGCTGATTGCCAACAGCACGCCGTTGTTGAATAGCCTAATAATCTAATGTCACGTCAATCAGTAGGCCTAATTGTTATTTTTTTGTAGGCCTATTATTGGTAGTTTTTCTGATGACAGATAATTATTTTAAAATATTTTTTATTATTATTTTAAATGTTATTTGTTGACTTTTATTTAGTGAGTTGTCATGTTTTGTAATGTACAACGTTCATAATAAACGGCGCAAAGTGCCACAGTTATTGAAGAATATTATTAACCGTTTCAAATGGCTTTTAAATACATGCAATATTTTTTCGGACAACGTTTTAACCTTATAGATTAAATTGTGCTAATTTTGGACTGTTTTCTGAGTGTTTTCTTACTTTTGGACTAGTCGACTAGTCTACATTAAAATTTTCGTTTAATCGACAGGGAAATTAGTCGTTAGGAACATCCCTAGTATAGACCCATTTCTCGACTTGTTCTTATTCAAATTCATACTATGAAGTATAAGACATAAGCATAATAAATCCCCAGAGTGTGGGTGAAGCTTGCCTGCCGAACTCACATGTGTGACCTCTGTGATATGTTTTCTGTCTAAATGAATCTCCCGGAGCTGGTCAGGCTTGTGGTAACAGCAGGTTTATTCCACATCTGCATTTATGACAAAGGACAATAGAGTAGAATGGTCATCTCTGGTGGACAAACAGCACATGCTCTGTCTGGTGGCAAATCCTCCATTGCTTTGAGGATTACCCATGTTTTCATTTTTGAAAATCTATACTCTGTACAATACATTGACACAGTGATAGTATAGTGGGTTTACATTCATGTAAATAAAATGACTGAAACAGAACAGAAACTGTCCCTCTCTTAAATTTACGAGGAGAAAATTTCTCACACACTGTTACCTTTTTTTAGTAGTTTTCATTTTATAATAACGATTATGTAACTTAATTACATTACAAGACACAGAAGGCAAGTAAACCATAGAAAATACCTCATCTGCATGTTTAAAATATTACCACACTCTATAGAGCGACATACTGTAACATACCTGCATTTATGACAAAGGACAATAGAGTAGAATGGTCATCTCTGGTGGACAAACAGCACATGCTCTGTCTGGTGGCAAATCCTCCATTGCTTTGAGGATTACCCATGTTTTCATTTTTGAAAATCTATACTCTGTACAATACATTGACACAGTGATAGTATAGTGGGTTTACATTCATGTAAATAAAATGACTGAAACAGAACAGAAACTGTCCCTCTCTTAAATTTACGAGGAGAAAATTTCTCACACACTGTTACCTTTTTTTAGTAGTTTTCATTTTATAATAACGATTATGTAACTTAATTACATTACAAGACACAGAAGGCAAGTAAACCATAGAAAATACCTCATCTGCATGTTTAAAATATTACCACACTCTATAGAGCGACATACTGTAACATACCTGCATTTATGACAAAGGACAATAGAGTAGAATGTTCATCTCTGGTGGACAAACAGCACATGCTCTGTCTGGAAAGACGGCATCACGTTAGTGTTAGCTAGCTATACTGGAGAGAGTTTTACTGGCAATAAAACACATAAAAAACGAATGGTTAACTTAATAAAACATGGTGAATTTAATCTAAGACAAATAATATCCAACCAAATAAAGCCAGCTCAACTTTTATGTGCTTTTCAAGTTAGTTAACATTATTTTGTCCATGGACATTCACAGACACGTTACCTGGTGGCAAATCCTCCATTGCTTTGAGGATTACCCATAATCCTTTGCTATTACTACTCAATGCAGGTACAAACTTCCTATTCCTTACAGAAACCTAGATCAGGACTGCAGAATTGTGTCCACACATACACACACACACACACACACACACACACACACACGTATACAAACACAAACACACAGTCGTTGAACACTTGGTTGATCAAGCATTGTTCTTGGGGCTTGGATGGGGGGTGATGAAAGGATAGATGAAGAGAAATGTATTTTGAATGTTGTGGTTTCCACCTGATCTAAAGTTAGCGTTTGCAGTATTAGCACTACTGCCGTCCTTGAGACTGTTGCTGATTGTGAAAAATATAGAGAGAGTTTTGTCCATGTGCTCCAAAACGGAACAGAGCAGAGCAGAAAGGCATGTCTGGAGCCTAAAAGCAAATAACAAAATAAAGTAAGTGGTTTTTCTCATTAAAATGCCAGTGATCATACAATAGAAGAAAACATGAAAACCCTGGATTCCAGTCTGCTGCGTGGAAATGAAGGGAGGAGGCCCTGTCCCTAAACAACTCTTTGTTGTGCATGTCTGTCGATAATAAGATTCTTGGGAGGTGGTGCAGGGAATTAGTTCTCTATCTGACAGTGAAGAAAGACAGGAAAGATGACAGAAAGTGGAGAGAGAGAGAGAGAGAGAGAGAGAGAGAGAGAGAGAGAGAGAGAGAGAGAGCGCTTGGGAGCCAAACCTGAGCAAATGTAAAAAGGATGTGGAATATGCCCCAGCCTGCCAGCACCAGAACATTTGTAAACTGTGACTTGGAATCTTAAGCGGAGGAATTTGATTTTACTAAATTGGTAAAGAGCATAAAAATGTTTGTAGTTTGTTTCTGATCTGCAGAGTCCTGAGATGCTGAAGAGGCATTTGGCTCACTCATCACTTGATAGGATGTCTTGGTATCTGTCTTGAACTGTTGTCGCCAGGCTATCCCAGTTTTGTGATTATTGATTAGTGCTCTATTTAGGTACTGTGTTCCCTAAATACTCATTTGATCATGTGTAATTCAAAATGTAAAAGTCATTTATCAGTCAGTTGAACATACGTATATATTGTTGCATTTGACTGAGCTTCATTTTTGCATTATCACTCATACTGTATATACAGTACATTTTGCATATAGATATGCCTCTGAATTATGAATGTTGTCTTGTGAGAAATACATTTTTGACAGTGTTTGAATGGTGTAATTCTGTCATATGTATTATCATTATTATTATTAATAATAACAGTAATAATAATAGTAATAATAATGTGATACTTAATTGATCTTAACTGATGTGATACTTCATTGAGGGTCAGCTACACAACATTGCCTGTAGAGCTGTAAGGTATTCAGTGTTTTGCTCAAGGACACATAAGAACACGACACAATAATTACCTTTTTCATTTTTTACATTACAGATACAATTACCGCTAGGCAAGGGCAGCTTAATAGCTCTTCTTTTTTTTTTTTGGCATTTTTATGCTTTATTAGATAGAGACAGTGTGAGAGATAGACAGGAAGGTGTGGGAGAGAGAGAGGGGGGGACATGCAGCAAATGACCACGGGCCAGATTCCAACCCGGGGCGTTGCAGGAAGGGCTGAGCCTTATATGGTATGTGCTCTACTCGGTGAGCCAACGGGGCACCCCTGAAATCACTTTTTAAAGTTAAAGTTAGAAATATTAACTTAAAATGTTAATAAAATGTAAATATTTAATATTTTAGGGATTTAGCCGATGGTCTTAGTGACTCACAATGAATGCAAAAGAAAAATGAGTTGTAATTCCTTGATCATGAATATTACATGTAACCAGCTGCAACTAGTGGCAGGGTCAGAGCCAACTGACAAAACATTACCCATGAATTATCCCACTAGAATTAGAGGAGGACGAAGGTGAGGTGTAGTACAGCGTTTTAATGAAACTAGTGCAGTGTCCGCTCAAAATAGGTTGGAGACAGAGCGGGAGACGTGCATTCGGTACACACAAAATTTCATTTGCTGTAGGGAAAGAGAAAAACTGCTGCAAAGAAACTAAACGGAAAACAGGTTAGTCCGATAATAATCTCTTTATTACAAATCATAAATATGGATAAAATATTTGACTAGCCTGATGCAGGTTGTAACAGCAGAGAGCAATAATTTAGAAAAGCCACCACTAGGGGGCAGAGTGAGACAAGGGCACGTACTGCAGGGAGATACTACAACCCCAATAACGACACACCACGTGCACAATACACCAATACACACTAGTACACGGCAGATCCAATGAACGCTAGGTGAAGAGGGTTAACTGCAAACTTTAAAGCTCACCATACCGAAAGCTTACCACACCGCATGCAGTGAACACAAATTAGCACCCAGTCTACTCCCCGCAGCGCAGTCCCTCTGCTCAAAAGAAAGAAAGATATACAAATGCAATGTCTAGTACATTATAAAATAGTTGGTTCATGGACAAGCTTATTTTTAACAATACAAACAGTCTTCAACAGTATAAAAATCTAGCACTAAAGCAGGAATGGTCTCATACACGGTATAAGAACATATAATTTCCAATGCTATTCAGATAAAACAGTTCAAATAAAACACTTGATCAAATAAGTTACTGGACCAAGTCACATTAGGCAAAACAACAGCCTGGCACTGGATCCTAAGGGAAAAGAATGCAGGTGTCAATCCTCTATATTGGAGGAATGATGTTCATACATTACCTCGGAGGGATTAACCCTCCTACTGTTACCACTACCAATAGGTTACCTGCATGGAGCGTAGGCTATCCTTGGTGTGACACAGGAAAGGGTGACTGGCCTATCGCTGCCTGGAACGTCTGTCAAAGGCCTACAGCACGGGACCAGTCTGAATCCTCACCATATAGGAACACACCTACAGTATTGAACATGTGCATATTGGTAACACATTCCTATATGAATGTTGTGGAGGGGCAGGTATAATAAACTCACCGCCTACCTCATAACCACTGGGCTACAGCAGAGGCCACACAGGAATCGAGAGGGACAAAGCCACCCTAAAATCTGAATCACCAAAGCAATATAAGACTATGAACTAAATATTAAAATTTCTCAATCTCAGTCTTAGGCTTGCATTACCTGCATCAGCTGTATTGCAGAAGAAGGAGAAGTACCCTACACACCAAACCTTTGTCAGGCTCAAACAAAGGAAGACTGGCTGACACACCTGTCTTTATGAGGAGAATGGACTGCTAATCAGTTCCAATGGCCCGCCTACTAAAGGTGGTGCCCTCTACCTAGGGTAGCAGCCATCACATACAGAATGAACAATTTCGAGCCTAATACTGACCCCTGAGGTACTCCACAAGTAATATCCATGCATGTTGATTTATGCTCACCTATCTTTACAAATTGTTGCCTGTTTCTTAAATAGCTTCTCAACCAATTCAGCACAACCCCTCTGATACCATACCTTTCCAATTTATTGAGTAATATATTGTGATCAATGGTATTTTTTTAAAAAGCTTTTGTCGATACAATTAGTAATTTCTTCAGTTAATTCAATTATCGCCAAAGAGGTTGATCTGTTTGTTCTGAATCCATACTGACTTTCAGTCAGCAATTTGTGCTTCTCAATGAATTTGTCTAGTCTTTCAGTAAAGAGTTTTTCCAATATCTTGGAGAATTGGGAAAGTAAAGAAACAGGCCTGTAATTTGTAAAATGGTGTCTATCCCCAGTTTTATATAATGGTATTACTTCTGCAATTTTCATTTTGCTTGGAAATTTACCAGTTTGAAAGGACAAGTTACAGATGTGAGTTAGTAGTTTTGCAATTCCTTCGATGACTTTCTTGACTATTGTCATATCAATTTCATTCCAGTCAGTAGAATTTTTGTCCTTACATTTGCTTACAATGTCCATGATTTCCTTTTCTTCTACTGCTCTAAGAAAAATTTAACTCGGATTTCTATCCCCATAATCATCATCAGACCACTCTTTGGTTGTTTCTGGGTCATTGATTTTTTCTGCCAATTTTGGTCCCACACTTACAAAACAATTATTAAAACCACTAACCACATCATCTATATTACTTATGGTCTTAATCAATAAAATACTGAGGGTAACTTGAGTTACTAGATCCATTTCTAATAATACTGTTTAACACACTCCATATACCTTTGATGTTGTTTTTATTATTCTCTAATATTTTATTATAGTATTCCTTCTTACATATCCTCATAATATTAGTTAACTTATTTTTATATTTTTTATATTTCTTTTCTGCCTCTATAGTTCTAAACATTATGAGTTCTCTATATAGTGAATGTTTCTTTGTGCAGGCATTTTGTAATCCCTGTGATGCATGGACTATCTGTATATTTTTGTTTTCTACTGTATTGTTTTATTGGACAATTTTTGTCATACAATGATTTGAATATTTTTAGGAATGTTTCATATGCTTTGTCGATATCTTCTTCTTCATATACTGTTTTCCAATTTTGTGTTAGTAATTCATTTTTGAATGTATTCATGGATTCCTCTGTTCTCACTCTTTTACATTTAAAGTTATTGGCATCCTTAACCTTCCTATAATTACAGTCATAGATTACAAAAACTGGTAAATGGTCACTGATGTCATTTAATAATAGCCCGCTCACTGTATTGTCTTCCATAATGTTTGTGAATATATTATCTATTAGCGTGGCACAGTGTGATGTTATTCTGCTAGGTCTAGTGATTTTTGGATATAAACTCATACTATACATTGCATTGATAAAATCTTCAGTCATTTTGTGCTTATTTGGGTTTAACAGGTCTATATTGAAATCCCCACAAATGAACATAACCTTTTGAATTGTTTTTGCAAACATTTCTTCCATCCAATCCTTAAATATTTCAATATTAGATCCAGGTGCTCTATGCAGCTCACAATTGCATTTTTATTTTTTCCATACAGATTTCTATTGTAATACATTCTAGCACATCATCAACAGAAGATTATGAAGATTTTGCAATTTGCTGTCCATGTAGATTGGATCTTCCTCTGCTTTCGCAGGAAGCAAGCCTTTCTGGCGATGTCCGTGTTCCTTTTTGTCATGTTGGTTCAAGTAGATCTCTGATCCCTTCAAATTTTTTCCTTGCCTTCGCAGTGCATTTTTATACTTTCTGTTTGCAAACCTTATTATTATGGCCAGTTTATCACTCTTGTTTCTCCGAAGGAGAGGGTGACATGCCTCGATGTTGTTACTGTCCACTTCAATTCCCTTGGACTGCAGGAAAGCAGTCACCTGTTGCTCCACAGAGTTTGAGACCGGCTCTCTGAATTCCCCGCCGTTCAACATCGTCACCGCCCGGGCGTATGACCGGGGTTTAGTCTCCAGCCCGGTGACTATGATGTCGTTCATCCAGTTCTCCAAAAGGACGATCCTTTTTTCCTTCTCGGTGTTTTGCAGCCTCAGGGCTTTGACTTCCTCCACCAAGTCCAAAATCGATTTCTGTTGTAGTCTGACAGCTGCAACCTCCTCCGTCAGAAAGCAATCTTTTTATATCGTCAACTTCCTCAGCTGTGGGATTCTTTTTCAGTCCCATGGCATTTTGTTGTTGTAACGCCAGCTAGTTAGCTTAGCCAGCTAGTTAGCTTAGCCAGCTAGTTAGCTAGTTAGCTTAGCCAGCCACTGGCTCAGCCGGCTCAGCCGTTGTCCAAGTCCGTCTTCCGAAAATCAGTGTCGCACTCTAGGCAGTGGTCAAAGCCAAATATCTCTGTTGTAGATAATCTGTGGTCCGTAATCCAAAATCAGTAGTCAGTTTGCGAAATTATTTTAAAAAACCAGGGACAAGAGACACGAGAGTTGAGTCAGGACAAAGCAGATGGTGTCTGTTGCTTCAATAGACCAAATAAATGTAATAAAATAACTAGAAATAAAAATGGAAAAAGATAACGAAAAAAGGTAATGCATACGCAAAATACAATGAGAAAAACTATAAAATTGATTTTTTTTTCCACTCACAGAGCAATCATATGGCGTCAGAAGACTTGGATTATGCTTCACGAGCTGTATGGAGTAATTTTGTGATTATTTTTTGTTATTTTTGGAACTCTTTTTTGGACTATAAATGCAGTCCATTTACCATTTACCATTCTCTAAAGATCGGTCCTCAAAGACTTCAGTTGTTATGGAGAAGGCTGCTACGGAGTCGTGCTGGGAAGCTCCGGGACTGTTATATGGATTAACAAACTTCACTGGAGTTTCAACTGGCATGGAGGTGAGTAGATAATGACTGAATTTTCATTTGGGTGAACTATTCCTTTAATATTGAGCATTTGAAAGTCATCAAAGTCTATAACCACCTGATGTAACCCCGACTCCTACCACTACAAAACCCTTCAGTGCCAAGAGATGAGCGAGAAGGGTCTCCTATGGCAGCTGGTCCTGCGGCTCACTGCACCGCCTCAGGACTGTCCTCAGTTCATCTTACCCAACCAAATCATAACATAGCCAAAGAAAAAGAAAATGTAATGAAATAAGCAACAAAATCCCAAAGTAAAGAAAACATATTTGGTCCAAAATTAATGTTACACACTGACGGGTTACCTGGTCATTGTGACTGAGAATGTCCTTGACAAGATACAGACTCTGTGAGCACAGCCTGGCCATAGAAACAGACCTGGCAACCCAGAGAGAGGACAGGCTGAGCTGTGTTCCCTCTGCTCAGAGCTGCGCTTCCTTCTCCACTGCACACATAATGAAAATGTTAGAGAAACCTTCAGAATACATTAAACTTCGAAAACCTTTCCCCTAATATGCAACTTAAATTATTTCTTAGAGAGGAAAGTGAGTGTGGCACAGCTGCTATGAAACATAGATATGAAACATCCTGTCACCAACCATCATATTTTCATACATATTTAATTTAATTTTCTGTTCATTGATAGGCTGATAATTGTTTAACTACAGTACCACATATAATTGCTATTGTTACACCTTAGTAATTTTCATCTTTTGATTTGGCAACGAATACTTTCATGCCAATACAGCTCATTTGAATTGAGAGAGAGGGAGAGAGAGAGAGATACTAGAGCTGAATAAGGCCAACTTCCACTTCTAAGTGACATCCAAATGAGCTATCACATTCTATAACCATCTAAATTTAAGCCACCCCAACTCCTACCATCACCAAGCCTTTGGATACCAAGAGGAGAATAAGGAGAAGAGTCTCTGACCCAACCAAATTATCAAAAATAAAAAAGAAAATGATATAACCTATTGGAAAAACTATGACAAAAACCAGATGTAAATTGGAATGCTATGTGTCCATACACAGAGAGGTACACAGCATAGCAGGCTATCTGACCACTGTGATTGACCCTAAACTGAGGAAACCCTTGACAAGATGCAGACTCAGTGAGCACAGCCTGGCAGACCAGGAGACAGGCTGCTCACTCTGCTCCCAAGAAGAGCTGGAGACAGAGCTGCACTTTCTATTATGTTGTCAAAAATACAAAGATGTAAAAGCAGAATTCTTCCCCGAAATAAAACAAGTTTATAATGATAAAAAGAAGAAAGGCACTCTCCTCTGTAAAAAGTTAACAAGCCATTATTATCCTTGGCTATTTCATGTTAAAATGCAAATTCTAATATTTTAACATGAAATAGACATATATCTGCTTGTATATCTGCTTTAATATCTGGTTTCTTCTACTTCTTCTAACAGAAAGGACAAGTGCTGTACATTCCTGTGATAGATGTTGCCTTGTCTAAGAGACGCTTTGTCTAGGAGATGTTTGGCCTTGTTCATATAAGCTTTGTTAGCGTAACGCCCTTCCGGAGAACTGCACCATTCCTGCTGTGCATATCTCTTCATGCTGCATGTATCATAAAAGAGAATACTGAGACTTTTCATGGGCACAATAATAGTCATAGGAAAAAATAATATTATTCTGGGGTTTTCCTTTAACAGTGACCTATCCCAACAGATGACTGGAGTGGCCCATTCACTTGTGCTCACTGGATCTAATACTCTAATACAGTGGTTCTCAACGTGGGGTCCAGAGACCACCAAATTGATGAATTGTTAGACTTCAGCATTATTTCATTTACAAGAAGTGAACACAATTAGAGAATGTAGAGGAATGACTGTTTTGATCATAGTTTCTCTGTTATCTCTCTACCTACAATACAGATAGTCATGCGATTCTGGACGAAATCATATCTAACAATAAAAATATTCTCAGATTTGGGTTCGAGAGACAAAATCTCATCTAATGGGGGTCCGTGGCCCTAATGTGTATTAAATTAGGGGTCCTTGATATGAAAAAGGTTGAGAATCACTGCTCTAATACACTCCGCAGCAGCCTCTCTAGTTCCGCTTCTACTTTAGATTTGATGGAATATGGACAAGTCTCACTTTAAAGGAATAGTTCACCCAAAAATGAAAATTCAGTCATTATCTACTCACCCCCATGCCGATGGAAAGTTGGGTGAAGTTTCTTAGTCCATAAAACAGTCCTGGAGCTTCACAACAAAACAGCATTGCAGCATTCTCCTAAACAACCAAAGTTGCTGGGGACTTGTTTTAAAACGTAAAAAAACAACCAAAAAAAAAAACATAAAATGGCTCCATACAGCTCGTCCGGCATAATCCAAGTCTCCGGAAGCCCCGAGATCCAAGAACTCGTGATTTCTGCATACCTCCGTCTTTACGCTGCTACCCAGAAGCTAGCGTCACACACAACAGAGAGCTCTGCTCACACACAGTGACTTGTAACGTTAACCGTTTACTTTTCAAACTTTCAAACAAAGAAGAAAATGTCAGACGACTTTGATATAGAAGAGGAACATCATTTATTTGCTGAGTCTTATTTGTTTGAGCCAGAATATACAGACGAGGAACTCAGACAGATGGACGAAGCCGGAACAGCAGATCAACCAGACCCACAGCCAGCAGCGGACTACAGAGAGCGAGCATTGGGAACCTGGTGGTGTAGTTGTAGGAAATGTAAACCAATGCCAACAGAAGAAGAGAGCCTTTGCTGCATTGAATGGGATTTATTCATGCCACCGCTGGAGGATCTTGATATCTCCATTGACCGTGCATTATCGATAATCCCAAGTTTCCGCCATTAATAACCTGTGGTGTTCTGGAGATGGTGTTCCATTTACCGAAAATCAACTGGAAGAAACGGCCAAGACCCACAGGACCAAACGCTCTCAGTAGAGTAAGTTTCATTTTCTAGCATGGCTATATAACGTTTGGTGGCTACTCATGCTGTTGTATTAAACGTTAGGTGCTGTGCCCAGTGCAAAATCACAATGTATTTTTTTGTTCTTTTACAGTCAGTGCCGGTTGGTGGCATACCGGGTTGTGTTGGAGTGGGTCTTGAAAGGTGAAAGACTCGGCAAAGGCAACAGGAAAGTTTTGCCATCCTGTGTCGTCGCAGCCATCCGTGACAAATACCCTTCTTCCACTGGACAGTACGTGGAATTCAAAGAGCCAGAAGAAGCTTTGGACTTATTTAAATAAATTCTCATGGACTATGTATTTTGCTACATTGCACCATACGTTTTTATGTGTTATTATTTGTTATATAGGTCTGGGACTGGTTCAATACTAGTGAACTACATAGAACTGCCTCATTGTGACAATAATAATGACAAGCATGGAAAGCTGCTGCATATGAATCACTTTATTTGAAAAAAATATTGCAATAGAATGAAGAAACACTTTGTAACACGGAAAACGTTTATACATGTATAATCACACTTTACAGTATATAGGCTACAAATGTAAATCAAGATTTTGTTTGTAGCATTGTGTGGTTTGTGCAATAAAAAACAAGTGCAACCAACATCAAAACTAAGTTGCATTCGATCCTCACTCCAAGGGAGACCTGGCCAAGAAATATTGCAGGGGTTACACAATCAAACCTTTAAAAAATGGAAAACACTAAAATATGTACACTAAAAAAGTCACAATTTGGCTCAGCCAACAGGAGCACACATTGTGCATAAGACTGTAGATAATTTGTTTGAACTGATTTAGGGCAATGGAATGGTCAAGTTGGAGCTTTGACTGGAGATTGTTCCAGGACCAGGGTGCAAAGTGAAATGCAGAGGTGCCACAACCGTTACCCTACTTGCTGGGGTACTGTATATATTTTTGTCAGGAAACCAAGTTGTACACACACTACATGCTAAAACGAGATGCATGCTTTGCTTTGGAAGACAAGCTATTGTTTTGCTGGTATCTTACCGGTGGCGGTTGAGGCCTGTTCACGATGAACATTTTCATTGTGGTCCATGATGGCAAGCTGAGTGCGAGCTCTCATGGAGGAGTAGAAGTGCAGTTTCTTCTCTGTGTACTTGAGCAGTGATGAATGGAACACTTCAAGCTTGCCTGAGAACACAAAATTAGTTCTGAAGGGGGCTGTAGAAATATTTTGCTTATGTATTGCAAACCTGTGTGTTTGAAGAGGGCCATGTGCCTTCATGAGGCCTTTGTCCAGGGCAATTGTTGACAGGGTTTTGAAGGCAGGCGAGTCTTTCCGAAGCCACCTCTTTCGCCTCTGGACTGAGGTCATCATGCTGACATTTCTTCTGTTCTCCATCTTCCTCCCAGCGGTGCACACCACAAATGTGATGAAGTATTGATTGCCACCTTTTTATCAAATCCTGCGATACAAAAGACAGAATATAACAAGGAGACTCCAGAGACTCATTAAAACACAGTTTCAGATGTGGGAAACCTTTATTCTATTGGTGAAAACTGAAAAAAAGGGTGATTTCACTGATCTTGCGGCTAGAAATTCATAGCACGATTCCACGTCTCTCCATTTCATTGGTTATGGCCATGTAGAGCTCCTCTTTCTCACTTAAAAACAAGTTATTTAATTAATAAGTTATTTTTACTTTTTGAAATAAAATTTTCTAATCTGTCTAATGTGGTCTGGATGGGAAAAAAGCAGTGAAATCGCCCTTTTTTTTTTTTCTTTTTTTTTTTTACCCGGCCTGTATTTGGGGCTGGCCTTTATTTGTTCGTGTCGTCCACGGCCCGGCCATTATCGGAGACCCGGCTTTTAATTGACTACCGGCCACTATTAGAGGAAATACAATATGTATTAAGGCAGAGCAGCCCTCTGCTGGACGTGTTATTCAGTCAACGGCATTTACGGCAGGACAAGATGATGACACAATTGGTGGGGGGGTCAGAAAAAAATAGCCAATAGCAATAGCCAATAGCAAAATTCAATTGTAATAGCCGGGTTTCAACCAGTAGAGGGTTAGGGTTAGAATTTGGACCTGAATCCATCAACAACACTACTAAATACCCAAATACAGCAGTTTTCAGCTGAAAAAAGTGGTTTTGGGGTTTAGTTACTCTTTAAAACAAATTTCCTGCATTTCTACACCACCTAACCTCTTGGATTAAGTCAAGAAACAGCAACCCTGTATAATATTAACCAAAAATGTAAAATTATGTTATATTACTAGATTTCAGCATTGAGGTACATTCATGATTTTGCATATAGTCCATGGGCCAGACCAGATTTCGGTACCACTCAAGGTGGCAAAATCTAGTTAAAAATTTTGAAAAGGTATATGTCCGTAGATGATATTTTGGTATGATAACCATTGCTGAATGGTAGCTTTGTCACAATCAGCTCATGAAGTCAACAACCCCCTACAATAAATTGGATTGTAGGCGCTGATGCATATCCTATTTTAGGCTCATTTTCAGGACCTTTAGTCATATAGAGAATATGTTTGATATCATTTTAAAGGGTAGCTTGCCTTGCCATATGGGCTCTTCAAAATGTCAGTGACATTCATTTTTCCGCAATTTTCACCTAAACTATAGTCTTTATTTGAGCACTGTGACATCTAGGAAGATCACAGACACAAACATCAAAAACTGGAATACTCACAGGACTGTAAGGATTCAGAAAAGTTATAATCTACCTATACTATCCCATCGTGAGGGGTGATTTTGGGCCTTAAAGTAGAAGAATGACTTCTCGAGGGAAATCTCTCACTTATGTTCTTGATTCTGAGTAATATGGTGAGTTGTCATTGTATTGTGAACTGGCCATAGCACATAGGCCTTCTGCTTAATGACACATGCTACTCTTCAGACAATTCCCCAAAGAATTTCACGATTCAATAATTTACTGCCATTTCAACCAGAGGTTGCTAGGAATTTGTCTTAATGTGCTCTGGACTAGTGATTCTCAACCTTTTTTATATCAAGGACCCGTAATTTAGTCCACATTAGAGCCACGGATCCCCATTTGATGAGATTTTGTCTCTCGGACCCAAAGCTGAGAATATTTCAATTGCTAGATATGTTTTTTTTGTCCAGAATTCCATGACTATCTGTAATGCAGGTAGAGAGATAACAGTGAAACTATGATCAAAACAGTCATTCTTCTACATTCTCTAATTGTGTTAACTTCTTGTAAATTAAATAATGGTGAAGTTTAATTCACAACAATTCATCAGTTTGCTGGGGACCCCCTCAAGGACCCCTGGTGGTCCCCAGACCCCACTCAGAGAACCACTGCTCTGGACAAGACATACACTAAACAACCCTGTTCTATTTCACACAGGCTTCGCCCTCTAATGGGGCTCCATTAGCTCAACCACTCATTTAGTGGCCTCAGCGCACTGAAAATATGCACGCATACGCTCAGCCAATCAGGATGAGCCTAGTCAAATCTGTGAGGCCTCACCCTATATAAGGCGAGCAGCTCATTACTCAGCATCCACTTTTCTTCAGCACTCTGACGAACAATGTTGCCTTGGATGCCACTGATTGATAAAATACTGTCCAATGTGCCCCAGACTGGTCGCTGCTGTGGAATGCTTCGAGTGCTTTGGCCTGAACAAGCTGCAGATGGGGTAGCTGACGCGGTGGAGTACATTGACTGGTGGCCTCTGTCTTTTGTGTGGTGCCAGCAACAATGAAAGCACTTCCATTGCTACCAGTGTTCTCCCGAGATCCAGCTCCGCTGCACCGACGGTGAGGCAGAATGTGGTGGCGGCTCTCCCTCCCCTCCCCCTCTGCCCCAGTAACAGATCCACTAGCATTAGCTTGCCCCCACCCGGATATGGAGGATGAACCCATGCTGCTTGCAATCAGTGAGGATGACGACATCTCATCTGTCTCAGCTGAGGCAGCGTCCAGTGTCTCCACTGTCTCCCCCCCCCCCCCCCTCGGTGAGGTAGGATTTCCCTGGCATCATGATGATGGCTGTCGAGAGAATCAGCATGCTGCGTCCACCTCCCAGACCCCCTCATCATACTAACCAGCTACAGGGTGCCTACAGGCCGGCGATGACGTCGAGGCCGATTTTTGGCGCCCCCGTGCTGGATGAAACTTGGGAGTGTGTGGAGCCATCGTGACTTCTGTCTCCGGCTTCTCCAACTACATCAGAGTGGAAAGGAAGTCGGACTTTTGCGTCATGGCATCCTCCACTGGACGACATGCTGGCTGCCCACTTTTCACCTGGTTCTGCTGGCTGGTCAGGAAGCAGGAAGCAGGAAGCCTGCTCCCCCTGCTAAAATTTTCTACCTGGCAGGCCCAGTCAGCAACGGTGACAAACAACCTGCTGGGTGTGTTCCTGTAGCAGCAACAACAGGCAAGGCTTCAAGAGTTGGATCTGGTGTCCCGCTTAGTGGGACAGATGAACAACCTCACCAGACTGACGGCACAGAGGGCCGAGGTTGTATACACTTTATAGCCTCCACTCCACAGCTTGCCACCCAACCCCTGACAGAGTTTTATCACAAATAGTGGAGCCACTGTGTTTTGACAGAATGGATGGACAGGACGCTTAGATTGGGTTATGCATCCCACCTCGTTCACAGGAATGAGAGAGTCTGTCATGACCTTGCCACAGGACGTGGACACCCTGTTCAGGGAAGTCCAGGAACTGTTACAGAAAGACGCTTTTCCTGTAGTTCCTCAGGAGGACAGGAAAGTGGTCTGTACTCTGGATCTCCGCCCACTCAACGTGTACATCACACAGAGGACATTCTGAATTCTCACACTGAACAAACTAGTGGAATTGGTGCAGCCTGGCGGCAAGTTCACCACAATAGACCTGAAGGATGCTTACTTTAACGTCTCAGTGGTGCCGAGGCACAGGAAATTTCTGAGCTTTGACTTTTAAGGGATAGCCTATGTGAACAGCAGACTACCATTTGGCTATTCCCTAGCCTCCCGTATCTTTTCCAATTGTGTGGATACAGCACTTTAATCGCTGTGCCGTCGGGAAAACGGGTCTCCTCATATCTAGATGACCTAATACTCATGGCCTGGACCAAAGAATGGGCCATGTCTCACATGATCCAATTGGAGCAGGACCTAACTTCATTAGGCTTTGCGGTCAATTTGAAGAACAGCGCACCTCAACCGTGCCAGCAGGCACTGTATTTGGGCCTGCAGCTCGACTCGTCCATGCTGAGAGCTTGTCTGTCAGAACTCAGACAGACAGCTATTGCAGAGTCAGTTCAATGGTGCAGCATGACAGGGTCATGACAGTTCTTACTGTCATGCACCTTCTTGGTCTCTTCTCAGCAGCTCACCCTTTGGTTCCAATGGTGCTGCACATGAGACGCCTGTAGAGGTGGTTTGCCAGACTGAGTTTGGACCCACAATGGCACAAACAACACCTGGTGACCATACCCCCAATAGCCAGGAGTGACCTGGACTACTGGCTACAAGGCAAGAAAATGCAGGAAATGGTGTGGGGACATTGATCCATTGACTTGCTCAATTGATCTCTTTCCTCTAGCTCCTACTGAAGAGACTGGCGCTTTCTACCATTAAGGTTTATGCGTCAGCGATGAGGGGCTTAGAGAGAGGTCGGTTTTTGGCCACCCTCTCCTGAAACGTTAGGAGGGGGCTAGGAGGAAACACCCGGTGATGCATTCCGCTGCCCCCCAGTTGGAGTTGCCCGTGGTCCTCAAGGTCCTTTCAAGCCCATTGGGCAGACCTCTGTTAAGTTGTTGACAGTCAGGGCCACGTTGCTGCTTGCTTTGACTTTGGCTAAGAGGGTGTGTGATTTGTGTGCTCTTTTGGTCTACCCCAGCTGTATGCTGATACTTGGATACCTGAGTGGCGCCACACTCAGACTCAGAGAATCCATTCTTTGTGCCTAAGACCATTAGGAGTAAATTTAGGTCTCAGATGATTCAGCTAGATGCATTTTATCCCACTTCTCATGAAGGGGAGAGGGCAGAGAGGTTGCATTGTTAATGCCCAGTACATGCATTGGCATGTTATGTGGAATGTGCGGCTACTTGGAGGTGCACACAACAGTTGTTTGTGTGCTATGCACACAGGGTGGCTGGCAAGCCCCTGTCAAAACAGGGGCTGGCCCGTTGGCTCTGGGACGGTATTTTGCAGGCTTATGCGTTGGAGGGAGCCTCCCACAGCCATTCGCACGCATTCTACAGGGAGTGTGGCTGTGGTTGACACCCTGTCCATTCTTCAGAGTTTATCTGTTGGATGTGCCTGGGTCTTTCTCAGGGTCAGTGTTCAGGACGAGGAACTAGAACCCAAGACCTGTGAGTGAGAGACCTGTTGTGCTGAAGTCTTAACATACTGGGGCACTGTTGAGACCATCCCTGAGTTGTCCGGCGCTAGGTGACTCACGTGTTAACACGTAGGAGTGTAGTGTTGGTCCACCCCCACTGCCTTACCTGGTGTGTGGAAGTGAGGCGGGCCATGTCTGGCTGACCAAGGTGTTTACAGTCAATTCAGACTGGTGATACAGTATGTTGTTAACGTGTTGGTGCAACGGAAGGGAGTGAAGTCATCGGGCTTAGCCCCCTAAGCCATTGGTTCTCAACCTGGGGGGGGTCGCGAGATTATTTTGGGGGGTCGCGGGATGGTTGTCAAAAAAAAAAGAAAGAAAAGAAAAATTTGATAAATATTTTTTGAGTGATTTTTTCCATTAACTCTCCCATACAATGATAAAATATAAAATGTATAGATAATATATATAATAAATAGTCATTATAAAAACAGATTTGAGTGAAATGAGTGTGTCAATGCGTGCGCGTGCACACTGGAGGGCGCCAAGAAGTCGTCTCCTCCAGCTTGGGTGGCACAGTTACAGGTGCTTGGCCAAGCTAGCTACCTATTACTGCAAATAAGTGGCTGAATATGGAGCGGTGGCTTCTCAAAAAAAGTCTGCCAGCTCAAGATGCGGACCAAGAAGAGATGTGTGAACGTGGGCCTGAAAGTACACCGTCAATTGAAAAGCGTAAGGTTCCGGCGGTTCCGACAGATTCCCTGGCCTCCACCAAGCGTCGGAAATATCAGTCTGAGTTTCTGCAGTACGGATTCACGTGCCTAGCCAAAAATGAAGTGGAATATCCACAATGTGTACTGTGTTCTGAAGTGCTTGCCCACGAAAGCTTGAAAACGGTGAAATTGAAGAGACATTTGCAAACCAAACACCCATCCCACATTGACAAACCATTAGATTTTTTTCATCGCAAGGAGGGAGAACTGTGGAGCCAGAAGACGGCTGTACGTGAGCACGCTACAATCCCTGCCAGAGCCCTGTTAGCTTCATATGAAGTGGCATACCTAGTTGCTCAGTCGAAAAAGCCCCATACTATTGCCGTGAGCCTGATCCGCCCAGCAGCGATTGCAATGGCCAAAGCTATGCATGGTGACAAAATAGCTAGCACGCTTGAGACTATTCCAGTGTCTAATGACACAATGGCGAGGCGAATTGGTGACATGGCAAACAACATAAAAGTCCAGCTCATTGACCGAGTGAAGAAAAGTGGAAGATTTTCCCTGCAAATTGACGAATCAACGGATGTATCCAGTGATGCGCAGTTGCTTGTTTTTGCAAGATACAGCTACAAGGGGAAAATGTCCGAGGATATGTTGTTTTGCTCGACACTCGAGGGAACTTGTACTGGTCGTGACATTTTTAACAAACTGGACAGTAAAATGCGCGAGGAGGGGCTAAATTGGGAAAATTGTATCTCTGTGTGTACAGATGGAGCTGGCGCCATGCAGGGGACAAGAAAGGGACTAAAGGCTAAAGTTTTGGAAGTGGCCCCACATGTCAAATTCACTCATTGCATTATTCACAGAGAGGCCCTCGCTAGCAAGAACCTCGAGCCACAACTCCGCGACGTTCTCCAAACAGCCATTAAAGTTGTGAACTTCATCAAATCTCGCCCGGTGAATACCAGACTGTTCGCCACACTCTCTCATGAAATGGGATCGGAACACGAATCTCTCCTGTTTCACACAGAGGTCAGATGGCTCTCACGGGGGAAAGTATTAACCAGATTATTTGAACTGCGTGAAGAGGTCCGTATCCTCCTATCAGATTGCGGGTCCCCCCTCGCTGACCACCTGACTGACCCCAAGTGGGTTTCTAGCCTTGCATATCTGGCAGGCATATTTGATAAACTGAACTGTCTAAACGTGTCCCTCCAAGGCCCAAACACCAATGTCCTCACGCTTTCTGACAAGGTTACAGCGTTTACTAGGAAGCTGGAGCAGTGGGCTGCGCGAGTCGAGGAGGGCAGTGTTGAAATGTTCCCTGAGCTCGAGGATTTCATGGACAATTCTGACATAAGCATCCAAACGATGAAAGGAGTTATTGCTACTCACCTCAGAAGCCTGCTTGATCATTTCAATAGGTACTTCCCAAAAGACGACACCCCAGAGAGAAACGACTGGATACGCCAGCCTTTCACCACCTCCACTGTCCAACACCTGTCATCGGAACTTGAGGATGCGCTCTTGGACCTCTCCTCTGACCGCACATTACAGACCGGTTTTGCATCATGCACACTGGAGGAATTCTGGCTGTCAGTGGCTGCAGAATACCCAGGACTATCGAAGGCTGCCATGGATATACTTATTCCTTTTGGATCTACTTATCTATGTGAGAAGACATTTTCCTCACTGACATTTATCAAGAACAAATACAGATCACGGCTCGTCAGAGTTGAAGATGATCTTCGTGTCGCAGTCTCCAGCATCAAACCAAGAATACAGCTGCTTTGTTCAAAGAAACAGGCCCAGCCATCCCACTAAAACGAGTAAGTGAATGCTATCCCTGTTACAAAGGTAAAAAACTGATAATACAAGCCTATATGCCTTTACAGGTCTAACTTAAAAAAAACTGAATCAACAGATTGAGAATCACTATTACAAAAGGGGAAAAAATACAAAACGAGATGAATGATAATAGGCTACAAGCCTACAACAGGCCTAACTGTTATAAGAACTGTGAATGAACTGGGAATATAAGCCTGCATGGACTGAAAGGTATTTGCACTGTGCTTAAAGCCGTAGTTTTTGCCTATTGCCTTTATTCAGCTTGTAAAGCAGTCGTGTCGCCTCCTTCACAATGAGTTGTGCTGTCGGATCTTGAATAAAAAGTAAAACTGTAATTAACCCATATTGATTTAGATTTAGTTTGTGTACGTTTGGTAGCTGTCATGTGTGCGTCTGGTAGCTGTCGTGTGTGTTTGGTAGCTGTCATGTGTGATAGTAACCCCTGGGACAAACAGGGAGCAGAGAAGCGTGTGTTTGCAGCAGGGGGTCGCTCTATCTTCCACTGCTATGAAGTCTGCGTCCCGTGCGCAGAGAAAATAGGCTAAATACGCGCCGAGCTCCGTGCCTGTGTAAACAGCAGTGCCAACAGGGCAGGGCGCCGAAGTGAAGCGGGTCACTGCAGTGTGTTTCAAGGGTGAGGCGAGAGGGAGGGGGTCGCGAACCCCAACCCACATTTTTTTGGGGGTCGCGGCTCAAAAAGGTACCACTGCCCTAAGCCAATAGAGCTCTGAATCTTAAAATTGTTTGGGGAATTGTCTGAAAAGTAGTATGTGCCATTATAAGTAGAAGGCCTGAGGCATATGCTATGGCCAGTTCACGATACAATGACAACTCACCACATACTCATTTTCACTACTCATTTTCAGTGCGCTGAGGGGACTAGATGAGTGGTTGAGCTAATGGAGCCCCGTTAGAGGGCGAAGCCTGTGTGAAATAGAGCAGGGTTGTTTAGTGTATGTCTTGTCCAGAGCAGTGGTTGTCTGAGTGGGGTCCGGGGACCACCAGGGATCCTTGAGGGGGTCCCAGGGGCGCATCAGCGCCTACAATCCAATTTATCTAGCAAACTATTTTGTGCAACGTTAGCTAATAGACGATTGCTAGCATGTTTTGAATTGTGAACTCCTGACAACGCGGTTGTAGTATATCACAGAAAACTTAGTTTACAAGGACCCAAACTTGAATGAGCTTACCTATTTCAGAAGTAAGATTTTAGAAACAATATTCCGGCAGACACTCCACAGTAGTACTAGTATTTAATCATTTGCATTACTTTCTTACACAGAGCTCATACACAATAACCTGACTTGCCAGATGGTTTGTTACACAGAACCATCTGGGAAGTCGTCCTTGGAAACTGTTTGGAAAAGGGCAGGCACTTTCAAAAAATACTTGGCAGGTGATTGGATGAACCATCTGTCTATCACCGTCTATCACAGGCTAACTTCAACCAATCAGATCAACGAACCATATAAACAAACTCTTGCCGAAGCCGGTCGGGAGAAGAGCGAGAACATCTTTTCCATCCAGAAAAGCCTTCAGTGCCGTTCTTTGCTCTTCTTTCAATGAAGAAATACTCTCCAGTTCAGAAATAACTGATGTTACAGCAGCATCTACGCTAGCCTCTTTAGGAGCCGCCATTGTTGTGAACGAACAGTCACTTCTCGCTGTCGCCACACCTAAACCATGCCCGTAGCTGCCCTCATAGGACGCTGATTGGTTCGCACCACTGTGGTTCGGCCAAAAACGCACAACTTGAAGCCTGGCAAGATGGATTCTCGCATGATCGTGATCTCGCGAATCCAGCTGCCTCACAAGGTAACATACACAATGCTCTCTTTCTCTCTTCAGGAGTTTTCACATGTGCCACCTATCTACACAACATGGCATTACTGTAAAGCACTTTGACTGCCGAAAAATTGAATAGCCCTTGCCTTGTGTGTATTTGGATCAAAATGCAACAGAAAATGCAAGATGACATTAATTACTACAGTATGATTTCATATGTGGGTTACATAACTACACCATATAAAAGTTGCATGTCATATAGATATAATCTCATTTCCCTATGTATTTGTGATTTTCTTGTTTGCGTCAGAGCTGCCTCTACACTCACTCATTCTTGACGAGAACTCGCTGGAATTCTCTCTACCTAATGCTCCAGAGATTCCTAGAACAAAACCCAGCAATTCAAGCAGCCAGCTTGGATCAACGGCTGAGAAAGAATATGGAGAGGGACAGGTAGAGAGAGAGAGAGAGAAATACTTTATTGATCCCGAGGGAAATTTAGGCATCCAGTAGCTTATACGACACATACAAAACACCAATACACACAAGAATGTAAGAATAAAAAAACAAGAATATAAGAATAAAAAACACACAGCAGTGAAGTGATAGTCTAGCCACCAGAACTACTACAGAGAGCTGTCACTACAATAGAGTATGTGCTAATGGAGGTAGTGCAAATGTTAGGTGATTAACAGGACAGGTATTGCAAATGTAAGGTGATTAAAAAGTAAAAACAGTGCAAGAATAATGATTACTGTTGATAATATAAAATGTAAATTGAAGAAAAATATATAAACAAATACAAATGCAGATTGTGCATAAGGTAAGAAAGAACAGTTTGCACATTGGTTTGCTGTATTGTGTAGTGAATTTAAAGATGAACAGCTAAACTCCCTTGTCAAATAGCACTGTTTTTTGTTTAAAGAGAAAAAAGACAATCAATATTTTAAACTGAGAAAATGTATTCTTTCTCACACAGACTTGCTCGGCTGACTAATGAAGATTTCAGGAAGGCAGAGGACTTCATCAATCTGATGAGAGTTTTATACACGTCCACCCTCTGCGATTCTACTGAAAAGAACCCCACATGCGGTCAGATCCTGCCAATTCTCCAAAAGCTTGTGATGCATTTTGCTGTTGAAGAGGGAGAGACAGTATTTGTATCCAACCTTAAGAAGCAAGTTTGGGCAAACCTGTCCAAGCGGTACCAGGTAAATGACTGAGACTATAAAGAAATTAATGAAGAATACTTTAAATAATTCTATTCCTGGGACTTAATCGTATATTTAAAGAATATTTATGTTTTACAGAGTGATGACATCAGGAACTTTCTTGAAGTGGCCACTGCATTAGACCCATGCTTCAAACAAAATATGGACGACAGTGCCAGTGGATCAAGGGGAAGTTACTGGCTGGAAAGCTGACTGACTCTGAGCAGCTGAAATGTCATTCATGCACAAATATATACTGTCTCCTCCTCAGTCATTAAAATGTTTGATCTAAATGCCAATTATGTTCTCTGTAGTCAACAGCGCATGATCGTGGAGAAGATGGTGGTGTCACAATGCGGTCTGAGAAAAAGCATGAGAATGAGGAAGGAGTGGAGAGCAAGGAAGAGGAGAATGTAAGTATATGATAGCTGAAATTATATTTGATAGGTTCTCAATCTTAATCATGATTTATGCCTTTAATGGATGTTTTCACTTTTTTAGTGATAAGCCTGTTCTTTGTTTAGCAACCACCTCCCTGCAAAAGTTCTAAAATGTCTCCACTGGATGAGCTTTTTGCCGATGAAGATGCACAAAAGATGACGTCACAGTAGAGGTCCATGTCCATCCAGGACAAGGCAGAGAAGGAGATGCAGATGTATCAGGATATGCCACCAACCGTTTCGTCTGATGACCCTGCTGCCTGGTGGTGGAACCTGCGAATGACTTATCCTTTACTGTCAGACATGGCCTTTTCATATTTATGTGTCCAGGCCTCCTCTACACCTAGTGAACAGGTTTTCTCCACTGCGGGAGACACAATCTGTGCCGAACGCTCGCGCATACTGCCTGCGAAGGCAGATATGTTTATTTTTGTCAACAAGAACTGTTTTTAGAGGAGTTTTTAGTCCGGACCAGGGTTTGAGTTTTGTATATTTGTTATTTGGTTCGGTTGCAATTATGCAAGTGCACCAAGCACCACGCACAGACGTTCCTACTTCTCTCTCGACAACACCCACATGGGCTGCAGCTCCCTAAACTAAACTGTAAATAAATTGTTTTTTAGACTGTTGCCGTGTTGTCATTTTGGCAGGTTTCAGTGTTACAGTTACAGTACAGTGAATGAAAAAAGAATGAACGATTATTATTGAATCATATATCATTTAAAAACAGCAACCAAAATTTAAAAAAAAAATCAAAATAAAAAAAACAAATTAAACTGTATGAAATTAATTTACAGGTTCCATAAACTGTATGAAGTCAATTGTGAATATGAATACTGAATAGACTGACTTGTGTAAAGGTTTTTAAAAACCTGTGAAATAAGCATGTGACCTGTTTTGACCCCGCCCCTCAAAGAATTGGAATCGAGAATCGTTAAGAACCGGAATCGATAAGCAGAATCGGAATCGGAATCAGAATCGTTAAAATCCAAACCATACCCAACCCTAATTATGCTACTTCTATGTTGCAACAGACTGGGCTAGCACTCCCTGGAAACTTGGTTTCACCTTTACTCTACAAACCTCCCACAATCTCAGTTAAGTTTTTTTCAGGTATTTTATTATGAAAAACAGTCAGACAATAATCACTTCTCAGTGTAGAAGACGTTCAACCTTTCGAATTGTGTAGACTCTTAAATGTGTTATAAATACCTCATTAACAATTACTCTAATAAACTCCATAGATGGATGTGTTAACTTGTGGATTCTGTTATCTGCACAGATGTGACAATCTATGTATTAAAAGGGAAAGGGGGCCTACATAGTACGCATATGTTTAGGGGCCAGGATTTCTTAACTACACCGCTGTTTGTGAAAACTTTATAAGCTGATAATATGTGAAATGCTTTGTGTTCACTTCTGCTGACCTCACGTACCCATTAATTCAAATCAATCATTGCAGCATTTAGTGACTTTGTTTCAAAGCAGTGTCTTGTGGTAAAGTTATGTCAATGTGTATGGACCCCATACTGATATAATGAAACATACAAGTGCTGAAGAACAGATACCTTACAATTTTACCAATGAAATAAACACTCCTTTTTCATCCTCTTAGTGACAACGCCTGAGCAGGTCATCCATCACTACTGACAGATCCTGAAGACATTCTGGAAAATTCAGAGTGTTTCTGAGTCCTTAAAGAGGCATGGGGTGGACAAAACAACCTTTGCCCTTTCAAACATTATTACAGAGGTATGTAAAAGTTATTGGAAATAAGTTAAAATAATTGTACTGTTGCTATCACACAGCTTGCTGTCATGTATATTTGAGTGAGCATTCCCCATTATTGCAACAATCAGACAAACTTATAAATATATTTTATTGTCTGCTACCCCTAACAAGTGACAGTAAATGAGTTCTAGTGTAATAATACAACATAATAATTTTGACATTCAGGACACTAGTTACATCTTAAAACTTGCAATCACAGGTGACAATTGCCTCAGAGGGGGAAGAATTCACCCTACCTCCACATGCTGCAGGGACAACCCTGCAGTCTTATGCCTAAGTCTAAGTCTAGGCTGCCTCCAACCCTCCCTCCCACGGAACAGTGAGCTCTGCCATGATCACTGTCCAGGCTGTGGTGGACCATAGAATGATGTCTGGTCGCAGACAGGTTGTGGTGATCTCTGTTGGGAACTTAAGCTGCCGATCGAGGTCCACTGTTAAGTTCCATTTACACCCAGGTGTTAGAACTGATCTCTCCCTCCGGGTGATGTTCTGTGCCCCACCTCCTTGTCGAACGAAGTGGATCAGCCGCTGTAGTGTTGATGGGTGGTCTCTGGTCGCTTCCAGCCTGCGTGCCTCCAGGACTTCAGCCAGCTTCTGCAGGACTCGGTCGTGGCGCCACCTGTACCGACCCTGAGCCAGTGCTGTTTTGCAACTGGACAGGATGTGCTGCAGGCTTGGGTTCAGGGCATCGCAGAGTTGGCAGTTTTCATCTGAGCGCTCTGATGTTATATTGCTCCTCCTCCGTCCTGACTACCTCTGAGATCACCAGTTCTTTCCTCTCCTTCCTTGTGGCTTTGGACCACATCTTGGGAGCTGTTCCCCACCCCAGGCCAGCCCTCCCTGACTGTGTCCTGCCGACGATCTCTCGGTGCCTCAGCCTACTGATGGCCTGGTCGACTGCTTGCTCGGCCCTCCACTTGCGTCCTGTTCGGACCGGGGCCTTGGTGTTCTGTACAGACGGATCTGACGAGTCTCTCAGCTGTAACATGAGCCTTGACTTCAGTGGCAGCTGCAGTGTGTTCCTTATAAACCGGCCTATGCTGGAGAGGCCCCGAGGTAGGCCCAGCCATTTACAGATGTAGTTGTTGGCGAGTCCATCCTCAGTACTGTGGATGTGGTGGTCTCGCCCATTTTCAGTGGCCACATCAGACACTTGTATAGGGTGAGCTGATAGCACCAGACTAGTGATGCACGGATCGGCTCTGACGCCACCCGAATCCGCATGTATGCGAAAATCATCCACCCGCCACCCACCCGAACAAATTATCTTCTACGATTTGTAGACCCGCACCCGCCCCGCACCCACATGGACATTTCACTCCACCTCTATATTGCCTTTTAAATTATGTCGAGCAGCGTGAGCTTTCCATGTGATTTCTTTATTGTGTGTTCCTTGTATTGATGTATGAGTGTTTTCTTAACGATTTACTTTAAAGATTAGAGAGGCTGCTTTCAGTAATTAAATGTTTCCATGGTGAACTTTTGCAATACAGTTTCATGTTTATGCTGCGGTCCCGTTTCTCTCTTGTGTAATAGAAATAATTATAAGTGTCGTCTCTCTTAATGGGGAGACGCACTTTTTTTTATGCGCACCCGATCACACATTACCATTATTTCTCAGTGGGATATATGTAAGCATGATGATATGGTAACATATTACACTGAAGTAGGCTGGTTTTAAATAAATAAACATTTATTTAAGTTCTTCTTTTTTGGTAAAATGAAAATGGCAACCGGTATTTCCACAATTTTAGAGAATGTAATTAATATTTTCCTCATTAATGATGTATTATTTCACCCACCTGCAAACCATTCGCTATTGATCAGAATGTTAATTTTTATGACCCGACCCACCCGATCCGCGGATTAACCGCGGTGCCTGCGGATATAACTGCAATCCGCGCATCACGACACCAGACCTTGAACTTCCCTGAGAGATCCCTGGCTTCTGTCCCTGGCTTCTGTCAATCCTTTCCAGGCCTTCGGAGAGCTGTTTCATGACAGTGGCAGCCATGTGTTTGTCGGACAGATCGGCTGTATACAGTCTCCCTAGGCTTTGGACAGGTTGCTCCACCAGCGGGTGTGTAGAGAACAGTTTTCACCAGAGGGTTACCGTCCAAAACTCCAGGGAAGAAAAACAGAACTACTTCTATTGAAGTCGACAGCTGTGCAGTAATTTATAGACCTTTTATAATATTATTTATATTTATAGACCTTTTTAATAGACATGGCTACAGGGTATAGCTCTGTTGTCACCATTGGCGGCAATGTTATAAAGCCAAAAATAGTACAGGAATTAGTGTTAGCCTTGGTTAGCCAGTTAGCATTTTGTGACCCTTGATCAGTTACTTGCACAGTCGTCTGACAACAGAAACAGAAAAATATGTCAATGACAACACCTGTATTGTGTTGAAACACAAAATTAGTGATCAGACAGAGTTATGGGCGACAGAACAATGTCAGTGGCATAAGAGAGCAGATTAGGCAGAGAGAGGAATATGCGGCGATGGGCCACGGTCAACGTCTAACGAATTATAGACAGAGGATGTGGTAGCTTGCAGAAGAACTTTAGAGGTGTTTTGCTTGGTAACAGTACTCCAGCGGGACGAGAGCTCTGTAATAATTACAAATACATTTGATAGGGAATGGGAATTAAAACATTGTTTAATTCAGCTAAAAATACATTACCAGACAGGGTCTGCACTTTGATCTAACTACCCAGGGTAAAGTTATGTCAGAATCACACATTTACATTGATTTGCTCTTAGAAAATTATGATAACATATTCACTGTATGATTATATCAAACTAATATCACAATGCCTGTTTCCAGGACACTGAGTAATCCTTCACCCCATCCTGCTGAAGAATAGTAATGATTGCAATGGTTAGAGCTATAGTGTTTTGACAATCAATATACTGTATAACAGTATCCCTACAATATTCTTGTAATGATCACAAAGAGTAGGGCTATGGAAAAGAAATAAGTGAAACAAGAAGCAAGATAAGATTTTCTACTTCAAGATAGGAGCACATGTAGGAGGATAAAATAGCAAAGGGGAGAGGAGGTCATGAGATAGATATTGTGTTTTCACAAAAGTTAAAAATTCTATTTGGAGGCCTGCAATATTTATCGTTACAGTTCTGCTATTTGCTTTGATATCACTAAAAAAGTATTACTTTCTGTGTTGCATGCAAAGTTTGTTTAGTACATGTTATGTTATTTTTTCTTCAATTATATATGATCCATCACGGTGCCAACAATGCGTTTAATGAGGCAGAAGATGCTGGCAGGAGACATTTTTTGTTATTAAAGATTATCGATATAAAAGTTAGCTATATGTGGTATGCTTAGGCTTACTCTTCATCTGATATCGACTGGAATTACAATCACAGACTTATCTGTGGGCCCGCAGAGAATATTGAAGCTCTGACTCTTTCCTCAAACCCTTCCCAAGAGAGCTGGACCTGAGTAATAACTGCCTTAATCGCAGGATTCTCTCTCTGATCCTCACTGGAAGCACTGAGAATAGATTTATGTTTTCTAGTGTGGACCTGAACACCATTCACTCTTCTTATGTGCAATTTACACCAGAAAGAAGATGTAGTGAATAGTTATAGTTTTTAAAAAAAAGTTTTTTTTAACACAGTAACAATTTTAGTCATGCTTTTGATTGTTATGGGGTTTGGGGGTCAACATGCTGACAGTTGCTAATAAGAACAGACTCCTAAAAATCACCCATTCAACCATACCACCAAAACTCTGACCTGTAGAGTAGAGGTCTTCACGGGTCCAAAATGACGGACCCAAACCCTAATGGACCCGGGAAATTTGTTCCGAGATCCAATTGGACCCGATAATTTTTAAAAATATATGTATACCGACCCATTTTTGCCCGAGATATTACAGACCCAACCCGGGTCCGAGAGGAGAGAGACCTGAGACCCGTCTCTCGGGTCTATTTTATGGACCCGACAAACCCGGTAATTAAAATTGCTACCAAAAATGTTGTTCTACTGCTAAAAACTTTTATCATGTCAGATACAACATATGGTAGCTTAATAAAAGGAGATCAAAATAACAGAAAGACTTGCCAAGTTGTGCCGTTCTACAGTTTGTCCAGTAGATGACAGTGAGACTCCATAATGGAATCTAGCAGCTGGTTTGACCTCTTTATATTTATTTTCTTTTAGCTTATTTTTCACCTCAGTGAAGAAGGTATCTTGCGCCTTTCCTCCGCTCCAACTCGCTGGCGCTGCTCAACGTTTTTTTCACCTTAGTTTCGCTCTTGTAATCTGATCCTAGGTCAGCCTAATCATCACGCAAGTTACACAGCGCTTCCATGCGTTTCTCGTCTCGTCACGTGATCAGCGCTGATCACGGGTCTTCTCGGATCCACTTGGGTATTACACATAATGATAAACAGACCCGGGACCCGCGGTAATAGAATGGGACCCGACCCGGACCCGATTGGATCCCGGGTCAGGTCTCGGATCCTAGGGTCCGGGTAGACCCATGAAGACCTCTACTGTAGAGCACACATAATCGCACAGGACCCAGAACACCCACTTCACCAGCACTTTACCCTCCTTCCCTCTGGTCGTAGATACAGAGTACCCATGTGCAGGAGGGCCCGCTTCAGCAAGAGCTTTGTCCGTTCTGTCATACAAGCTTTAAATAGGAACACTCCCACGTCTCGGTGAATATAAAATTTTTGTAACTTGTTTGTACAATGTCAGTATGTTTTTGTCTCTGTACCACTGCACAATGTCAATGTGTTTTGGGTTTCTGTTATTGATTTGTATCAATGTATTTAGCGTAGACCTAAGTAAGGCTTTATTTCAGCATGTGCGCTAGAAAAAAAAAGAAATGCTAAATACATTGATACAAAGTGCTAATACACTTACCTGTGAGTTGTGAGGTGCAGCAGGTCTTTTGTCAGCCATGACAAAATGGGAGAGACTACACAGCTACCCTCATGGCCTACATACCCAGAAAGCCTTGCAGTCTGAAAAAGTCCTTTGAAAGGAGTTGGATTGAATCGGAGCTCTTCTATTCTAGTCTAGAGTCCCCGGATGAGTGCCTCTGAGTTGAAACTGAATTTGAAAACTGAATTCCGAACTGAATTAGGAACTCCACCGAAATTGAAAAAATACTCACAAGTTGAAAGCAATACGAGTTAAATTCAATTTCAAACCATTAGATTCAAATTCAATCTGTGAAATACAATTTCACATACAGCATACAATATTCAGTTTGAACATTTCAAATTCAAAACTATTAAATTCAGATTCAATTTGTGCTGGCACTAAAATAACTCCATACTACTCTGGAAAGATGAATATTAGTTGTTTTTTTTTGTGTGCCTTTTTTCCAGCTGCTGTGAAGAGATGGAGGTGAAGGCCACAGAAAACGAAAAAGCAGCCATAGGACTTCACCTGAAACATGCACCAGCAAAGACTGGGGGACGGGGTTTGGGATTTGTCTCAATAAACAAGCCAGTGCAAATTATTTTCAAAATGTTGATAAGCAGACAGGTTTGTTCTATTGCACGGAGCTAGGCTGTAATGGAAAGCGATCCTGTTGTCTACCCTACCTACTGGGCCTCCTATGGTTAAGGTACAGTATCAGTCCCCTTAGATTTCCTATTCGAAAACTAAGATAATGCATTGAGAACATCCCTGCCATCAGCCTGTTTAAGTTGGTGAAAATGTCTAGGTACCTCTGGTTTTTACCTGCGTACTGGTGCCTGTTACTGCATATTGCCTCCTCTTGTTCATCTTAAATGCCATAGTTAATTATAATGCTGTGGATAACCCCAAAGTTAATTATAATGTATGGAATATGCAGACAATGCAAATGGTGACGAAGAGGTGCTGCGCTTGTGCGACATGCCGAAAGCAGACAGTTTGAATGTTGGAAGTGATGCTTTCCCCTCATGAAGTTTGGGTTTCATTAATCGTTTGATTCAGATCTCAAATTAAACCTTTTGCCCTTGCTGCTTAATTCACAATTTCTGTTAAATAAAGAGATATTATAAGTGATATACCGTAAGTTTATGCCACCTGGTAGAGACCATCTCACTTTTTATATATATATATATATTCTTTGAACTTGGCAAAGATGGCTTCTCTGGTTTTCCCTTCATATATATATTAGTACGATGTTTGGTGAAGCTCACTAATGAAAAGAGAGGAATCACACAAATTCATTAACATCAGGAACATACTGTATGCACTAACACAATCTCTGTTAGAGGGTTGTAATAAAGTCTGATATTTGTTGAAGATCTTTACATAACACTATCAGTTTCTATTTCAGTTTCTATACCTGGTTATTTGATTTGTAATGACACTTCAATTTTCTTTGCTATATTGAACAGCTGATACCCAATACCCTCTCTCTGACTAGTGTATTTTTGTACATGCTCACATAAAAGAACATAGATGATGAGCTGAGGAATAGTTGTATTCATTGAACGGTTACTAGACGCTCAGGAGGAGCATATGAAGGCAAATTAGAGTCTAAAGAATTTAAGATGGTCAAGAAATATTCACAACTGTTTTGAGACTTGGACTTTTGAATTATCATTATCAGATACATTTGCCTATGTGTGAATATATATAAAAGATTTGATCAAGCAAAATGTTTTCAGAATTTCAGAATAAGACATTTTTCCACATGCAAGAAAAGCAGATAATTTCAGTCTGAGTGCAGATAAGAGATTCAGATGTAGGGAGACAATTTCTGAATGTTTGAATGGAGCTTTGTGGCTGTGCAACTGCTCATGAGAAGTGAATCAAGCACACACACAAACTCAATTAGGCTGCATCTGTGAGAAGGGAGTTTTGATGACACTGGCATCTTATCTAACTATCCAATCAGGGAGCAGTTGGGTGATATTTTCTAGGAAAGCTGCGTCAGTACTGAGTGTTGAAGGCTGGTGGAGCAGCCAGGTGAGTCTCAACTGCTGGAGGGTGTTGTGATGTTCAAGTAACGTTAACACAGCCTTGAACAACTTTAGTGTAGATAAACAACCCTACTAGCTGACATTCATTGTAAGATGATCCAATTGCACTGAGCATACTTTGTTTAAACTGGATGTGACACGCACCTACACTTTAAGTCAGTGAGAGTCAAACAATTAGAAAGGAGGAGGAGTCCGCACACTAAACTGCGTTTTCCAACTTTATTGACATTTCGATCAGTCAGATTTTCATCAGGTCATTTCAGAATAAACACTTCCTCTTACGTATATACTATATCAATTGAGCAGAAGTGATGTGATCTGAACATAAATCAATGAAAAACAAAAAAACATGAATCGTTAGACACACCAATGAATACCAAACCAAACAAACATGTATATCACTAGTGATAAATTACACAAGGAATATGCGGTCAAAATTCATATTCCTACTATTCCTTGTGAATGCATTTATGCAGTCCACATCATTCGCCTGCATGCAGTCCTTTTGTCCCTGCTGATCATCACAATCATCCCTGGCCCTTTGACTTGTGCTATGCCGATGTACAGTATGTATCTCCAAGTCATTTTCTACAATCTGAAACATCTCCTGACATGTGCAGGAACCGCACTTCTACGTCCCGTCATTCATACTGTAATTCACACCTGAAAGATGTCTCCTTCAGTATGCATCTGTCATCACCGAGACAATGTGACACTGTGACTAAATGAGTGTGTCCCTGCTGGTCAGGGTGAACACAGGTGCTCAGAAGCTCCTTGATCCCTTCAGCATCAAGGAGTGGAACCAGCACCATTAGATTTCCACTCACACTCGAGTTCATCCATCCGTGAGATAATGGTGGTCATCTGAGGCAGGCAGTGAGGTTGTGTAAGTCGTCATTCCCATGCAGCTTTGTGTCACAGGGGGTTTGGATTACACAACTGAGATGTTTGTCACGCTTTCCCAAACTAAAAATTGGAGGAAAAATACACCCTCAAAGAGAATTAATTCATATAATTTGAGGAAATTATGACTAGAAACAGATAATAAGCCTTCTAACGCTAGAGAAAAGCAATCAAGAGTAAATGTCACCAAAGACAAACGCTACTCAGCTGACGGTCAGTGAGTTTAGCATTTCATCATCCCCTAAGCTTTAAAAGCAGTTTGAAAGTAGGCAGTTATAATTAGGTTTAATATGAATACAGCTTGATACAGTTGCCATGTAAACTGACTGCTGACTCATTCTGCCCAGTGTGATTCTATGGCAATATGTGCACTAGTGTTGTAGTCGAGACCACCTAAACCGAGACCGAGTCAAGACCAAGACCAGAGCGTATCAAGTCCGAGTCAAGACCAAGACTTTGAGGGGGCGAGACCGAGTCAAGACCAAGACCGAAGGGGGGCGAGACCGAGTCAAGACCGAGACCAGACCAATGCGAGTCCATTTTCAAGACCATGTAATCAGAGTGATGGCTCAACATTTACACCATTTCTCTGCTAAAATTCAAAAAGAAAGAAAGCATTATTTAGGAATTTAAGTAAAATACAAATGGATGTACAGTATGTACTCAGTGACGGAAGGCAATCCTTTGAAACATTGCAATTCGATTTCACTGACCTTTGGAAAGGCTCAAGACAGTGGGCAGAATGAAACAGAAGTGTTAAAACACCCTGAGCAGATAGCTTCACTAAAACATTCAAAATTATTATCAGGTTATAGCTGACCCTTGCTTTTATGTCACAATGTATAATTATTTTGATTCCTGAAATGAGAAGAAACATAAACTTACTGTCATGTATAGGCTACAAATTGTTTTTATGTTATAGTGTTTTGACTTTGACCAATGTGCCAACTTGCCCCGCTCTCAATGTGCCAACTTGCCCCGCTCTCCCCTACTCAATCTGCCAGAGCCTCGCTGTGCAGACGAAAGTGAAACTTAAAATTCCACAATTTACTCGCCTGTGTCAGTAACGGTATAAACAGTAACCTGATAACACGTCTTCTGCTGCACTACAGACTTTAACGGTAACGTTATTACCTTGTGGAATTTAAGCCTAACATTAGTGGAATTATAATTTAACCGATAACTGTGTCGCAATGCTTTAATGCAGCGCGTTGAATTGAACGCGCCATGTGCCTGTATAGAATCGGTGCTTATTCTTAGAACTGTTTTGCAAAACTCTCTGTGATTTCTGTAGGCAAATTGTATTATTCTCATTCTCTCCTCCTCAGCCACACATGGTGCTCTCTCCTCCTGTATCCTGCGTTCTCTTTCTTGGTGCAGCTCAGAGGGGGGTGAGGGTGGCAGCGTTTAATGGTTAATAAACTGTCAAACTTAAAATAAGCCAAGTTATCGGTTGCAATTTGAAGGGGAAAGTTTTATATCCAATCAATAAATCAGACAATGCACCGGCAGGTAATGATGTTACTGCACTTGTGGTCTCGACTGGTCTTGAAATAAAATTCCGAGTCCTCTTTGTCCGAGACCGAGTCAAGACCGAGTAAAAATGCAGTCGAGTCCAAGACGAGACCGAGACCATCACAATGTGGTCTTAAGACCGGTCTCGAGACCAAGACCGATCTCGAGTACTACAACACTAATGTGCACATCTTTTTCCTTTTCCATAATTTGCGTTTTTCCGTAAACATATATTTTTTACATCAAAACTTGAAGCTTTGTCTTATGTGAAATATGTGAAACAAGTGATTTGTATTGTTATTTCAGTTATCCTGTGCTTTTTCCCTTTTGCATTTTGTTTGCAGTTATACTGGGTTTGTTAGTATGTTGGTATAATGGCGTTCATATGCTCGCAGACAATTATTTATTTGTTCACGTTTTTGTTCACGTTTCACAATGTTATGTATTGCATTAAAATTGTATTGCACTTTCTAACATCATTTTGGTAAATACTAAATAGAGGCTATTATTATGTATAAGAAACATATAAGAAAAAGACCTCATGGATACTGATACTGACTGAAATTATGGGCTTTTGTGTTGGACTGACATCTGAATGAGCCCTAAACCTTAAGACTGAGTTTGTTGGTATGACAGTTAAGATGGTGAGATGGACAGCAGCCAGAACGGGAACAAACAAGTAGATGGGTGAAGGCTAAGTAAAGGCTCAAAAGAAAGAGAGCCTTTTGTTTCTTTCTTGCCCAATTTCTGTTCTGTTCCTTTCATAATAAAAGCCCTTGGTTGTTGTTCAGAATTGTTGACTTTACATCTTTCATAATAATTGTACCAGCTCTTTGCTATATTGAATAGCTGATACCCAATACCCTCTCTCTGAATAGTGGATTTTTGCACTGCTTCTAAAGTCTCACATAAAGGAATACAGATGATGAGATAATGAATAGCTGTATTCATTGAACGGTTACCAGGCGCTCAGCAGGAGCATGTGAAGGCAAATTAGAGTCTAAAGGATTTTAAGCTTGTAAAGAAATGTTCACAAATGTTTTGAGACTTGGACTTTTGAATAGTCATTATTTAATGTGACATGAATTTGCCTACGTGTGAATATGTATAAAATATTTGATCAAGCAAAATTCAAATGTGTGAATGTGTGACACAAAATGTAACAACTAGATTTGTCAGAATTTCAGAACTAGAATTTTTCCACATGCAAGAAAAGCAGATAATTTCAGTCTGAGTGCAGATAAGAGATTAAGATATAGGGAAACAATTTCTGAATGTTTGAATGCAGCTTTGTGGCTGTGCAACTGCTCATGAGAAGTGAATCAAGCACACACACAAACTCAGTTAGGCTGCATCTGTGAGAAGGGAGTTTTGATGACACTGACATTTTATTTGACTATCCAATCAGGGAGCAGTTGGGTGATATTTTCTAGGAAAGCTGCGTCAGTACTGAGTGTTGAAGGCTGGTGGAGCAGCCAGGTGAGTCTCAGCTGCTGGAGGGTGTTGTGATATTATTCCAGACATTAAATTTGAGAAAGATAATCTCATGCTGTAAGGATCGCCCCCGCTCTAAGGATGCTGAAGAGCGTGTGTGTGTGTGTGTGTGTGTGTGTGTGTGTGTGTGTGTGTGTGTGTGTGTATGTGAGGGCCCATGGAGAAGCTTAGCCCCACACCCACGGGACAGCCTCTCCCCCTCCTCCCCGATAGGCGCTGTGCTCTTTCAAGGTTGAATCTTGGAACAAAATGTGTCATAATGACACACAATGCTCCTGTTTTGGACTCAAGTATCTTTTAGCTATGTGACCTTTTTGCAGACTGAGCTGATGATTAATCAGAGGTGGAACGTTCCTTGTAATTAGGTTCACTGCTGCTGTGCCCCCCTCAGTTGGTAAAAACTGGTACCTACTGGTTTGTGATCTGGCTCCATCAAACAAAGTTCCAGATTACCTACTGTATGTTTGTGAGAAAAACAACCAAATGAAAAACAATGGGCAGCCTGACCTGAAATTATTCATGTTTTAGTATGTAGCCCACTGCTTTGGGTGCAGTTTAGTGGATCTTCTTTGATTCCAAAGCTTGTGCATTTCAAATGAGTCCTTGTTAAAATCTACTCCATGATTGCATGCCTGTTCAGTTGCTCTGCACTGTGCACCAAGAGTTGATTTTCTATTTTTGAGACCAGCTGCTAATCATACACATGTCACATTGTCCTCGAACATTTCCAGCACAATTACTTGTGTAGATGACGTGCAGGAGGTGTTATATTGGTGTCTTAATGCTAAACTGCTGTCAATTTACAGTTGCTAAGCTTTCAAAATGTCGCTCCATGACTTTTCCTAGATCTGGTTTCTGTACTGTTGCCCCACCTAGACAGTAGACATCAAAATGTTTTAGATAGAATGTGCATTTTTTTTTTTGTTTGATCATATGTCCCGTCTCCATCCTTTTTGACAGTACACTGTGTGGTTGAGATTCTGGGCTGTTGGCACCTCTTTTTGTCCCCCTCCCAGTGTTATCAAAAAGCTATTATTGTTGTTGTTATTGACAGTAGCGGCTGCAGATAATTTTGGCTGAGGGAGCTAAGGGGGAGCTTAATTATTAACAGCAGGTGCTAACTTTTTTCCAAATAATATTAAAAATAATAATAATAATAATAATAATAACAATAATAATACAATAGGCTAGGGTGTGAATTAGTCTATACTGCTACACAAGGAGGGTCCACTGTTTTTCCTTTGGGAGCCAAATCTCCAACCCAACATTATATGCATGCGCGTGCTTCAATGAACTGAAAACTGACTGTGTATTTAGGCCTATGCCTATTAGACTGTATATGATATAACACCAAGTCTAGTTAGACACAAGGCAATGCAGCTATGCACACAATATTAGACGGCAAGTCAAGTTACACAAAAGATTTTAAAATGTGCTATATCAGACAAATGAATCACTGTATTTAGGCATGTCAACAAACAGTGCCACATAAATAGGCACATCCATTCATCGTATGTGTTATGATAAAAAGCAATAGAACCATTCATATAGACAGCGCTACATTACAACCAGTTTTGCTACACCACAACGAGCCTATACAGACGTACGGCACACCACTGACTGTACAGTGGACTGTGCTGGACAGCTTGTAGTTGCAAGGGCGGAGCAAAACTAAATTGAGCTCTTACTCAACTCATTGCCAATGGTCTAAAAGCAAGCAACTGAGAAAACTCACTGTGTAGATGGTACTACTCACAAGATCACACTGTTATGATTGGCCCAATCTGCTGATAATAACTAGTCACTTAAAATCAACAACCAAAAAAATGTGTACTCTACTCACTAGTCACAGAAGGACGATCCGCCTGTTTTTGTGGTTCGCAGCAAAGCGGTCAATCACACTGTCAATGTCCAATCCATAGCTTCCATAGCTTGTTTATGCCAACATGCATAACAGAAAGCTGCATCTGCCGTGACTTTGCTGAGAGCCAAATGGTTGAGTAGGGTACAACTTTAGTTGAGGATGCCTTGGTCCTTCACCTTGACTTCTACGGGGCCAGTGGTGGGATTGCTTGCAGAGCAACGTACAGGTTTCTCCCTCACTTTCATTTTCAGTTGGAGAATTTTCCTCAATCTCCAAGGCTTCGGATCCCTCTTCCACTATCACCTTCCACTTCTTCCGTAGCGATAATGTTGGTAGGCCTCACCACGTTGCCATTATCCTTTTTTTTCCATGTTCGTCGTCCTCCACCCTTCCTCATTTTAAAGAAATGACAAATCGGTCTATCTTGACACACCACAGTCCACAGCTAAGCCACTTAATTGAGCACCTATCTCTTTGACTCTCACAACAAATCTCTTTCCGACACATAATTAACAGCAACCAATCACACACCACACTTTAGCAGAGGTCAGTGGGATCTTTTTTTTTTTGCAAAAAATAATACTACTTATTATATTTTCATATAGAAAGGAGCCTTGTTATATGGCGCCCAGGAGTGGCGATCAGGAGAAAAATAATTTATGTCGTGGCCACGATTTACTGTAACGTGCGTATGATATGCAATTCGAGCTCTCGTTTTATTTTTTCGTGCGTACAGGATACAATTCATTCCCTCAATCTGGTTAAAATGAGCCCTCGTTTTGGTTTATTCGTGCTCACGAGATACAATTCGTTCCCTCGATTTCCTCTTTACGTGCGCACAAATTGCCAAAACGTGCCCTCGAAATAGTGATATTGTGCTCTCAATATACAGATTTACAGTAAATCGTGGCCACGACATAAATTATTTTTCTACCGATGGCCACTCCCGGGCTCCGTATTGTTAGATTCATTCTGTATCCTAAATTTAATTAATTTTTTTCTCCAAAGAAAATTGCAGGGGGTGCTTAGGGGAAGCTTGGCTCATTCCAGGGCAGAGGCTTGATTCTCTGCCCGAACCCGAGATCGGCCCGGCCCTGCCCGTGGGTCGGGACCGGGTCGGGTAGGAATTTCCCCTCCATTCCTCAGGCCTGGGCCGGTCTCGTGGTCAGATATAACGTCTTCTTTTTTTTTTTTTTATAATTGGTGTCGGGAGTAAGCTATTTGGTGTGATAATCAGAATGTTATATGTAGGCCCAGGATATAAACATCGAACAAAAAGTTCGGAAATTTGTGTTTGGTAGATTATTTCTCTGTTGTAACAATGCTTCTTGGCAATACATTTTATACCGTTGGAAAGCCTGTTTATTTCCCTTTTAAATGGTGCCCCATTTGTAAGGAACATGCATTTGTGGGATGAGCAGCACAGCTGAGTATGTGGGTTGCGCTCATGAAAAATTTGCCAAATCTTCTCTGCCAATGCCAAACAGCTTATTCTGCTGTTGCTATTGACTCTTGTTTTGAGCTTCCGGTACCCCCAGGTGCTGACAATCAGGTACCTGATTGGCACCTGATTGGCAGCACCTGTGAGCATGGGCCCTGCTACAGTGGTCAATCGGTGTCTGCTCCAAGAAACGGCATGCCACGTTTGTCTGATCTCGATAAGGCCTGTGCGATAGGGCAACTTCAAGCTGGTGTTCCACAAATGCAAGTTGCAGCATTATTTGGAGTGAGCCATAGTACCATCTCCAAACTGAAGGCCAAGTTCCATGAAACGGGGGATGTCAGAGACAGACCGCGAAGTGGGCGTCCCAAGAAGACGACACCCCAAGAAGACCGGTTCCTCACCCTTTCAGCACTTAGGAACCGTAGGCTGTCTTCTACAGATTTGCAGTCAAGGTTTGCAGGACGATATGGCACACGGCTCTCGGCCCAGACAATCCGGAACAGACTGCACGCAGCCAATCTCCGGGCTCATGGGGCTGCCAGGAGGCCTGCCATGACTGCCCTTCACCGTCAGGCCCGTTTGCGCTGGTGTCGGCAACACCTGCACTGGAACCTGAACATGTGGAGGAACGTTATGTTCAGCGATGAGTCCAGATTCTGCCTACGGAAGTCGGATCGTAGGGTCAAAGTGTGGAGAAGACGGGGAGAACGCTATGCTGATTGCTGCACCGATAGAGTAACACCTTTTGGTGGAGGCAGTGTGATGGTGTGGGGCGGCATCTCCATCACTGGAAAATCGAGGCTTGTCATCATTGGAGGCAATCTCAATGCAGAGAGATATCGAGATGAGATTCTGCAACCAGTGGCAATCCCATATCCCCACAGTCTGGGACCGAACTTCATCCTCCAAGATGACAACGCTCGCCCCCACAGAGCGGGGTTTATCAGAGACTACCTCCAGAATTTGGGAGTAGAGAGAATGGAATGGCCTGCCAACAGTCCTGACCTCAACCCAATTGAAAATCCTGGTTGAGGAGTGGAATGCCATCCCACAGCAGTGTGTGACCAGGCTGGTGACCAGCATGAGGAGGAGGTGCCAGGCTGTTGTGGCTGTGTATGGTTCTTCCACACGCTACTGAGGCTCCAGACTGTTTGTTAAATGAATAAATTGTAAAATTGGCAATATGTCTTGTTTCTTCCTTGTTACTGATAGACTTCAATCATCCAATCCACCAAACAACACCAAACAAGAGTCAGTAGCAACAGCAGAATAAGCTGTTTGGCATTGGCAGAGAAGATTTGGCAAATTTTACATGAGCGCAACCCACATACTCAGCTGTGCTGCTCATCCCACAAATGCATGTTCCTTACAAATGAGGCACCATTTAAAAGGGAAATAAACAGGCTTTCCAACGGTATAAAATGTATTGCCAAGAAGCATTGTTACAACAGAGAAATAATCTACCAAACATAAATTTCCGAACTTTTTGTTCGATGTTTATTTACAGTATATATCCTGGGCAAAGGCTATGTGCAAAGGTTGCTCGGGTTTGTTGAACCAACTGAAACAAGTTTCGCTTCCATGTTGCGCTATTCAGTAAGACCGTGCGTAATTCTGAACAGATTTCTGTCAGTAATCCGCAAAGTCTGATTGTTAATTCCTTGTGTCAATTATGTTTTTATCACCAGTCAGTCAAAGGTTACGATTTGAGATGTAAGTGTCGGGTTTTCGCTGCCTACAGCACCACTCGCTTTGCCATTTTTGTCATTCAAACAACTCGGAATTAGTTTACTTATAAACAGCCAACTTACTAAGAAAAGTTCGGTTTTCAGAACTTGCACGGGCTCGGGTAGGGTCGGGCTTATTTTTTTGGGCCCGATCTAAGGTCTGTTCCAGGGGTAGCTCAAGCGCTCCCTAGCGCCCCCTTGCCGCTGCGCCTGGAATATCATTCCGTTCCAAAGCTCTGTGGTGGATATTTTGACATTTCTCCAAGAATTATTGGAAAGAGGCCTTTCCTTTTCCACTATTAAGGTCTATCTGTCGGCTATTTCAGCGTGCCATGTGGGATTTGACAGAAAATCCCCCGGCTCCCATCCTCTGGTGATGCATTTTATGAAGGGCGTACAGCGTAAGAGGCCAATGCGCAAAACCATGATTCCCCAGTGGGACCTTGCTCTGGTTCTAGATGCACTGTGCGATGCACCTTTTGAGCCACTACAGCCTGTGGGCATTGATGTGCTTTCATATAAGACAGCATTCTTATTGGCACTGTGCTCAGCGAAACGCGTGGGAGATATCCATGTGCTCTCTGTTCATCCTTCATGTTTACAGTTTGCGCTGGACAGCTCTAAGGTGATACTGTGTCCCGCGTACATCCCTAAAGTGCCCGCCTTGTCATACAGGGCATTATCTTTTGAGCTCACATCCTTTTCACTACCCCCAGTTGCATCAGCCGAGCAACGGCGTCTGCATAACCTATGCCTGGTACCTGCGTTGCACGTGTATGTTGAGCGTACAAGGGAAATACGTACAACTGACCAGCTTTTTGTCTGTTTTGCTAACCCAGTTAAAGGGAAGGCACTTTCCAAGCAATGCCTTTCTCACTGGATAGTGGGGACCATTTCGCGTGCTTATGCCTGCAAGGGTGCACAGATGCCCGGTAGCGTGCACGCGCACTCCACCAGAGGTATGGCCGCGTCTTGGGCCCTTTTTAAAGGGATTTCGGTGGAGGATGTGTGCTCCGCTGCGAGCTGGGCTTCTCCACATACATTCATGAAGTTTTATTGCCTGGATGTGACAGCTCAGGATGTCACTCAGTCTGTGCTCTCAGCAGGAAGGTGATGTAGCTGACGTCACGGCTGCTGTATCAGGGCCAGTTCATCTCAGTCTATCTGCAAGGGCGTTTTTCGGGGTGTGTTGCTATGTCCCCATATTAATGTGTTGTACCGAGTGTACCGACCGAAAGGGAACTGGGGGATATGCATATAACCAATGTTCCCTGAGGGAGGGAAACAAGGTACAACACAAGATAGCCCCTCACCGCCTATTATTGGTTCGGTGAAGTGCGGTTAGATTGAGGAGCAGAGACTGTGCAGGGTCTTTTGTAGCCCCAGGGGAGGCGGGACTCCCCTTGCCTTCTTCAGTCTGATTGGCCTTGACAGGCGTTTTGAGAAAGGTTCTTCAGGTTGGTCTCACGAGGACGCAATCCCCCATACTAATGTGTTGTACCTCGTTTCCCTCCCTCAGGGAACATTGGTTATATGCATAACCCCCAGTTATTGATGATGATGATGAAGATAATGATGTTCTATCACTGCTTATGGTTGTAGCAGAAAAAAACAGTAATTAAAGATTATTTTTCCAAGTCAGGACTTCCCAAGCCAATGCTTAGAAGGAAGTTTTATTTTGAAGAATTGAGTTAAATTTGTCATTGTCTCATGAAGTGGCAAAGAAGAACAATAGGTCACTAATAACAGACCGACACACACACATCACGTGTGTCTGTGAGGGTTAATTGCAGTAAGAGGAGGTACAAACTTGTGAGATTTTATTTAGCACATTTATCATTTTCTCTTTTCACATTGAATAAACTGCAGTGAGGCAGTATTACACAGCAGAACGACTTTATTGATCCATTAGTTACAACAGCAAACAACGTTTTTAACAATTTTCAGCAGTTTTTCTTTACAGCATTGTGAATATGCACACACACGTGCACATGCACACACATTTTACTTTCTTAGACACAAAATGTCTTCACAAGCAACACAAATATATTTTCAACAAATTTCACTGCTACTTATGTGTTTACTGATGCATGAATGGAGTGTTTCCTGCTTCATTCCAAGAAGGCGATTGATTAGTTATACAAGCATAGAGGGGCGTTTTTTAGAGTGTATGCTGGAATGCAGAAAATCATAGGTGGTTCATTAATATTTCTATTTTTTATTATTATTCTTACTTCGCTATTGTTAACTTTCTTTCTTTCTTTCTTTGTAATGTCATTTTAGTAGACAAATTATGTATTTTTTGTGTTTTATGTGAAGCACATTGAATTTGCTTTGTGTGTGAAATGTGCTGTATAAATAAAGTTTGCCTTGCCTTGCATTAGACAGGAATGTGCATAAAACGCAGCAAATCAACAAAACAGCCTGAGAGGAAGATTGAGTCCCACATCCTATTTCATTTCACAATACTAGAGCACAAAATTGACTTGCGTGTCACAGATGAAAACATATAAGCTAGCATATTTTTCAACCACAAGCGTTATCACACTAATATTTCATTGCTGATTGCCATGACGACGTATAGCTGAAAATGTTAGTTCTGCATTTGGAGGGATGTCTCTGTGTTGCACCATTGATTAGTGCCTCAGAAGTACAGTGTCTGTCAAAGATCATTAAGATGTCATCTTTAATCAAAGCACATTTTTTTTGTGCTTCAATGGTACATCCACTGAAAGTAAAAGAAATCAATTACAAGTTTAGTAATTATTATTGTCTTTTATTTTTTAAAAGTTCATAATTGTCAAGAAACAAGGCAAAAGAGAACTCTGATAGTATGACGGTTGTTTTCCTCCTCAGCTTCAAATGACATCACTTCTACTGGGAATTTGTGCCTTTCTCAATGAGATAAGAACACTTGTAAAACTACAATCAAATTGTTTCCTAACTGTGTTTGGGCATGGTACATTCGGGCTATTTTTCCCTTTCAGATGGTCCACAACCCAAACTGGACTTAGTATTTTACACATTCAGACTGAACTTCGTATTTTTCACATTCAGAATGGACTTGAGAGGTGAGGTGTGAGGTGCCATGTTAGAACTGCCTTAAATAACCTTAAATAATTCACCAACATGTTTCAAATAAGAGTTTGTCAAGATGCAGTGACAGTAAATGGCAGAAAAAGAAACTTGATAAATACAAAAATGACCAGCTGGTGAGAAAACATAATAATAATCACACATAATAAAAAGCACAAATGCACGCATTTGCATGTGTGCTAGGGCTTGCATGCACACAGTTTGCCTCCATTCATTGTCAATGAGAAACAAGTAACCGCCTGCACATAGCATGATACGTGTTGACGTGAATCAGGCCCGTGATGCGATGGGAAAAGTTGGAAAAGTGTATTATTATGCAAATTAGCACAATGGTTTGTGGCAGGAGAACCAGTCACATTAGGGCAAAAATCTACTGTAGTTCATAAGATTTTCCCGGTCATTCATTTTTCGTTCCTAGTTCTTCTTCATCTTTGAATGGAAGGTGAAGAGAATTATCATGGCTGTGTCAGGACATCCTGAATTATATGACCCATCTCTGTCAGCTTACAAAGATCTGGACAAACAAAACAGTGCATGGAGGAAAGTGGCAGAGATTGCAGGTGTTGCTGGTGTGAAACGTTACCTGACGTACCTTGGCTGCTAATGTAAGCTCTGCTAGGCTAAACAAAGTAGTGATAGCTAACCTACCCGCCCCAGCACATCCAAAAAGCTGTAACCATTTAGCTAGCTTTCTCACTAGTGTAAAGCATCATTTCAAGATTGCATTTTCCAGACATATTACTATGGATTTATTGGGGAAAATGAAATGAAGAAAATTATCAAATACAAATTAGGAAACTGAGATTTTGCTCTTGCTTGACCACAGAACACACCCAGGAAAGTGGCCATAAGCAATGGCTTATGGTAGGGAAAAGTGATGTGGTTATATATTTGGTATGCATGTGCTGTTGGAACAAAGCACAGAGACCCAAATATTAGTTGAAACGGCTAAAAAAATGAATACAATGTAAAATTGACCAAACTGGCAAAATTAGCTTGTGCTCACAGCAGGTACTGGGAACTGTGAGAAACTTTCATTAGCCTGTTTATTACCAAATCAGTAGCCTAACTACACAACTACAGAAACTACACAACAGCTAATTGACAGCAGTGTGAGTATGATGAGGGAGATTAGGCTCCCACCCAGACAGTGAATTGGCCAATGGATCAGCGTGAACATAATTCACTTCACAGCATGCAGGTAAATCAGCACATTCTTATTCTGAGAAAAATAATCTGTCCTCAAAGGCAGGATGGTAAACAAAAAAATTGACTAGTTATGGAAAACCTGTGGTGAGCAGATCCTGTACACATACCGTATGTGCTATTTTTTTTCACAGTTATTTTCTCAGGGTTTCTGGACTGTTAATGAACTTGCCTGCTAGTCATGCAGACGTGTGAATACCATCATATTTCATAAAAAAAACAAAAAAAACAATCATAAGGACCAGAAACTTATGTAAAGACATTGATATTAGTGCATGATATTTGCCTAAATTTTTGTGCCAGTTTTATAGTGGTATTGGTATATAATTACATAGATATTATTGGTCCTTTTTACCAAAAGTGGTAATTTCAATGCAAATTGATGATAAAAGGCTGAACAATCCTATTCATAATCCAGAGAGTCAATTCATGAATTAACTCATTAATTCCAATTCAACTGAAGAATTGGAATTGGAATTTGTGAAAGTAAAATTCTGTGAAATTCCATGTTTTTTTTGTTTTTTTTCTTATCTGAGATTACACATAGTGTTATATATTATCAATACTGAATATCAGAAAATGTTAAAGGTTCCTCTCAGGTGGTATTTGATGCATAACATGTAATCATAACACATACATTATGATTGAATGTGTTTGATTTGTTTAACTGTCTTTTATTTGATTCATGTTTGATGTTTGAAGGAGGCCTGCGTCTGTGTCTGTCCGTCGGTCTGTTAGCAGGATATCTCAAAAAGTTGGGCACGGATTTGCACAAAACTTGGTATGAAGGTTGGTTATGGGCCAAGGAAGAATTGCATAACCTGCCTTGCGGGGTGTTGTTGGCCTTGGCAGAGGTCTGTGCTCGACTGAGCAGATTTTCTAGTTTTTTTTGCTTTTGCTTAAGCGCTTTGAGATTTGCCCCTGCATATGAGAGGCACTATATAAATGGAATTTATTGTTATTATTATCCTTTGTGCTCTTGACGATATTCTGACAGCAACCATGTTAACAATAATTAATTGCAATTCCAGAATGAAAATAAAACACTGAGGCTTGACATACCATGAGTCAAATGTTTGAGTGTCTGCTGAAAGAGAGTTGGCAATGTGAAAGGAGAGGGAGTTGGATAACATCATGAAGAAATCATTTTATGATTTACAGTTTCTTTCAGGAACCTACATTAGAGTCGCCACTGCAATTACATTTCCTTATTTTCATGCCATCAGAACAAATAATCTCCTTGCAGTAATAACGCATCTTGTTCCCTCGCCATTCAAATCCTGTACTGGTCCAGCCATACATCTCTGTAATCCTCAGATTTTTTATTTTCGGAACATAAGAAAATCCCAAAACAGGATCAGCAATCCCAAAGACTGATGTCAACCCCATCGCACTGTGGTTGCTGTTAGTGTTTTCCAGTTAGCTCTCAGCCACAATGGGCTCCACTGAGAGAATATCAGTTCTGCCCGAGAGCGCCCGCCTGGCGGTGAACAGCACGTGTGTGTCTTTCAGGGCGTGGGGCGGGTTGGAGGAGGCGTGGCTGTGCTGCGAGGAGGAGTGGCTCGAGTGCGTGGAGGGGCGGCTCGGCCTGGACGACTCGCGCTTGTCGGGCCAGGCTGGCCTGCGACAGGGGGCGCAGGCGGCCACGGCCCGCAGCTCCGGCTCCAGCCCCGCCCCCGCCCTCCGCCTCCTCCTGCACACGCCCAACAGAAGCCAGAGCTCCTGGCGGAAAGCGGGGTTCAGGCAGCAGTAGATGAAGGGGTTGTAGCACGTGGAGCTCATCGCCAGCCAGTGAAAGCAGAAGAACAGGATGTTGGAGGAGTGAATGGCCTGGCTGGACAACAGCACCACGTAGCAGTTGAGGGGGAACCAGCAGACGGCAAACACCCCTACCACCAGCAGCAGCATGGCCAACGTCCGCCGGCGCTTTCTCCTCTGGGTGGCGTACTGGGCCGTGGTGGTGTCGCCGATGGCGTTGCGGCGCCACAGACGGCGGGCCACTGTGGTGTAGGCGGCGGTGATGATGAGGAGCGGCAGCACGTAGAGCAGGACGAAGGTCAGGAGGTCGATGTACTGCCAGTAGACTTCCGATGGCTCCGGGAAGTCTGGGACACACAGGCTGCGCTCCTTCTCCTTACTGTGTGTGTGTGTGTGTGTGGGGGGGGGGGGGGGCAATAGAGAGGGACACAGAAGTTAATAGTGAATAGATTAAAAGAGGGGTTAGGGTGAGAAGGTGAGGAGAAACAAGTGTGATGGCCCCTGTCTGCTTGTGTGTGTGTGTGTCAGTTACTGTGTCTACCCATGTTGTTTTTGAGGTGCCAGAGGAGCTGATTGCAGGAGCTGATTGCAGGAGCTGACACACCTCATATCCGAAGTTACCCTGCAGTTTATTTTATTTATTACAATAAATAATTTGTATTTATTGGCATTTGGTGTCTTTTTTTACAAGTGAGTTGAAAGAAATGAGAGGGAGAAATGAAGGAGAGATAGGGACATGAAGGGTAAGAATATGGTTATATGAGGAGAAAGGATAGAAGGGAAGGAGAAACAGAAAGAGTAGATAGATGGGAGGCAGAGAGAGAGGCTGAGCAAGCTTATGAATAATCTGATGTTCCTGAAGAGAAAAGGTTTACATAATACGGAGTGATGAGGGAGAGAGACGGGTTGGAGGTTAGGAGGCAGAAGGAGGTTGAGTGAGGCCAGACTGGAAAGAGACTGGAAATGAAGATAGACAAAGGAAAGGAAGTAGAAAATTTAAAGATTTTGAAGAAGAATGGCACTCCACATTTTAGAATAATAGTGAAGACATCAAAACTATGAAATAACACAAAGAAATTCATTTATAGGCATCAACTTCACTATTTATATTTGTCTAAGAAACTAATTTAAAGTATTTAAGCATGAGCCTTAAGATCAAAATGGCTTTAAGATAATGAAAAACATAGTACATTCAATCAGGTGTGTTTTTTGACTGGTGTGTGTGTGTGTGTGTGTGTGTCATCACACCTGTATGTGAAAGTCAGGAGTTTTTGGTAGATAGCATGTGGCAGAGAGAAGCAGCTGGCCATAATCCAGATGACAGCCACCCAAACACCACCTTGCACCGGGGACATGCGTGGTCTCAAAGGATGTAAAATCACCTGAGAGAAATCACATCACCACACAGATCGTTAGGTCAGCACAAACACATAAACACACACACACTCGGGATCAATACATAATCCCTCCAGGTCAACACATTAATTTGGGATTTCGAATGAAATGTCGACATCTCCATTTTCTGTTCACATATTTACCGTTGCCCATTGTGAAACGTTTAAAAAAAGAAAATGGAAAAGATAATGACTCACAGCCACTTACAAATCCAACAGTGTTAGGGCAACCACATTACTGGCCTTTGAGTCAGTGAATCTGCAGCAGAGGCTTGGGATGGGGCTATGTCACTGAAAGCAATTTCACAAAGTTAAAAATGGACTGCAGCCTTGATGTGATGAGTCTATCTTCCTCACTTCCTTCATCACAGAAACAAAGGACACAGAATAAAAGATTAATTAATTCAACCAGCTTCTTTTACAGCTGAATCAAAGAGAAAATTAGAGTCAGTGGTGTTATTTGGCAACAAACTCTTACTCTATGTTTTCAACTAGACTAAAACCAGCAATCCCTTCTTCAATCGCTACTCCTAACGACTTGTTTTGGAGGGATATAGGCTATAGGAATTATATAGGAAGCCAAAGGAAGGTAAAGTTGTTCCACAGTGTTACAGAAGGATGGCACTGCCGTCTGGTTGATACAAAATAGCTAGAGTTGGTATTCACTGATTGATACGGAAGCCGAGAACTACGGAAGCCGAGAACTACGGAAGCCGAGAACGGCCGTGCTTGCAATTATTTTTTTTAATGCCGTTATGTCGAGATCACGAGTTAATTATCTCGTTATCTCGAGATAACAATTACAATTACAATTACAATTTCACATTTGGCAGACGCTTTTATCCAAAGTGAGATTTTCATACAACACAAGCAAGGTTCTAGTTAGGAGAGAACAACGAGAGTAAGTGCTATAAAGCTAAGTTCTGGTCCAACAGGACATAGGTGCTACGAGGCAGTGCTACAAGGCAGGAGGCACAGTGCATGCTCGCCGACCAGATACTGTGTGTGGAGCGGACAAACCCGGATTCCTTAGTTATTGTAATCGGTGACTTTAACAAAGGAAATCTCTCTCATGAACTCCCTAAATACAGACAGTTTATTAAATGCCCGACCAGAGAGGAGAACACTCTGGATCACTGTTACACCACAGTAAGCAGTGCCTATCACGCCGTTCCCCGCGCTGCACTGGGACACTCTGACCACGTCATGATCCACCTGATTCCTGCTTATAGGCAGAAATTAAAGCTCTGCAAACCTGTGGTGAGGACATCAAAAAAGTGGACCAGTGAAGCTGTGGAAGATCTTCAGGCGTGCTTGGACTGCACTGACTGGGAGGTTTTCAGGACTGCTACCAACAGTCTGGACGAGTACACAGAGGCTGTGACATCATACATTAGCTTCTGTGAGGACAGTTGTGTACCATCACGCACTACGGTGAGGTACAACAACGACAAACCCTGGTTCACAGCCAAACTCAGATAGCTAAGGTCAGAGAAGGAAGAGGCGTTTAGGAGTGGGGACAGAGTCAGGTTTATAGAGTCGAAGTACAGGTTTAGCAAGGCGGTGAGAGAAGCTAAACGACTGTACTCTGAGAAACTCCAACACCAGTTCTCAGCCAACGACTCTGCTTCTGTCTGGAAAGGGCTCAGACAGATCACCAACTACAAACCTAGAGCCCCCCACTCTGCTAACGACTTGCGCCTGGCCAACAACCTGAATGAGTTCTACTGCCGCTTTGAAAGACAATGGGACAGTCCTGACACCTCTCCACAGCTGCCCACCTCAGAGCCCCCCTCCCCCCCTACCACAGTGACGACTTTCTCCATCCTGGACAGGGACGTTAACAGGCTTTTCAAGAGACAGAACCCCCGCAAAGCAGCCGGGCCAGACTCTGTCTCTCCATCCACCCTGAAGCACTGTGCCGATCAGCTGTCTCCGGTGTTCACAGACATTTTCAACACCTCACTGGAGACATGCCACGTTCCAGCCTGCTTCAAGACCTCCACCATCATCCCTGTCCCCAAAAAGCCAAGGACCACAGGACTTAATGACTACAGACCCGTCGCCCTGACCTCTGTGGTGATGAAGTCTTTTGAACGCCTTGTGCTGTCACACCTCAAAAACTTCACTGACCCCATCCTGGACCCCCTGCAGTTCGCCTACAGAGCCAACAGGTCTGTAGACGACGCAATAAACATGGCCCTCCACTTCATCCTCCAGCACCTGGACTCCTCAGGAACCTACGCCAGGATCCTGTTTGTGGACTTCAGCTCTGCCTTTAACATGATCATCCCGGCTCTGCTACAGGACAAGCTCTCCCAGCTGAGTGTGCCTGACTCCACCTGCAGGTGGATCACAGACTTTCTGTCGGACAGAAAGCAGCACGTGAAGCTGGGAAAACATGTCTCTGACTCCCGGACCATCAGCACCGGTTCCCCCCAAGGCTGCGTTCTTTCCCCTCTACTCTTCTCCCTGTACACCAACAGCTGCACCTCTAGTCACCAGTCTGTCAAGCTCCTGAAGTTCGCGGACGACACCACCCTCATTGGGCTCATCTCTGGTGGGGATGAGTCAGCCTACAGGCAGGAGATCGACCGCATGGTGTCCTGGTGCGGACTGAACAACCTGAAGCTCAACGCTGTGAAGACAGTGGAGATGGTTGTGGACTACAGGAAGAACCCAGCCCCACTCACCCCCATCACCCTGAGAGATTCCCCAGTCGACACTGTGGAGTCCTTCCGCTTCCTGGGCTCCATCATCACCCAGGACCTCAAGTGGGAGCTGAACATCAGCTCCCTCACCAAAAAAGCGCAACAGAGGATGTACTTCCTGCGGCAGATGAGGAAGTTCAACCTGCCGAAGGACGATGATGGTGCACTTCTACTCCTCCATCATTGAGTCCATCCTCACCTCCTCCATCACCATCTGGTATGCTGCTGCCACTGCCAAGGACAGGGGCAGACTGCAGCGTATCATTCGCTCTGCTGAGAAGGTGATTGGCTGCAATCTACCTTCCCTCCAGGACCTGTACGCCTCCAGGACCCTGAGCCGAGCAGCAAAGATTGTGGAGGACCCCTCCCACCCTGGACACAAACTATTTGAAACACTCCCCTCTGGCAGGAGGCTGCGGTCCATCAGGACCAAAACCTCACGCCACAAGAACAGTTTCTTCCCGTCTGCAGCTGGCCTCATCAACAAGGCCCGGGACCCCCACTGACACAGTCCCTTATCCCCCCCCCCATACCTTTGCACATTCTTTGGAAAATGTTTTGCACATACCTGTACAAACTGTACATTTCATTCACTTGAAAAAAAAACAGTTATATTGTTATATTGCACATATATATTTGTACATATTTTTTATTTCTTATTATTATATTTTTTATTATATTTTTAATTGTATTATTATTATTTTTATTTTATTTTATTATTTTTATGTTTATTGTATGCACCTCCATGCCAAAGCAAATTCCTTGTACTGTGAAAACTTACTTGGCAATAAACTTTATTCTGATTCTGATTCTATGAGGCAATGCAAAAAAAAAAAAAAAAAAAAAAGTGCTTCTATGCACTGGCCATTAGGTGAGAAGGTTCAACAGAAGCCACATGCTCCTTGAAGGTTAGTTGGTCATCAATCATGACACCCAAGTTTCTGGCAGACTTTGTGGGCATGAGCTGAGTTGATTCGAGCTGGATACTAATCTGTTGTTGTACAGAGGGACTGGCTGGGATGACAAGGAGCTCAGCCTTTGACAAGTCAAGCTGAAGGTGGTGTTCCTTCATCCAAGCCGAGATATCGGCGAGGCATGCCGATATCCGCGCCGAGACTGTGGGGTCGTCTGGCGGGAACGATAGGAGGAGCTGGGTATCGTCAGCATATGAATGGTATGAGAAGCCATGAAGATATTGAAAAGAGAAGGGGTCCAAGCACTGACCCTTGAGGTACCCCTGTGGACAAGCAGTGGGATTTAGACACTTCCCCTCTCCAAGACACTCTAAAGGATCTCCCTGAGAGGTAGGACTCAAACCAGCAGAGAGCAGATCCTGAAAAGCCAAGCTCAGCGAGTGTGGAGAGGAGGATTTGGTGGTTAACCGTGTCAAAGGCGGCCGATAGGTCAAGTAGCAGTAGGACAGAGGACTGACCGGCAGCTCTAGCTGATCGCAGTGTTTCCACTACAGACAAGAGCGCAGTCTCAGTAGAGTGTCCGCGTTTGAAGCCAGACTGGTTAGGATCATACAGGCGGTTCTCAGAAAGGAATTCAGAGACTTGATTAAAGACCGCACGCTCAAGTGTTTTGGAAAGGAAGGTGAGTAGTGAAACCGGCCTGTAATTATCAACCTGAGATGGGCTGAGTGTAGGTTTCTTTAGCAGCGGGCTAACCCGCGCTTGCTTAAAAGCAGTGGGGAACACATCCGTTGTAAGTGAGGAGTTGATGATGTGCGTGACTGCAGGGATAAGTGTGGGCGAGATGGCCTGCAGGAGGTTGGAGGGTATGGGTATGACAGGTAGTGGGACGAGAGTCAAGCAGAAGTTTGGAGACTTGCTCCTCAGTGAGATGGGAAAAGGACAGGAGTGAGGTCCTGTTAGCTGGTGGCAGCATACTGAGTTGGTCAGGCTCAGAGAACTGATTACTGATGGTAGAAACCTTATCAGTAAAGAAGGATGCAAAGAGGTCAGCTGTGAGCAAACTTGAGGGTGGAGGTGGTGGAGGTTTGAGGAGTGAATTAAAAGCTGAAAATAATTTCCGAGCGTCCTTGGCACTGCTGATTTTCTCCTGATAGTAAGTGGTCTTGGCACTTTTTAGATGGGAGGAGAATGCCGATAAGAGAGTTTGATAGTCAGTGAGGTCAGTGGGATCACTGGATTTGCGTCATTTTCTCTCAGCTGCTCTGAGTCCCGCCCGTTGCTCTCTGATGACACCGGTGAGCAAAATAACAAAGCTCGTTTTCTCGAGATAACGAGTTAATTATCTCGTTATCTCGAGAAAACAAAAGTCGTTTTCTCGAGATAACGAGATAATTTATCATGAGAAAACGACTTTTGTTTTCTCAAGATCACGGGATAATATGGAGAACTCGAAAGAGTGGTTCATTTGATCACACCTGATTTCAGCCTTCAAGATCACTGTCATGACTGTCGGGGAGGATTCATAACTGAACAGGAAGCATAAATGTGTAGCTTTGTTTGCTGCAGTTACATTTCCAGCTTAAAAATCAGTTGCTACAGTTGTCAAGACGCCCTATGCATGCTGGCATGGCACTCCTGATCTCTGATAAACATTATAAGTAATAGGAGGAAACAACATTTTGTTTTCTCGTGATAACTCGTGATAACGGGTTGATTATCTCGTTATCTCGAGATAACAAAACTCGTTTTCTCGAGATCACGAGATAATTAACTCGTGATCTCGAGATAACGGCATTAAAAAAATAATTGTAAGCTCGGCCGTTCTCGGCTTCCGTAGAGAACGGCTGTGCTTACAATTAGTTTTTTAATATCTACATACATAATACAATATCTCATAATACATATCTCATACAGTTAGGCTTTTTTTTTTTTCCAAAGGAGCTACATCTGCACACACTGGATAAGAGAAGGAGAGTGCGGTTTTATAGAGGATGAAGACATTCACATGACCTTGCTCACTGCTGGTCAATGTAAGCTGTTGAATAGCGGTAAGGTGTGTGCCCCGGGGTTGAGTAGCCTACATATGGAAGGCTACTCCCAGCCCCTGATCCACAGCCTCCCTGCGGACGGACAGCGGAGCTCCAGCCTACCTGCCGGCGGTCCAGAGCGATGGCGGTGAGCGTGAGAGTGGAGACGTGCAGGGAGCAGTATTGCACGAAGCGGCTGATGTGGCACATACCCCTCCCAAACACCCAGGTGCTGTTCACGAAGCGGACCTGAGGGAACACACACGTAGGACATGTTCACTATCAATTTTCTAACCTAGTCCATCAAGCAAAGACAGAATGTCATTAAGAAGAAAATTTTAATAGCGCTGAGGTATGGGACAACTGGCAGCCTTGGCAACATTTCAGACAATATTTTTTAAGTAGGCTATTTAATAGGCTACAGCAATATTTACACCGTCATATGCCTACAGCTAAATAGGCTATTTCATTGGCTGTCGGAATAATACACATTTTACTTAATTTTACCTTTTCAAACTGTTTACCAACCAGAGAAAGAGACTAAACTGATTTTTACTTCTTTTTTTGCAAAGGTAGACTGCCCAGCAAGCAATTTTGCGTTTAAAAGACGTCCAATTTGACCAATTTGGAGCGGACGTCACAGTTACGTCACTGCAGTTGCGCGCGCAGTGTGGTGGCAGAAAGACAGAGGAAACAAGTAGAGGGAAACGGGCGAGATCCCCGGAATAAGGGAAAAACTGGTGCAACAGATCTATATAACAACACACCTAATGTCATTTATTTACATCAAAAGCCCAGCCCAATGTAATGGAGATTTAGACAGTCATAGTGTCATCTTGTGGTGAAAAAAATGACTTGTCAAATGTTTTGACTCCGCTGAGATCGGGAGGTAGCTCGTGTCTCAGTAAGCAGGCTGACCAATATCATGCATGTGATAAACTGAAGCTTGAAAAGTTAAAATCTGGAGAGGACAACGGCTGGAACGGAGATCAGTGTGGATGGATGGACTATTATTATGTATATTTTAACAGTCTACAGCGGAGTTTTTAACGTTGTCTTAAATTTGACCGGCACAGAATTGGAAAAATGAGACTGATCTGCCGTCAGTATATAGTTGTTTGACTTGTTTATAATAGCCCACGTCTTGTATAGCTGCGTTTTATGTCCTTGCCGCTGGCTAGGCTGTACGTCGGTCCGTAACACAGAAATCATTTGATAAATCTCGGTATTCAAGGTCCTGGACATGACCGCAAAGTACAAAATTGTATGCGTCAAGAGATTTGTATGCCTTGAGTTTTCTTTCGTATAGACGCTGGGTGTTTCCACAAGGTATACGAAGATGTCCGGCCACTGTAACTTTGGCCATTTAGTTGGATCCTTGACCCATTGATCCGACAGTGAGTAGGCTACGGGTCAGGAAACCTCACCCCATTGCTAAAGGTTAGCTTATTAGTGTAAGACCACCTGTCTTCTGCTGGCAAACCATTAAAATAATTGGAGAAGGCGTCCGGATGATCCATATTCCTATGTTGTAAATTGATATCTGATACGCTAACTCTCACTTTCTGCCACCAGTTCGGCTCCGCCCACCAAATACGTCATCGCTGTTTACAAACACAAAAAAGGTCTATAGGCGTCTATCCGTAGACCTGACGTCTAGGCTAAAACACGGCTACATTTGGGCTGTCAGTGAAAGTTTAGTAGACGTCTAACCATAGCCCAAGTATAGCCTAGCCATCAATTAGACAGCTATTGAACGACTACATATATACGTCTGATAGACAAAATAGCAAGCCAATCTCTCGTTTAAAAGACGTCTAATGGGCGTCTATACGTAGACCTGACGTCTAGGCTAAAGCACGGTTAAATATGGGCTGTCAGTGAAAGTTTAGTAGACGTCCAACCATAGCCCAAGTATATAGCCATCAATTAGACAGCTATTTAACAACTACATATATAAGTCTAATAGACAACAAAATAATGGCAAAAGGATTATTTTTACTCAAATATAACATGTTCTGATAATAAATGTCAATCCATCCAACAAACAACAACAAGATAAATATAAAAAGAATTTATTACAAAAATGACATACAGGAATATTTTAAACAACAACAACTGCCGGCTAACCGCTAAGGCGAATGCTAACACTAACAGGCACGTTTTGAACGGGCACTGCACTAGTTTTAGGAAATACACAAACAGATGCAACTTGAACACACATCGTCTGCTGCTGTGAAATGTGCATGAATATTGTACCAGCACATGTGCTTTCTAGGTAGCATGTTAAGCTAACCACACTATGGCTTACTCTACACTGCTAACCGCTAAAAATGGCACGGTTCCTGCATGATAACAAATAATGTAGATACATAATGAACACATGACAAGACAAAAACACAGCGACTTACAAGATAAACCAAATAAGCCGTAAACGTGGCGTGAACTGCTCAGTTCTGCTCTGCCTCTGACTGCTTCTTCAACCGGGCGAAGCATTACGCCACCCAACTGTCAAGTCTCGCGTTGTCAGTCGTCATGTCTCTGAAGCAGTGCAGCTGCCCTCTAGCGGTTGAGAATCGTAATTGCATTTTGTATTTACTTGTAAAATGAAAGAAAGTCAAATACGGAGAATGGTGTATGAATGTGTGACAGCAAAAAATAATTCTAATTCAAAGGTTAATACTAACTTCGCCGGATGGGCTTAAGCAGGCTATACAGTAGCCGGTCCAATTCAGAGCTAAATCGGGGCTACACATAGACCATTTCAATGAAATGATACTAATCTCAGTTTGTTTTCATAGTTGACTTGCTAACATTATCCGATGCCATGCACCTCACAAGCTGCGTGGGCGAAAACTACATTTAACCAATTTTAACACTATAAGGGCTAGAAGTGGGTTACACATAGCCGTTGATAGCCAAGCCGTTGAAATGACTGCAATTGATTGCCTCGATTTCGCCGGATGGGCTAAAAGCAGACTACAGTAGCCGGTCCAATTCAGAGCTAAATCATGGCTACACATAGACCATGTCAATGAAATGATACTAACACCTTGTATTTATTATTGACATTGCAAACATGATGGGATATTATCCACCTCACAAGCTCCGTAGGCAAAAACTACAATTAAACAGTTTGGGCTAAAAGTGGGCTACAAATGGGCTACAAATAGCCGGCCAATTGGGAGCTAAATCGTGGCTACGCATAGACCATGTCAAAGAAATGAAACTAAACACCTTGTAATCACTGCTGACTTTGCTTACATGATGGAATATCATACATCTCGCAAGCTGCGTTGGCAAAAACTAAATCTAACCAATTTCAAGATCATTTTGGCTAGAAGTGGGTTACACATAGCCGGACTAAATAAGGGCTATATCTAGCCGAGACGTTGAAATGACGTCTATTGCTTGCTGGGTGTCGAATTTTTGCCAACACTGAAAACACAGCTGTCAAAAAAGTCTTGATGTGCGCACATCAGACAAATCTCCCCACTGCATCTAATTAAAACTATTGAAGAAATTTGTTTCACTTCTTCAAAATGTTTTAATGCTTGTTTTTTTTTAAACCCATAAAGAAAATGTGTTCTTGAGAGAGGTAGGCACATTTGAATATTTAACCAGCCTTAAGCGTGTGTGTGTGTTTGTGTATTATTCACTCACTCACTCACGCACACACACGCGCGCGCGCGCGCACTTGCTCTTACCAGGGTGAACGGTGTATTGAGGACGGTGATGAGGATGTCGGCCACGGCCAGGTTCACTATGAACAGGCTGGTGGAGGACTGGGTGCGCTTGTTTTTCACCACCACATGGCACACCAGGGTGTTCCCGAACAGCGAGATCACGATGATGAAGGAGTACGCGGCCACCAGCAGCGCTTTGATGCTCCTGTCCTGCGACTCCCCGCCGTGCCGCTTGCCGGCCAGAGAGCGCCAGTCGGCCAGCGTCCCCTCGTCAAAGTCCAGGGTGAAGAAGCCCGATGTCCGGTTGCCTGCTCGAGCTGAAGCGTTGACAAGACGCTCCGTATCCAAAAGTATCTCCTCTCCCAAAAGTGAGGAGTCGTTCAGTGTGTGACCCGCCGCCGCCTCCTCTGCTGCTGCTGCTGCTCTCCTGTCTGGGCTGCCCAAAAGGCTCAAGGATAACCAAACGCACACAGCTCTCATTTTATTTTAATTATTAGTGGGGGTTTTTGAGGGTTTTTTTTTTTTAGAAAGACACAAAAGTCCCTTAGTAAAACCCGGGGGCTCACTCCCCCGTGCCACTGAAGTGGCGTGGAGGGGAGAAGTGGCTCAACAAGTTGCGTAATGCAACACAGCAGTTTGTGGCTGCTGCTTTTACACCTGTGCAGTCTCGTGTGTGAGAGTGTGTGTGGATATAGAGAGGGAGAGCGAGAGAGTGTGCCTGCTGAGAGAGAGAGAGAGAGAGAGAGAGAGAGAAAGCGAAGGGACAGAGAGAGTATAGGAAGTTGTGCAGCTCGTGCGCCACATTCACACATTGAACAATGGGAGTCATTAGCATATGACAGATTTGTCTCAGTATTATTTGTGTGAACAGATCGACAATCCGTGTGTAAATGAGTAGGCTAATCTGTAAATATAAAACACATTCCACAAATACAAAAAAAAAGATTTGTAAACTCACAAAAATATTTTGCCAATATAAAACGGATCTGCAAATACACAAACAAATTCCATAAAAAAATACCGTGTGAATAGCATACATTAAATTAATTTACAAATAAATGAAAAGCATTTGTGAATATCTTCCTAACATTTACAACTTTCGAACAGGCATTTGTGAATCCAGTTTTTATTTGTGAATCGAAAAGGCATTTGTCCCAGCAAGCAATTTTGCGTTTAAAAGACCTCTAAAAGCCGTCTATACGTAGACGTCTAGACTAAAACACGGCTACATTTGGGCTGTCAGTGAAAGTTTAGTAGACGTCTAACCATAGCCCAAGTATAGCCTAGCCATCAATTAGACAGCTAATGAACGACTACATATATACGTCTAATAGACAACAAAATGATGGCTAAATGATTATTTTTACTCAAATATAACATGTTCTGATAATAAATGTCAATCCATCCAACAAACAACAACAAACAAGATAAATATATAAAGAATTTATTACAAAAATTGGTAACACTTTATAATAACCATCATTAATAAATGGTAAATTGATAGTTAATTAAACTTTAGTTAATAGTTATTTTACTGTTAACAAACAATGAAATGATCATTAATAATGTTTACTAATTATTAGTAATGCTATAATTTATGTTATTTTATCATTCGTTTGTAATAATAATATAAAATCATTTGTTTATAAATTATATATTGTATCATAGCTTTTTACCCTTTTTACTGTCTCTTATCAGCTATGATACAATATAGATTTTATAAACAAATGATTTTATATTACACAAACGAATGATAAAATAACAAATCATAGCATTACTAATAATTAGTAAACATTATTAATGATCATTTCATTGTTTGTTAACAGTAAAATAACTATTAACTAAAGTTTAATTAACTATCAATTTACCATTTATTAATGATGGTTATTATAAAGTGTTACCCAAAAATTACATACAGGAACATTTTAAACAACTTAACATATTAAAACATGATAAATATATAAGTAATTTATTACAAAAACTACAATCATGGAACATTTTAAACAACAACACAACTGCTAGGCGCAGCTAACCGTTAAGGTGAATGCTAACGCTAACAGGCACGTTTTGACCGGGCACTGCACTAGTTTTAGGAAATACAGAAACAGATGCAACTTGAACACACATCGTCTGCTGCTGTGAAATGTGCATGAATATTGTGCCAGCACATGTGTAGCATGTTAAGCTAACCACACTATGGCTTACTCATTGCTAACCGCTAAAAATGGCACGGTTCCTGCACATGATAACAAATAACGTGGATACATAATGAACACATGACAAGACAAAAACACAGCGACTTACAAGATAAACCAAATAAGCCGTAAACGTGGCGTGAACTGCTCAGTTCTGCTCAGTTCTGCTCTGCCTCTGACTGCTTCTTCCACCGGGCGAAGCATTACGCCACCCAACTGTGGAGGCTCGCGTTGTCAGTCGTCATGTCTCTCAAGCAGTGCAGCTGCCCTCTAGCGGTTGAGAATCGTAATTGCATTTTGTATTTACTTGTAAAATGAAAGAAAGTCAAATACGGAGAATGGTGTATATGAATGTGTAACAGCAAAACATAATGCTAATTCAAAGGTTAATACTAACTTCGCCGGATGGGCTTAAGCAGGCTATACAGTAGCCGGTCCAATTCAGAGCTAAATCGTGGCTACACATAGACCATTTCAATGAAAAATCAGTTTGTTTTCATAGTTGACTTGCTAACATGATCTGATGCCATGCACCTCACAAGTTGCGTGGGCGAAAACTACAAGTTTTAACACTATTTTGGCTAGAAGTGGGATACACATAGCCGGTCTAAATCAGGGCTATAGCCAAGCCGTTGAAATGACTGCAATTGATTGCCTCGATTTCGCCGGATGGGCTAAAAGCAGACAACACGTTGCCGGTCCAATTCAGAGCTAAATCGTGGCTACACATAGACCATGTCAATGAAATGACACTAACACCTTGTATTTATTATTGACATTGCAAACATGATGGGATATTATCTATCTCACAAGCTCCGTAGGCAAAAACTACAATTAAACAGTTTTGACTAGAAGTGGACTACAAATGGGCTACAAATAGCCGGCCAATTGGGAGCTAAATCGTGGCTACGCATAGACCATGTCAAAGAAATGAAACTAAACACCTTGTAATCACTGCTGACTTTGCTTACATGATGGAATATCATACATCTCGCAAGCTGCGTTGGCAAAAACTAAATCTAACTAATTTCAAGATCATTTTGGCTAGAAGTGGGTTACACATAGCCGGACTAAATCGGGGCTATATCCAGCCGAGACGTTGAAATTACGTCTATTGCTTGCTGGGGTGGATCTCAATTCTACGCTTGTGGATTTGCATTTTACACACACGGAGTTTTGAGACAAACTTTCCGCCAGTCCGAACGAAAATCCATTTATATCACTCGGCCATTTTCGGATAGCACGTGATCGCCTGCTGACGACGTCATTTCCGCATTTCAAAGTAAGAGCATGCAGTCTTTCTATGAGCTGTTTTTTTTTTTTTTTTTAATTATCAGTAAGTAACGTGCATTCATTATTTTATTATGTGAATGTGACACAGTGAGTATTAGTGTGTCTTCATTTGTTCTATGTATATTACACACTTTCGTATACATTTATGTTTGAGTATGAAAGGCACGAGCATGCTTGTGGGCAACTTTCAGGTCCCTAAAGTGGTGGGCTTGCGCTGCTTCTTCAGTTGGCAGTTATCTAGCCACTGAGGCCAACTCATCCTTTATATCTTTCATTTATTCTTTCGGGTGGGTAAAAGTCACAAAGCACTTCACATCTTATTAGTAGTGTACCCTTACTAATGTAGTTGTAATGTCTGTAAAACAGCACTGTATTTAGTTAGGTTACATTGTTTGTTAGGCTACGTTAACTGTTGTAAGTTCTATTTCACACAGGCGGAGCCCTCTAACGGGCTCTATTGGCTTAGCCACTCATCTAGTTGCCTCAGCGCACTGAAATTTGCATGCACGTGCTCAGCCAATCAGGATGAGCCTATACACCCTCTATGGGGCCTTGCACTATATATGGCGAGTGGCCCCTCATTCAACAGCCACTTTTTCTTCAGCGCCTGATGAACTAATTTGCCTGGCATCGTCTGAGACCAACATCGCTAAAGACTGCTCGGGCTGCCCCGGCCTGATCACGATGACAGATCTGCATGAGGCGTGTTTCGAGTGCCTCGGCCCAGAACACGCTGCAGACGGTGTCTCCGACACGCTGGACTGCAGCAGCTGCAGGGCTCTCTCCAGGATGAGACGCCGGCAGCATTGGGCTCATTTCGAATGCTATCAGCTTCAGCGTTCCCCTGAAATCGAGATCCGCTGTGATGACAGCGAGGCGGAGGCCGGTGGCAGCTCGCCCAAGCCCTGCTCCTCTGCCCCTGTCACAGTGCTTCCGCCGCCGGCTCCCCCCCTGGTGGCAGAGGATGAAGAAGGGATGCCGCCGGGGGACAGCGATGACAACATCTCCTCCGTCTCTGTCACGGCTGCATCCTTCACCTCCGTCGCTCTGCCTCATCCACTAGACTTCCCCAGCATGATGAGGACGGGCACCGAGAACGCCGGGATCCCGCTTCCGCCCCCCGAACCCCCTCACGCCGCTGATCACCTGGCCCAGGGAGTCTATCGGCGGGTGGCAGAGACCAAGCTGGTCTTCGTCGCCCCCGCCTTGGACGAGGTTTGTGCGGCTGTGGAAGCATCCTGGAAGGAGCCGCTCCGCTGCAAGGCTCCTATCTCTGGCCTCTCTGATTTTTCCAGTGTCCATGGGAAAGGCACTATCTGCCGCTCTAGTGTTTCCCCGCTCGATGACGTGCTGGCCGCTCCATTTTCTCCTGGCTCAACCAGCTGGTCTGGCAGCAGGAGACATGCTCCTCCTCAACCCAGAGACAAGGAGATGGTGGAATTTTATGGCAAGTTTTTCCACCTGGCGGCCCAGACGGCAGCCATGGCCAACAACGTGGCCCTGGCTGCCGCGACACAGCCCACCCCGCCACCGGCTCGCTCCGATATCGACGCTCCTCCTCCGCCACCGGCCCAGAGAGGACCCCGGGGCTCTCGTCGACCGCTGGCTTGTTCCTGGAAGGCTGGGAACTAGCCGCCCAGCAAGAAGTGATACTGACTGCCGGAGAGGGGAACCGACCCGGCTTGCGAGGCTTCTGTTCAGCCCCAGCCGTGTGTTAGTGGCGTTGTCCGCGCATCCCTCCACAATGTTCCTGGATACGGTATGTTCCCATTGTGCCTTATGTGAATGATGTCTTTGTTTGTAATAAAACAAATTACTTCTTCCATAAAGAGCCTATTCCTATCACTCTGACGGCTGATTGCTCTCTGTCCTCCTCCCGCAGCCAGAGGGCCGATCGCAGTCATCATTTTGCTCTCTGCTCTCTTCCCACACGGGAAGCGCGGCGGAGCAGCGATCGGTTCGGTGGTGCGATAACCCCCTTCGCCCCCGGTCTTCGGGCCGAAATGGGACGGCTGATGGTCTCAGTATCAGCAGAGTGGCGGGCGACTGATACGTTGTGTAACCACTCCCCGCTCTCCGGTCTCATGAGTCAGCGTGAGTTGGAGGCTGGTATCGGCAACGTTAACCCACCCGATCGTGCTTCGGGACGACAGGATGCATTGCCAGGAGTCGCTCCCAACTCTCCACCTTTTTTCCATGAAAGAACGGTGGATGAACAACAGAGCGGCACGCCGTTTCTTCGGCCCGCGTCATTCGTCCACAAGAACGCGGACTCGTTGACGCCAGAGCGGCCTCTCAACCATTTTGGGCGGCGGATGACCTCCAGACGGCAGATCCTTCGTGAAGCACGCGAGGACGAATCAGTTGCCCGCGGGGACGTGGGGACCTGAGTGGCGCCACACTCAGACAGAATCTGTCTTTTGCACCCAAGAACAATAGTTCTTCTCGGTCTAGGATGATTCAGCTGGAGGCTTTCTATCCTCCTCCTCATGGTGAGGAGAGAGAGGAGAGGCTGCACCCTTTATGCCCCGTGCGTGCATTGGCATGTTAATGTGGAACGCACAGCCACGGTGAGGTGCACACAGCAGCTTTTTGTGTGCTATGCGGACAGTGTGGCTGGCAAGCCCCTGTCAAAGCAGAGACTCGTCCACTGGCTCTGTGAGGGAATATCACAGGCTTAGGTGCTGGTGGGTAGGAACCCTCCTGCAGTCATCCGCGCGCACTCAACAGTGTGGCTGCATTGACGGTACTGTTCAGTGGAACAGGTGTGGAGGAGATCTGCACAGCGGCGTCCTGGTTGACGTCTGGGTCTTTCTCTGGTTCTGTACTCAGTGCTGGTACACGAGACCTGTGAAGAAATTACCTACTAGGCCTGAGTCTCTCGTGTTGAAGCTCAATGGAGACCAGCCACTGGGTTGGCCAGCGTTACACCTTCCTGTTTGTCAACATGATTAAGTGTAGCGGTGGTTTTTCACACCGCCCATTCTATAGACATGGGTGTGAGCGGAACCATATCTGGCTGACCTATTGCATTGTTACAGTCAATCCAGGCTATGACACAGCATGTTGTTCGTGTTAGTGTCTCGGCAGGGAGTGAAGTCATCGGGCTTCGCCCCCTAAGCCAGTAGAGCCTGTTAGAGGGCAAAGCCTGTGTGAAATAGAACAATAGTTAAGTATTGTAACTCTAGTTCTATGATCACAGGCGGAGCCCTCTAACAGCTCGCCCTGCCGCTCCACGAGTAGCTGAAGACTTAGTGGATGCTGAATGAGGGGCCACTCGCCATTTATAGTGCAAGGCCCCATAGAGGGTGTATAGGCTCATCCTGATTGGCTGAGCACATGCATGCAAATTTCAGTGCGCTGAGGCAACTAGGTGAGTGGCTAAGCCAGTAGAGCCAGTTACAGGGCTCCGCCTGTGATCATAGAACTAGAGTTACAATACTTAACTATCGATATGACAAGTGACAGCACCCTGGTTAAGGTCTTTGATAGTATTGCTGTTGGTGCTGATAGTTGTTTTTGTTTAGAAATGTCGTATTGTAATTTTATTATTCATTGTTAATATGTAGATTAAGCTAAGCTAACGTGAGCTACTAAACCGGCATCTGTTGCCATGGCGACAGTAAACATGGGCTGGGGGAACGAAAGCAGGGTGCAGGATTTTATACATTGTAAATATGATTAAGATACATTGTAAATAGACCAGAATTCATACCCATCCAACCTGTAAAGAGATACTTTGTGTCATTTGTTTTACTTGTAAAACTGTAAAATGCAAATCCACAAGCGTAGAACTGAGATCCAAAAATGCCTTTTCGATTCACAAATAAAAACTGGATTCACAAATGCCTGTTCGAAAGTTCTAAATGTTAGGAAGATATTCACAAATGCTTTTCATTTATTTGTAAATTAATTTCATGTATTCACAGATATTTTTTTTTATTTGTGGAATTTGTTTGTGTATTTGCAGATCCGTTTTATATTTGCAAAATATTTTTGTGAGTTTACACTTTTTTTTTGTATTTGTGGAAGGTGTTTTATATTTACAGATTACACATTTACACACGGATTGTCGATGTGTTCACACAAATAATATTGAGACAAATCTATCTCCATAAACACTCCTTCACATTGATAGATCCTTGAGGTGAGGAAATTCTCTCTCTCTCGCTCTCTCTCTCTCTCTCTCTCTCTCGCTCTCTCTCTCTCTCTCTCTCCCCTCCTTTGTTAGCAGACTTCTGGTAACAAATAACCTGGCTTCCTCTGTTCTCTGGCATAAGTTTTGTGTGCTGGAGCCCCCAAGAGGCCTTTTACAGGAGCTGCAGAGGAGGCTGGTCAATTTTTTTTATTTATTTTTTTTGGTCAGGTCAGCACTGGACTAAAGCGGCAGTTCAGTACTTCCCAGTAGGGAAGGAGGGAGGGCATCGTCTGGTGGATTACAAGGTGGGGTTTGGTCTTTCCGGCTACAAGCGGCACAGACACTATTGTTTCATCCTGATATCTCCTGGAGGGGCATGGCCATGGCCCTGTTATGGAAGGCGGGTGGCCTTGGGTGCGACAGGTAGCTATTTCTCCCGAGTCTTGGGGAAGTGGCTTTAATGACAACACTGCAGTAAAACCATAGTAGAGTTGGCAGCAGTGATCGACGTGGGGATGGCGTTCAGTCCTTACAGCGAGGCTGGCCGGGTTCACCTGTCGACTGGAACTTTCCACCTATACAGCTGTTGCTGCGGCGAGCTTTCTACCCGGGGGGGGGGGACTGCATCCTCTCTGCAGATGGGAGCGATGAGGCGACTGGGGAAGAGAGCGCTGTATGCCGTGTCAGTGAGGATCACCCAGCAGGCTGCTCTGAGGAGCTTTTAACCAGAAGGTCTCTCTGTGCAATATGCTTCTATATGGTGATAATAAGGACCTTTTGTGCTGACCTCTGTGTGCGGAGGATGTGGTCGGATGTGCCTCAGCTGGACTCTGAGCAGAGGACTGCCTCGGACTCTGGCATCGACAGGCTGCCTACTGCCTTTCAGAAGCACCTCTGGGGTCGCTCGGGGCTGACCTCCATGAGGTGTTGCAGGAGTGCTTTCACAAGCAGCTCTTTCTCTGCAGCCAAGGAAGGAGGATTTGGCTCTAAAAACTGGAGACCTGCTGCTCTCATGTGCACTGACTGTAAGGTGCTCTCCAAGGTCTTGGCAAACAGACTCAAGGGCTTCCTGCATGTTCTGCTCCACAAGGACCAATCACGTACTGCATGCCTGGGTGAGCCATTATGGACGGTTGTATGATCTGGATTTTGGTTTCCTTCCCCTGGATCAGGAAAAGGCCTTTGACCACGTACACACTAGGGGTTTTTGGTTTTGGGGAGGGGTTTATGTCATGTGTGGGACTGTAATATTGTGTATGGTCAAGATTGTCAAGGTCAAGACACAACTATTGCTTGGGTCTTAGATTATCTCTTGTCCCGACCTCAGTTTGTCAGGCTTGATAACAAACTGTCTGACAGTATCTTAACTAAAACAGGAGCTCTACAGGGCACGGTTTTATCTCCTTTTTTATTCACACTCTTTACCACTGACTATAGGCATAGTCAGGTGTCTTGTCAAATCCAAAAGTTTTCAGATGACACTGCCCTCATGGGTTTACTTAACCAAGGCAATGACCAGGCCTACAAAAGAGAGGTCGAATCATTTGTCAGCTGGTGTGATGCAAATTTTTTAAAACTGAATGTTGGGAAGACCAAAGAGTTAATTATTGATTTCAGAAGGAAGAAGGAGGAGGTCTTCCCAGTGATAATTAAGGGTCAGCAGATAGAAATTGTCCAGTCTTACAAATATCTTGGCGTCTACCTGGACAGTAAATTAAACTGGAAAAAGAATACTGAGGTTGTATTCAAGAAGGCTCAGTCAAGACTTTTCTTCTTGAGGAAGCTTAGATCCTTTGATATTAGCAAGAAGTTTCTTCATGTTTTTTATCAGGGAATCTTAGCTAGTGTCCTCTTTTATGCTGTGCTGTGCTGGGGGGGCAGCATCACTGCGGATGATAAAAACAGGATCAATAAGTTGATTAGAAAGGCTGGCTCAGTGATCGGCCTTACCCCAGATTCTCTTGAGGTCACTGTAGAAGAGAGAACAAGGGCCAAAACGGTTCTGCATTTTGAAGGCCACCCGTTACACAGTGTTTTTAACAGACTCAGAAGCTCTTTCAGTGAGCGACTAGTGATGCCTTAGTGTTCTACTCAGAAGGTCTTTTGCTCCAGCAGCTAGATGTGGTCTAGTTCCAAAAGCACCTTTCAGTTGTTAATTATGTCTCAAATGGCTTTTTATGGTGTTAACTATTTGTTGTGTACTGTGAAGTGCAATGTCTATTTTGTTTGTTGTCTGTATGAGTTGACTTGTTGGCAAATGAGTTTCCCCATTGGGGATTAATAAAGCTGTCTAATCTAATCTAATCTAATTGGCAGTGAGTGTTGTATTCTGTTGATTAGCAGGGGAAACTGTTTTGGTTTTGTCTTTTTTGTGTGATGAGTTTTTGCTGAGTGCTTATATTGTTGCGTGAAGTGTGGCAATTAAGTTATTTTTTATAATTCAAATTCTCTCTCTCTCTCTCTCTCTCTTTCTCTCTCTCTCTTCCTCACTGTCTCTCTCTGGAACAGTGGTTTGCACTCTCACCCTTACAGCAAGAAGGTCAATATGTTCACGTTCTCTCCGTGTTTACATGGGTTTCCTCCGGGTTCCTCCAACAGTCCAAAGACATGCAAGTCAAGTGGATTGGAGACTCTAAATCGCCCATAGGTGTGAATATGAGTGTGTTTGTCTATCTGTGTGAGTGTTTCTTTGCCTTCCACTCAATGCATGCTGGGATAGGCTCTAGCTTCTTGTGACCTGAAATGGAATAAGCGGATAAATGCATTATCAAATGAAATATTTGTTCATGTCAGTTTAGTAGTATCTCATATGTCCCCTACCCATGGACCCTATTTCTTAATTGATTTTTGGAACAGGGAGTTTGTTGATAATCATCGGCCTCCTGAAGTGTCACCGAGAAAGACGCTGGATCCCTACCAGCTCCATGCTCACTGTTCTGTGGCTCTGACCTTCCTGGAGCGGGGCAAAAAAAACCCCAGCAAAGTATTACATTACTATTATCATTACAGCTGCATCAGCACAACCAACACTATGGTGCCTCCATAGCCGCTGTTATTGTTTACGATCTTTGTATGATTACCAGCACAAGCACCCCCAAACATCTCTCCTAAGCTAATTGGATGGTGAGACACCATGCCTACCTTATCGAACAGAGTGGCGGGGTGCGCCTCATGTAGTGATTAATCTCTCTTGTCTGCCTCGTGATGTGAATCCCTCCAAAAACTAATTTCAGAGAAGAACCAGAAATTCAAGTTGGGCGTCCTTCCCCTTCTGTCCTTCAAAAACCTGCATCTATGAAGTGTCATAGGTGGGGATTTTGTGTGTTTTGTGTTAGGTACCACTGGGTATAATCAGGGTCAAATGGGTCAAACGAAATCTTGAAGAATGTCTTGTCGTGAATAAGTAAATCAATTCTGAAGCTTTCCTTCCTTGACACTTGACACTCATCAAAAACCATTATGTTATTACTATTATGTTATTACTCCCGCACACACACAGTTACTAACTCTGCTTTGGTCCTCCAACCTTTGTCAAGATTTTTTGCATATGCATGTTGTGTTTTCCTCTAAATAACTCATGTGCAAACCATATGCGTGTGTATACCATGCATACACATGTACACACGCATATGTTTAGGCATATGCTGTGTGTCTGTATGCATCATAACCATTTTCTTTTCTCTTATGTATGGGTGAAGGTGTGCTTTTAGATAGACAATACAAGGCTAAGAAGAAAAATCAAAACTCCAAAAAAATAAAAACTGCTCCTCCTTGTTGTTGTGGAGCCATTTGATGGATTTGGCTGCAAGACAGCAGACTTCCCCATTGCCCATTGAAAAATCCTAACACTAACTCACTACCTGTGATGTACTTTGCATCTCTGGGTCAATTTTGTTGTTTGGTGGTGTGCTTCATCACAAAATGAACATCACAGATCGATGAGTTATAACAGTGTAATCTGTAATAGAGTATCTGATGGTGGAATTTTCCTTTAAGGCTCGCCATTCACTAGTAGGCAGGATGACGGACCATCTGTCTCCTGACCCCTTGGGGTCAACAAAGACAATTGCATGTTTCCACAAAACCATACCCACATGAATAGCACACCTATAATTTAAAGGCAATAACCTGTATCACAAGACTGACTTTCATCAGTCTAAGTTCTCATATTTCTCTGTTAGATTAATTGGGTTCAGGGAAATACCATCATTTAGCCTGGTCCAGCACCAGAGGTGGGCAATATCTTCATGTAACTGATAAAAAGCAGATCAAATATTGTACATAAATGGCCAAATTCCCATTCCCATCATTCAAAATGTGTGAATAAACAACAGTGGATTCAACCATTTTTATTTCAATTCACAGTGGATTCAACATTGTTTATTTCAAGTTTTAATTGTCTAGCTATAGCTAGTTAGCTAGTTAGTTGTAATCAATTCTATACAGTTTTGGAAGAGCTATATGCAAACGCGGTAGCCTTGACATTCCACATTCTGGATTGAGTACAGTATATGGGCTGTGTTTTTTCTAATATAAAAAAAAACAACAATAAAAATAAATAAAACTTTTCTTGGTGGGTGACTAGGTGATACTAGAGAATTAGTATTTGAATACTGGCAGCTGAGCAGAAACAGCAAACAACCTACAACTTGGTTTGTGCACAGCAGAGTTTAACAAGCATAAAATACTTGAACATTGCAGGATCAAGAGAAATAGAGGAGTCAGACGATGCAGTAGCAAACAGCAGGTTGATAGGCTGAGGTTTGAAAATGGTTGTGAACTAAAGGGTAGTCCATTCATCTGCTTCTGCAGGTGAGCTGAGGAATTTTAATGACCTCACGATCTGTAAACCAGCACCATCATGCTCTTTGCAGACGTGAAGCAATATCAGACTCTTTTTTTATGCCATATACTGTGTAAGAGGGGAAACTCTCGCTCCATCATTTTCTGCCCTTTTGAATGGAAATGTGTTTTTATAGCAATGTTGAGGTGTATATTCATCTTCCTATAAAGTAATGTGTGTTTCCATCTATTTGTAATTGTCAGCCATGGTTATAATTGTAAACAAAAACTAAGTAACAATAAAACAGCCATTCACTGAAATGAAAAAAAGTATGTTCAGTCAGGCTAAAGGCTGATATTAAATTACATTGCTTGTATATAGACATTTTGAGTGAATCTTATGTGTTAAATTACTGAAGTGGTTCATCTTCAGCGATGCAGTAAATTGCATAATAGTACTGTAATCAATGATTTGGTGTTTTGAAACAAGTAAGAGAATCAACAGAGAATGCACAGTAAATTGATACAATCACTGAATGTGTTTCATTTTGCAAACATTTGATGTTTTGGACACATTTAGTCCTCCTTTTTGTGTCCTTCTTGCATCTTGATGGACACCATTGCATTCATTTTGCCAATATGTGCCAGTATACAGGATTTTGATCCAATTGTCTGAAACGCTATCACTCTCCCTCTATCTATCTATCTATCTATCTATCTATCTATCTATCTAGCCTACATAAACATACATAAATTCAACCCAGAAATCCAAAATATCAAAGGGAATTCTCATTCTGCATAATTTCAAAAAGATCACTAGGTTGAAAATGTCTTTCTTATTGCTATTTGGATAATATAAACATACCTTTGCATACTCCGTTTTGATTCAATTATTATTATATAGCCTATTATTTGATTGAATTATTTTGTTTGGCGGCATGATTTGAAAATGACAATTCTGTTTTAACATGCAACAGTAGGCTACTTTCTTACAGTAACTAAAGGAATAAACCTTTTGCATGAGATTTACACTTTTAAACTGCTGTGAAAAGAGAGTCAAAGCAATCATTAAAAAAAAACGTACGTGCACAAGTATGGACTTTCTAAGCAGATGGGTTTTGTAGTTCCGTTGACAGCGTCAGTCTCTGAAACTAACCCGGAAAAGAACTACATATCCCACCCGTCTTTGCGAGAGCTGACCGTAGTTTGTTGTGAACCCTAAAATCTGGTAGGTTGCCATTTATTGCTTTGCTTCTCCGCAGCGATGAAAGAGAACCATTATGCGTTTGTTTGGATATGAGAGATGTTTCTGTAACGTTGCCTACAGAAGTTGTATATAACATCACCCTAAATGCTGTAATGGCGGCTACAGCAGTTGTACGTACGTTAACGTCAACCTAAATGCTGTACTGGTGACTACAGCAATATGTAGCTAACGTTAACCTAAACGCCTTAACGGTGGTTACAGCAGATGTTAAAGTTAACCTAAACGTAACCGTAACGATGGCTACGGTAGTTGTATGTTACGTTAACCTAAACGTGTTAACTGTGGCTACAGCAGTTGTTAACATTACACTAAACGCCGTAACGGTGGTTAAAGCAGTTAATGCTAACCCGAACGCCTTATAACGATAGGTAACGTTACAGCGGTTGCATGTAGTTAACGTTAACCTAACCGCAATGACGGTGGTTACAGCAGGTGTGTGTAACGTTAACCGAAATTCTGCAACGGTGGCTACAGCAGCTGCGTGTAACGTTAGTCTAAGTACTGTAAAGTTGCCTACAGCCAGGGATTTAATGGAGGGTAAACCGACCTAAACTCAGTTTACCCACACTTTATCATTTCCATATTATACATCATAGCATTCAAACTGATGTAAGTTACACGAAGATAGGCTATGTTAATTGCCGGATTCATAAGGCCGCCAAACAAAATAATTCAAACAAATAATAGGCTATATAATAATAATTGAATCAAAACGGAGTATGCAAAGGTATGTTCATATTATCCAAATAGCAATAAGAAAGACATTTTCAACCTAGTGATCTTTTTGAAATTATGCAGAATGAGAATTCCCTTTGATATTGGATTGGGATGCCAAAATAAAAGAACAAAAATACTAAAGGTGACTGTACTGTCCATTCTCCTTTACAAGAAAAACCCCCTCTATGGTAAATTATCCCAGCCCCCCCAAAAAACACAAGAATACCACAGCACAAGTGTCACACAATGATCATGAGGATTTTTGATTTTTTGCAAGGGAGGACACACTAGTTTCATAATAAATTTGCCTCCTTAAAATCTAATGCACAAAAATAATAGTATAATTTAGCTCTGTTTCCGTCCAAAACACAAAGAGTACAGTCTTAATGTCAAACTATCCACTGAAAAATATTTAAAATTTTTAGTATTAGTTTGTTTTTAATACTTTTAAAATAATAAGCTTAGGCTTCAGCCTACACCTTTTTTTTTTTTTTTTTTTCGGTCAGACAATATAATGTTAATATAATAATATAATGTTTATTTTGTTTTATTCTTGATGCTTTAGTATTATTTAAATCACTGTCATAACTGTATTAGTTGATATTGTGTAAAATTGACCAGAAAAAAAAATAAACTAAATAAACTAAAACATGATGTCAAAATTGGCAGTTAAAGCTACATGCAACTTTTGGACTCGAGTCAGCAAAGTGTATTGTTTGTCCTGCTCTCCTCCCCCTCAGTTGGGAAAGTTGACACCAAAACAGCATCTAGACTGAGGCTGTGGTAACTGGCGTCTGTAAACACAGGCGTTAAAGAAGCAGACCACTAACGCAGGCAATCTGCATTTAAAAAAAAAAAAAGTGACGCCGATGTTCCCCTGTATTTTTGAATGGGTCTTGACTGCAACACCTTTGGCTTCACTGTTCTTTCATTTCCTACTGCTGTCCTCCATTGTTGTTGTTACTATGACTTCCCTGCACTGTGGCCACTAGCCTCATCTTGATAGCCACTGCCCCGCTCACTGCTGGCTGCACCAACATGCACCCATAAACATCTTTTACTTCTCTCGTCCTTTGGGTATCCTTTGGTAGGAAGCAGTCGCAGATCAGGCAGGTTGGTAAACACGAGTGTGCTATGTGCAGTTTACTGACACTATGTTGCATGATTTCTGGGTATTGAAGTCTGCAAAATTCAAACAGTTACCACTCGCTGTCATTTGGCACCGCCAGTGTGTAAAAAGTAGACAGTGCAACTTGAAGACTTTTCCCAAATTATTAGGGTCCACTGCTCACTTCATTATGCACCCTATCCACCAAGCAGCACTTATTTCAATAAAATTTAAAGCATGAAAAAAATATGTATCATATAGGTCTATGTCTTTTACTTTGTCTGAACGGCCTCAAGATGTTGCTGCCATTCATGTATTGACATGCATATCTTGAGCTCCAACAGGGGCAATGTACAAGGTTGGAGGAATGCCAGCTCATTATTTTTCCTTGCTATGTTATAATGAGTTGATTTGTTTTTTAAACATTTTAACACCAATTATCTCTCTCTCTCTTTCTCTCTTTCTTTCTCTCTCTGTCTCTCTCTGACAGAAATAGAGGACTGATGGAGTTTCCTGAAGATTTTAACCAGCTTGAGCTCCTGAATACACACGGACACCTGATCCCCCGTGGGGCAAGTAGCCTGTGGACCACGGACGATGTAGAGGGGGACGAGGTGGAAGAGGAGGAGGGGGAGCGCAGTGAGGAGTGGTATCTTCAGTCGGAGGAAGCGCTCAAAGACACACCGGAGGAGCTCATTCTGTGGGCAGCGGAAAACAATCGAGTAAGTGATGAGCTAAACACAGCGGTGGCGGTTACTGGTGCACACCTCTAAGCACCCTAAGGATACACTCACACTATTCCAGTTTTTTGCTGCGAAGCTAGTATTTGTCAGTCTGTCAATCTGTTGGTCGGTCAGTCGGTTGTTCCCAAAAATAAAATGCAGGTTGCAGCTTTTCATAAATTGCGTGCTTGTTGGTAGAAAAAGTGCTGCCTACACAGTCCATCAGGTGAGAAGGTGTTCGCTAAAGAGCTGGGTCTTTAGCCTTTTCTTAAAGATTGAGAGGGCCTCTGCGGATCGAATAGAGTTTGGTAACTCGTTCCAAACGGCACTTGTGTCCAACTCTCACTTACCAGAAACTCCCCCAAAAGAACCCATTTTCTTCCATCAGAGTAACAACTACTACCAGCTTTTCTACTGGTTGTTGTCATAAACTGTCAGCCGCCTACTTACCGCCTCTTCGTTGTGATTAGTTGGCTCACAAAAACGTCACGTGCACTGCTTTTAAAAAGGTGAACTGTTGTCATTAATAAAGCACTTTGCTATAAGTATTCAATTAGCGATCACAAAGGCAGCCTCAATTATTACAGCAGTTAGGCCTTGTAGTTTTTAGTGCCTTGGCTTTTCATCAAGCAGCTATGTGAAATAAACAGAAATTATCAGAAATTATTCCAATGAATATTTTGCCATGAAAGGTCAAACACCATACATAGGAAAAAAAAAACACGACAAGATAAAACATGCCGCACACAGAGCACATAAGCTCTCTCGCCTTGTCTCAATTCAAACATAAAGCAAAAAATAGGCACTGCATCTTAAGTTAATTTATTCTTTTGCAAGAAATGGAAGGCTCAAATAATGCAGAAGAATTACATGCTCAATCTTTGGCTCTTTTGAATTTGTCTATTCTATTTGTTCATATTGACAATATTTCAGTACGTTTAGTCAGAGTGTTTAAGCTGCATGCAATTATAAGTTATTACTGTCAGAGCGCATGTTTATTTTTAATATTACCAGTATAAATAATAAAGAGCAATGAATGTGTCGGTGAACGTCTGGCTGCTATGAATGCTGATCATCGTTTAGGAATAAAAAAAGCAGTGGTGCTCCAATAACTTGTAGTGGGCTTTACACAGCACTGGAGGAATTGTCAAATGTTGTTGAATGTACACTGCTCGCACTTACAATTACAATTTCCCATTTGGCAGCAGTTGTGCTGCCTACACAGTCCATCAGGTGAGAAGGTATTCGCTAAAGAGCTGGGTCTTTTAGCCTTTTCTTAAAGATTGAGAGGGACTCTGCGGATTGAATGGAGTTTGGTAACTCGTTCCACCACCGAGGAACCACAGAAGAGAAGAGTCTGGCTGGAGACTTAGGGCCTTGTTGTGGTGGCAGTAGTAGTCAAGGCGTGATATTACAAGCGCCTGTACTAGGAGCTGTGCTGCATGCTCAGACAGGTAGGGTCTGATCTGCCTGATGTTGTACAGGGCAACTCGACATGTCCGAGCAGAAGCCACATGCTCCTTAAAGGTTAATTGGTCATCAGTCGGCAGTCCAAGCACTGACCCTTGAGGTACCCCTGTGGACAAGCTGTGCGATTTAGACACTTTCCCCCTCCAAGACAATCTAAAAGATCTCCCTGAGATGTGGGACTCAAACCAGGACCCTCATCAGCTGACCCACCTATCTAAACTCAGAGAGTGAAACCAGGAAGTGCTCAGCCACAACAAAGCCTGACAACAGCCTAAGTCCAAATCTAACCCAGAAGCAAAGATTCAAAACCCTTACTGACCGACTGCTATCTCCTATGTCCCAGATCAGAGCTTGTACATCAGGAGAAGAAGCAAGCTACACATTACTAAAAGCAGACATGGAGCAGGAAAGAAAAAATAATGGAAAAGCATGGAGGCTATGGAGTTTCATGAGGCAGAAAAATGAATTGTGAGATTAGCTCCATTTTATTCTATTGTAGTTTACAAAACAAATGCGACAGCTTGCCCATCACAATTTCACAAGCTCTCCATCCAAATTATAATATTTGCACTTTGTAATGACATTTTAAAATTGTTGTTTACTTTCTAGCAAGCCAGTACCATTACTAGAAGCATTTGTCTCAGAAATTAATGTTATTCTGCAGTCATACTTTGAACGTTTATTTATCACATCATAACATGGTTGCATCGAGTAGTGAACCCCAATCACAATCACCCTCTTTTGTATTGAACTGTCATTTGGGTATTCTTCCTCTAGATTGTCTCATCTTGTATTAATATATCAAAATAAGGTGACACTTTGCATATCAAATTTCAACATGAAAAAATGAACGGCCTAATTATGCTTTTGTTATAAGGTGCTGTTGATTTTCTCTAGCCCAAAATAACTAAATTAGGCTGAAGAATGATGGGGCAGCTAAAGAGTGTGACTTTGCATTTCCTAAGGCTATAAATTGCAAAGAGTTGAGAAAGAGTGAACACTATTTTATACAGCCTGAACCCTTGAAATGGCACTGATCTCTGAAAACTGCCTCAGTCCACTTCAGTTGCAATTCATTTTATACACAATTGACATTGCTGCCCTGTATCTTTTTGACCAAGTGGACAAATCAAAACCACATGATTGAGTCTGAACTCGTCCCTGAACTGTTGTCAGTGCATATGGGCGACCAAGCAACTATGCTTGCTTGTGTGCAACTTGTGTGTGAGGATGTTTTTGGTTCTGGGTTAGGGTTAGGGAAATTTGTGTCGTCTAGCCGTGCTAAATCATTCAAATTACAGACCCACTAATGCCTCCAAATTACTTAAATTAAATTACATTAATAACAAACTCCCAACCTGTCTATGTCTTTCTTTCAGCTGTCAGCGGTCCACAGGTTGCTGGCTGCGGACCCCTCGCTGGCACATTGCCGTGACGAGGACGGCTACACCCCGTTGCACCGTGCGGCGTACAGTGGCCATGTTGCCGTGGCCTCTGCCTTGCTTGCCGCTGGGTCTAAGGTCAACCCCTGCACCATCGACGGCTGGACGCCTCTTCACAGCGCCTGCCGCTGGGGCCGTGTTGCCGTGGCAACCTTTCTGCTGCAGCGCGGGGCCGAGCTCAATGCCCAGACCAACGGTGGCCTGACACCGCTCCACCTGGCTGCTGCCCACACCAGCTCCTCCCCAACAGACTCCGCCCACACGCTAGAGCTCCTCCTCTCTCAGCGGCACCTGAAGGCCGGGCTCCGCAGCAGCAGCGGGGAAACGGCTAGCGAGGTGGCCAGACGTAGCGGCCCACATTACTTCCTGTTTGAGATGGTGGAAGACTGTGCCAGTGTGCTGCCCGCCTGCTGAACCAAACACACATGCCCAGACAGACGCTCACATTCACACACGCACGTACATACACATTCTGTCTTCCTCAGTGTGCCACAATTTCATCCCCGTACTGAACAGAGCAGCAGTTTTCCTCTTTATTGTTAGATAAGGACGGAAATATTCATATATCAAAATATAAGAGCAGGACAATTTAAACTGGAGCAGGCAAAAAGAGAGCAGGTATAGAATTTCACTTAAACAAATGCTGTTTCTTGTATTACTAATAAATAAGACATTCAGATGGTTACCGTAAAAGTCCCTAAACCACCATCCAAGACACAGAGGGCACAGGAACTTGAGTGACTGTCATATTTGCTGTTCATCACTAAAAGTTGTCTCGTTGTCATGGGGAACTGTCCAGCACCTGCTCAAAGCTTTTATTGGTGATCATAATATGACCAGAATGTGAATATGCATAGACATTCACACATGGATACCTTTATGTTTCATACCTACTTGTCTCTTTTCTTCCCTCATGATATTTACTATTGACTCTAGTATTTAGTTAGTGGCTCATATTCTCTTACAACTGACGGGGATGTTGATGGTCAAACCTGTGCATATGATGAAATGAAATGAAACATTGTCATGAAAAATGGATGGATATGATTTGAATAAAATTTCCACTTTGTCTCATCACAAGGTGAGATGTGCACTTATTTCCATGTTAGTATTCACAGTTGCTCTGCATGATACAATTTGTTTTCAGGGAACTGACAATAACTAATCAGCTTTGTGCCTGAACAAAGGGAAACCATTTGGATTCTGCTATTTTTCAGACAATTTGTTGTCCACTTATTGTCAATACTGCCATGCCTTTTCTATGCAAGTCACCATGCAGATATTACCAATTGTCCCATAGCATTCAGGTATAAGCAGTTTGACAGGCAGTGTCTATATTGTGTACGATGAGTCTTTGTCTTTCTTGGCAAAACAGTTTGATTCTGACTGCATGTGGTCGCAGACAAGAGCATTACAGCTTGTAATATGGATGTGATATATGTGTGCATGCCTGTCTTCTATACAGGCATCACTAAGGTTTTCTGTATATTTTGTGGCACCTCAACTGTAGAATGATCACTGATGACTGATGCCTTTGTGTGCCCCTCTTCTAGTTTTGTGATTCCTGTAGCTGTAGCAAAGGCTGCACAGCAGGCAGAAGCTAACTTCCTCAAGCGTTAAAGGTTCATGTTGTATCACCTGGATTTTAACTGATTTTAAATTTTAGTGAGGTGTTTCTTTTGGCAGCTGAACAATTGTTGATCTTGTTGGAGTTGGCAATGGAGGATCTGCAATGGGACAACCAACCATTGCTTCTGCTACATATCTGATATGGCTATCTGAAGTCTCTGCTTGCTGCCTTGTCACACAAACAGTACACTTCAACAGTCACCTGACTCTTCCCCATTAACTGTCTCATGGGATTTCTAAATGAAAACTTTAAATGGTAGAGCAGTGCTTCAACTTTCTTCATTGTTCAAGCATTGTGTTGGAAAGCCATTTTGCTGAAGTGTACAAGTGAGCAGTACAATTCCTACTAGCACAAATGGTGCTGTTCTGACCCTAACTGACCTCCAACTGCAAGTGAAAAGAGAATTTACCTCCAGAGATCAATAAAGTATAGGGAGTGAAGCTTTGAGTGGAGCTAGGTCTCCTGTTGATCTCTGTTGTAGATGGACTCCTTCATTTCAGCGTGACTGTGAGAACCATCTCTAAAAAATGCCATTAAAAAAAAAACTACCATTTAATCTGATTTGTTCAGTGTATTTAGATTGAAGGACCTGTGGCTCTTCGGAGTTATCAGGAATAACACCAAACTGCTGAAAGCACTGTGAGTGCACTGCTCACTCTTTAAGTGTTTTCTATGCACAACCCCTTGAGCTTCAGGACAGATCATAATCCGCAGTAGGCGGCTGCCAAAAGGAAGATGTAGATCTAATTGCTCCGATAACTTCTGTCCACTGGGCATCGGCCACAAAATGGAATGGAACTATGAGATCTGTGTGTGTGTGTGTGTGTGTGTTTGTGTGTGTATGTGTGTGTGTGTGTGTGTGTGCGTGTGTGTTAGAAGGTAACACTCAAATATGCTTCTGATAGTAGGTGCATTATATATCCTGACTTAGCCATAGCTTTGGATCCCAAAAGGACTTGAGTAAATTTCACAACAAAGTGTAACTTTTCTGTCTTTGAGTTGGTCTCTGCAGTGTAGCCTAGTGAGGAATGTGCAGAAACTCACAAAAGGATTCTGCTATTCTTAAGAAGTGAGATCTGGTCTCATTAATTTGGCTACAGTGTAAGTAGGCAGTGGCAAAGTTAAATGCCAGCTATGTGCAATTCCTAAAAAACTCATCTCTCAGCTGTCCTACCAATCATGATCCACAGCAAAATCTATAGCAAGAGCAATGTTAATAAATCTGTTGGCCTTAAGCCACTGTTGTTGAATTTGATCTTTTTTATTCTATGATATTTACTATTGACTCTAGTATTTAATCAGTGGCTACATTTACATGCACAGAAAATTCTGTTTTTAGCCCAGTTAGTCAAATTAACCTGGTTTTGGGTCGCCACCTTCTACTCAGATTATGAGAAACATAATTGAGATGCCTGGCTGCTAATATTAACTCCTTTCACTTTTGTAATTTTCTGTCTGTGCAAACTCAGACTCGCACAGTGTATGGGTTTATTTTGATGTCATGTCTTTCCCTGTATTAGAGGCAACCTATTTATTTCTCAGTCAGATAGTAAGGGGGTAGCACCGCCTTCATACTGTTTTGCTGGCGGACTGTTCTGTGGGCGCGACACCACCAACAGACAGGAGTATTGGTGTATTCATTGCAACAGGGATACTCAGTCACACAGTAAACAGCTTAACCCGAATATGACTTGAACCACAGTGGTCAATCACTTGGACCACATGCTACTGATTTCAGCATTCATTTAGCTGGTTCCATGCTATGCGCAAGGAAAACTTGGTCTCCATAAATGAACTTCTTAGCTTAGCTTCTCATTGATGGCAAGGCTATTATTACTGGCCTTGGTTTACACCCACTTTCAACAATTAACCTTCCACACAATCACAAGACATTGCTGCCTATGATGAAAGGCTGTCATGAAAAACACTCTGCTCATATATCAAGAGGAAAGGTAAAGATAACAGATGACTTTCAATGTTAAACCTCACCAATCCCAGAGACATGATGTATTTGTGAAGCCATTCATTGTGTCCGCTGTAAAATGAATCCCAAATCTGAGCCATGAATACCAGGCCCAGCACTGTCAGCTTCTATTCAGTGTGAAGGAACAGCGTGGTGAGTCACCATTTTGTCAACACCCTGCAGAGACACCGAAAACCTTTTTAGTGAAAAGTAAAGGTTTTTAGTGAAAGTAAAAGTAACTAAGGTCAGACTCACAGGGTTAGGGTTGCCTTCATTACAAGAAGGCAATTGAAAAGACACAGAATAAAGACATCCCTAACTGAAGGATGTCTTTCTTCTGCAGGATACATTTCATATGCTCTCCTCGCTTCTCTCAGAGTTAGGGCCACAGGCAGAGATGCAGGCAGCACGGTCCCAACTAGGCTTCTGATGCTATTGGGTCCAAGGCAGGGCCACTGACACTCAATAGTTAATGAAATTATCAGTGTTTATGAACATGTATAGTTACATTTACATACACAATCACTTACTGGGCTTTGCTATTCTTAACCTTCCTGCTGTGTTCAAATCCAGATTATGTTTGCATGTCAAATATGACCCAAATTGTAACTACCTATGAATATTTTACCTCGTAAGCAACTTACAACTCATAAACATCTGCTAAGTTGTAGTGCATACGCTTACAGCACCTCACAAAAGGCCACTTGTTTTCAATATAAAAGACACAAATTGTCTTTAATGAAGGGAGGACGCTAGTATCTAATTTGTGGTAATACTGTACACCAGCACATGTTTTGTTTTCACTCAGTTGTTATATGATCAATGAATAAACATTTCCTCAAACAGCCAATGACATGAAAGTTGAATTGTACAAAAAACATGTAAGTATCAAATAAAAATATCTGCTAGGACTCTGCTAGAAAAGTCTTGACCAGCCTTTCAGAAATCAGGGCTCGGCCTCCCCAGCTCCTCTAAAAATAGTCTTTTAGTGTTAATCACTGTTCCGCCCTGGACCTGCAGGTGCTGCAATTCAGACAGGTCACCAATAGAGGTCAATAAATCATAGATGACTCAATGCCCCTTGTAGGAAACGGCCCTCTTCCCACTTGTGCAATTTCTGTCCTTCTCCCTGAGGCCATGCGGAAATTGCTCTTTTCAATTACAGCAGGGCTAATAAGTGTTTGAAGTTGCTTTAATTGCCTTTAAGTACCTTTAATAGTCATAATACCTAGTTGTAATTTTGGATTGTGTATTCTTAAAAAATGACGTGTGCTTCTGTTGCCAGGTATACCAGGGCTTTTTCTTTCCTTCTCCACATGAGTGACTAAAGGTGTAATCAAGTGGAGTTGACTCTTTACACAATAAAAAACAATAACACAATGGTGTGGCTTTATGGCTTTACACCATACTACTGAGTGTTTTAATGAAGTATTTTTTCAAGTTGCAGCACAAAAAAGCAGCCATAAGCACCAGTGCCTGTCTGTATGAGCTGACAAAGAAATGTGATCAATAAGTTATTGAGTTTTGCTGGCCAGTGCCATCATATTGAATCCGTCTAACTTCTATGCTTATTATATTTTCATGCCTCCAGTGTTGTTTTGGTAAGGCTGGAGACTATACATACTGATATTTTCTTTGTTTCCATTACACTATCATTATACAGACTTATTCGTATTTCTAAGCTATATTTAGGAAAGCATACATGCAACAACTGTAAGTAACTGCACTGCAGAAACAATTGGAACTTAATCCATATGTTAGTAATCCATACTCCTTCCCCATATTTCCTACCACTACAGTCTGCTTCATGTGTTTAAATTGTCACCAGCATTGCCTAGATTCTATATTCTTGCTTTATTGTTTTGTTGTTGTTGTTGTTGTTGTTGTTGTTGTTTTTACAGTCTGTATTGCTTCTTTTATATAGGCTACTCTTGTGTGCTTATATTCTATTTGTCTTTCTTCCCTGCTGAATCCTATTACTTTAAAGAAGAAGAAGAAGAAGACATCAATAGCTTTGCTTTGAAGTGCTGTGAGTTTCTCACCTTTTAGAGAAAATCAGCCCTATACTTTTGCCCTTTGTCTAAACTCAGGCAAACTCAGGCAAACAGAGAAATCATTTGGTTCCTTAAAATATATTATTAAAATATTCAAAGTTTGTGTTGACTCTCCATAAATTAGTTTGTGCATATATTAGTGTGTGTTTTTTCTGTTTTTTTTATTTTCATTAATTACCTGTTGATGAGTTAACATTTAATCAGTGAGACAGCTGGTGAGATGTCATTGATTCTGTACCCAAACACGCATTGCTTTTTTTCCTCCACCCATCATCATCATCATCATAATCATCATCATCATAGCTCCCCTCTTCTCCAAGAATTAACATGATTGCATCCTTCAATTTATCAACCTGCAAGACCAAGCACATTAACAACACCATGTCAGAGTAGTTTTTTCAGCTAATTTAAAAAGAATAAAATTAATCAAAATAGTGATCACTTGATTGCTTGAGAGTATAGAGGGAATAGTCACGAGCTGAGAAACAAACAGAGTTGTCTCCTGCACTTACTAATGTTAACAGGGAGTTTTGTTTTCCATGCAGGCTCTCATCTCCTTTATCGAGCCACTTATAATCTCTGTTGGCCAACAGATTCATCCACCAAGAGTGTAATAAGCTGTAATCTTGTAGGGCACAAAACAGCAGTGAACTAAAGTAGGCTGGTGTAATAGTAATTCCCAGCCTCCCACATACTTCTGGTTGAAATCAAACATGATTCAGGCTGGTTGGGATCAAACATGATTCAGGCTAATTTTATACCGTACTAACTAGTTCACTCTTTGACGCACTCTAGTGCTGAAAGTCCTGTTCATTTTAACCGGACTGAAGACAAACAGCAGCTTTTTATTTGGTGCATTAGACAATGACAGAAGGCAATGTCTACCAAGAATTTCAATGAACAGGATCATAAGAAGGATGAGAGATGTTTTCTGGTAATGGGTGAGATTATATTTTTTGTCATCTTTTGTATATAGTCAAAAATGTGCAAGGACCTAGTCCCCTTAACATCACCAGACTGCTTGGCATTTTGGATTTCATCTTACACGTCTGTAACTACTTGGCTTACTGAGGCAGCAGTAAAATGATTAATTAAGCAACACGCTTCTTAGTGACCTTTGCTTTGAAAAACAGAAAGTCTGCAAAGCTTCAAAATAGTACATTTCTTTACCAGTAATTCAACTCTACCAATTTAACTCTATCACAGAGTTCAACAGTTAAGAGTAAAGAGTTCAAGCAAGTAGAACATGAGGAACACACATCAGGAGACGTATGTGGCATATTTGTGATCATAATACACTGGACAAATTCAACCACAATTTCTCTGTTTTATCTTTTCGAGCGATGAAGCAGAGCTGCAGGTGATAAGTGTGTAGAGAAAGCACTAGAGCCGGAGTAATGATTTTTCAGCTCAGACACATTCCATAAGATCACGGCTACAAATCGTTTTTCATGTAGCAATTACATGAATACCGCTGCTACCATAATTTGTCAGCAGTTGATTGAGCAAAGGAGAGGAAGCTTTTTGTTCTGCATGCAAATCCTCCCTGTAACAACGCATTATGTAATAACTCAACAAAATGTAATACATTTTCACTTCATTATGTAATAACACCTGCATTTTGTAATGATCTGCCGCATTTTGTAATACACAGCCTGAACGCAATATGTAATAAATTTCCCCACATTTTGTTCCCCACAAATTATTACATATTGTGGTGGTTATTACAAAATGCAGGAGTTGCACTTTTTTTTTATGATGAAAATGTAATAATATGTAATAACCATCTATGGTTCTTTCTATCGTGGCTACAGGTTTCACTTTATACTTATTTCATTGACAATTTCTAAAAAAACATTAATTGGGTAGGCAGAACAAAATTATCCATAACCCACTGCTGGCTCAATTTATTAACAGAACATTCAGTTCTAGAAAACCTTTTGACATTCAATCACATTTGTGGCATATGTCATTTCCACAAGTTTAGTGGTGACTGAGATACTGTGTGACGGCACACAAATGAATCCACAGATGAAGGTCATATTCTCCACTATACAAGCTGCTTCATCATGCGTGGGGGGCGACATGTTTATTGTGGCCTTGGACATAATGATTTGTCCTGCTCATATGAAAATGTAAAAAGAATTACAACTAGAATAGAATAGAATAGAATAGAATAGAATAGAATAGAATAGAACTTTATTGTCCACTGCACTTTTGGCTTCACAGGTTGGTTAAAATGTGACACAACACAATAAAAAAATACAATACAATACAATACAAAAAGTATATATGTACTGTACTAAGTATTGCCTAGGTGACCGTACCCATTTATGCAAACAGCTGGCTCCACACAGCGAGTCACGTCGCTGTGACTCACTATATAAAGGATGCAGACCGGGTGGAGAGGTTCAGTTACTGTTTTAACATTAGAATGGACAAGACGTGTGATTTAAGTGACTTTGAACATGTATGATCTAAGGTTGGGCAAAATGGACAAAATTAGGGTAAAATCTACTAACATGTCGCAATTGAAGATGCAGTGAAAAAGCAAGTGCACGTGCAATACACAGTTAAATTCAGCTGGAGAAGCCGCACGATATGGAGCCTCTACTGTGCCAACCTTATTATTATAGACTAGCTCAGTGATTAATTATTATTGATTAGTGGATAAAAAGTTGTTTTTTTTTAATGAAGCGATTCATTAAATTCACATTTAAATGAGGCAAATAATAGAACTGTTAATGCAAATTTAAAATGTTTATTAAATGTGTCAATTAATAACTAACACATTTCGTTATTCTATCTTTTAGCTATGAATGAATTGATTGAATTTATAAACGGATATGTAAAATGATTTCTAAAAAGGCATTTAAATCTAACTTTATTATTCCATTTACTAATGTGTTTTCCTATTCATTTTCCATCTCACAATTCATTTGTCTACTGCTTAACCATTTACACTTTCTGCTTGAGACACACTTATTGACGTCTCTCTTTAATTAGAGGACATGCACCCAGTGTGCCACACTAAAAATAATACGAGGTCCAACACAGAAACGGCAAACCTTGTCACTCACTAGTTTACGGAGAATGGTGAGACAAACTAAACACATCCAGTCAGAAGTGAAGTACTGAGGGTGAAAACACCTTGTTGATGAGAGAGGTCAGAGGGGAAGGCATGACTCACTCAAGAGTGGGAAAACGTCGCCTGGTTAGACAAATCCTGGTTTCTGTTACGACATGCTGATAGCGGGGCTTGAATTTCACATGAACAGCATGAGTCCATATGTCCATCCTGCCTGGTGTCAACAGTACAGGCTGGTGTGTAACGGTGTGGGGAACGTTTTCTTTGCACGCATTAGGCCCCTTAGTACCTACTGATCATCGTCTGAATACAACAGCGTACCTTAACATTGCTGCTGACCAATTGGATGCCTTCATGGCCACAGTTTTGCCTCTTTTTCAGATGGAAACTTCCGGCAGGACAATCTTCTCAAGATGGTTTCAGGAACATAACAGAGACTCCAATAGTCTGCACAGTCCATCTCTACCCAATTGAGCACTTTTAAGATGAGGTGCAACCATGGATGGATTACTGAACGGGCCAACCAGGCATAGTAGTAGTAGTGTAACTCAGCAAAGTGGAACTCACTGTGTCCCTTTCTTTTCTCTTCTAATGCCAGATTATAAACTTTTTAAGTATTTCTGCTCTAAGATTTTCCATTTCTGATGTGACAGAGTTGCTGCTCCCACTGGAAAGACACCTAAAAAATAACACTGCTGACACCGTGGGTTGGCTTTACATAACTGGGTGGCGAGGTTAGAAGCCATGGATATTTTGTGCATGATTAACATAATATGTTATGTTACATAGGCGGCATTTTAGCCATTTAAGACAGAGCCATATATGATAATTTTACTGCAGCTAAAATTGCGCATCTTTTTGAATCTTTATGATGCAATTGGAACTCAAGCATAAAACAGTCTGCAGCAGTGAGAGAGGCTCATGTCGTGCAAAGACGGCGAGCGATCACCTGGAGAAGAGAGCAGACAACAGCAGTAGCAGAGAGCAGAAAGAGCATACTTTTAGAGACAGATTATTGCTGTCTTGAGGCCTCCTCAAAGAGAGGAGGTTCCTCTCTAGACGTGGAGCGGAAAGAACAACTTCACGATGAGGAGACCATGGATCTCATCGAGCTAGCCAGGAAGCTGAAGGCGTGTGAGGCAGAGAAGGCGGGCATTCAGCGGAACTATAAGGAGCTGGCCTCCGAACACAAGGACCAAATACATGAAAATATGGGTCTGCAGCATCAACTGAAGGCACTCAAGAAAGAGATGGCCAAGAGCAGACGCGGGTAGCCTAAGGCAGACAAGGAATATGAGTTCCTCTGCCAAGAGAACGAAGACCTCCACAGGAACGTGAAGGAGCAGGCCATAAAACATGAGGCCTGCGAGAAGGAGAATATGGCCCTCCAGGAAGGAAAGGAGGGGCTCAGGGAGCAGGCCACTAACATTCAGGCTTTCCACCAAGCTTAAGGCTGAGAAGGAGGAGAAGGAGGTCCTCTGCCAGGAGAATGAACACCTCCGCAAAGAAATTAAATGCCAAGAAAACCTCCAGAGTGCCTATGAGCTGGCCATGAAAAACAAGATCTGTGAGATGAAGCAGGCACACTGGCAAGAAGTCGCTAATCTCGAGAATGAGATTGCCACACAGAAGGAGGAGAAGGAGGTCCTGCGCCAGGAGAAGGAAGCCTTCCAACGGAAGATGGAGGAAATGCTCAAGAATGACCATGAGCAGACCATGAGGCTCAAGGCGGTGGAGGAGCTGGTGATCAAGCTGAAGGAACAGAATGAGGAGAAGGAGGCCCTCCACCTCGATAAAGAGAAGACAGAGGAGGCCTTGACCAACCAGAATCTTTCCAGCGATCTCAAGACCGATGAGATGGAGAAGGAGGCCCTCAAATCCAACAACAGAGAGGCAGAGGTGGGACGCTCTGGAGAGAAAGATGGAAAAGAGGTGGGAGAAAAACTCCACAAAAAGCCCAAGAAGCCTTCCATGATAAGGAGATTGATTAAGCTCTTTACCCCTACTCAGAGGAAGGAGAGAAAAAAAAGGAGAAAAAAGGAGAAGAAAAAGGAGAAGATGGCATCCACTTGAGTTGCTTCAAGCCAAGAACCTTAGCACACTGACATCTGTGCTCACTCCCTCTCCTCTCTCCTCCATCCCCACACACACCCCATCACCCATTTGCAACCCACCACCTGACACCTCCTCCCCCCTTTACCTTGTATTTTCCCTTAATAAAAGATATCACCAAAGATATCTTTAAAATAATGCACCTCCTGTATTGTTTTAATTCTGTAAGTGTCTCTATAGCCAATGTTGTATGCAGAGGATTTAAGACAGCTGGACATACAATGTTGTAGAGAAAATAAAGATGCGTTGGATCTATAGTTGTTTTTATGGTTTTATCGTAACAATTGTTTGTGTGGTTTTGCCTTTTAAATGCTGTTGTCAAACTCAGAAATGAAAGTGGAACTGCTGTGGTACACTGACCTCATCCTGATGTCACATCATGACCTTGGAATAATAAGGTCCCATCTGACATTTTAGTAAAAAATAAGTTATTTATATAACGCAGCTCTAAAACATGTCTTAACATATTGCTGAATATACCTAGATAGGATAAGTATGTGATTGAGACAGATTTAGACTTGATGGTATCATTCCTACATTGTTATATTTGACATAAAACATCCACTGTTTGAAATTAGCCTCTCTCTGGTTAGGTGTTGTTCAGCAAAGTCTTTATTATTACATCTATGGAGAACAGCATACAGAGATCGAACAAATGAACTGAACTTATAGGAAACTACAATAGTTTTATACAAAGAGATAAACAAGGAAACAAATTTGGGGAGTATATTTAGACCAGTGGTACAGTGAGGCCAAAATCACACCTACTTAAAATTTAGCCATTTGGATTAGGAGCCATAGTTGAAGTTACCTAAATGTCTAAAATAGATGTGATAATTTGGTACCAGTTTACTTTTTTGGGTCTTATAATATATTTACATGACCATGTGCCCTGACCTTTAACCCTACTCTACATTGGTATTATTATAATTAGTTATGTGACTGTGGCCCCAGGGGTCAAAGGTTATCTTCATGCCAGATTGTGCCTGGATAGATGTTTTACAATTGATCAAATGAATGATATGATGCATCAGTTTGATATGAAGCTGCTTGACTGATGGAATGTGAGGGTAACCATAACAACTCTCATCCTCTTAGATGGCTTCCTGTTTGTGGAGGACCTCCTGGCTCACCCGCAGTTCCGCTCCTACTCATTGGAGGACGTGGAGAGAGTCGTCGCCCTCCTAACTTATTTACTTTCCAAAATTCCCCCTATAATAACCTAAACATTTGTTTTGAAGGTGTCACCATGTTCCCCTCAGTTTATCTATAGCGGTTTAGCAGTAAAGCGCTGCATTGTTGTCCAAAGGCCTCGTAATGTAAAGTCATGGTTTACGAAGACCCCAAAAGGTTGTTTTCCACTCCTGATCTGTCAGAATAGGGCCCACTGACTCATATACCATGCAGCTACTGTGTGGCCATACAGTAGATTTTGGGGCATTGCAGGCAATCAGAAGCATTTTGCACTTTAAAATATGTTTTTTAGGGCTAGAATAATATATGTTTGCACCTTGCAATCTCCCATAAGTGCGATTCCAAAAAAAGATAATAGGCATAGCAATATTATATATGCAATTAGGGCATACTCACTTTTGTATTTAAAAAACTGTTTTGAATATCAATTTGAATGCAACCTTTAATAGCCTAGTATCCCTACATATGTTATCATCTTTCAGAAAAGATAAGCTTCCACTTTCATTTCCATTCTCACTAGATTAACGGGTGTGTAGGGGCCTGTCGATTAGCCTTCAGAGGTCTACCTGTTTGTGCTATTCCATAATTCATATTATATAATTCATACAGATTCCATAATTATATTCAGATAGGTTTTTTTCTAACATGTTTTTGGCTTTGAGTGTGTCAATTCTGAGCTGTGAATCCTGAGTTGAGATTCCGGCGATATTGTGTGATTGCCTCTGCGTATACTTGTGCCGTTTACTTGTTGCAATAATTTCTTGTTGTGGTGGTTGGAGGCCCTTACTAGGTATCTGTACCCAGGGGCCCGTTGTCTCATAATCCACCTATGGGTGCAACGCGATGTTAGCAGCATGAATGTGCTGCTGAAAAACCTGCAGGAAGTGTGTGATGCTATGGAGTCAGCATGTACCAAGATCTGTGGAACATTTCCAGCACCTTGCTGAATCCATGCCTTGAAGAATTTTGTTACAGAGGCAAAAATGGGTCCTGCCCGGCACTAGTTAGGTTTACCTAAAACATTGGCCACTGAGTGTAGTCTGCATTACATTCTGAATGTATGTTCTGTGCCTGTGTTTCTCTTTCTTTATTTCATTTCTTGTCGTTTTTGGAACTGACTTTTGGAGGGCTGAAGTCATTAATCTCAAACTCCAGCCAAACAGCCTCCTTATCTTATCATCCAGGAATCCATGTCAAGATTTACAAAATCTAGTTGTCACCATTTATTTTAATTACCTATTATGCTGCATACACAATCAGCGGGTTATCAATTATTTGCATATTATCAGGAGCACTTGCAGAGATCCAGCACAAAATTTATTTAGTTTGTTGGTCTCTGGTGGGTCCAGGGTGCAAAGGACACTGCTAATTAAATGTTCAGTACCATTCAGTAGTGTGTGCGTGCGTGTGTGTGTGTGTGTGTGTGTGTGTGTGTGTGCGGGGGATGGGGGGGTGAGTTCCTCATAGGAGCCTTATTGGCTTTATCAATGTCACAACAGGTGAATTGCTTTTGTTCCCTGTAGGGTCTGTTGGCAATATAGACATAAAACAAATTTGAAAGGTAATTATTGTAATTATTGTTAAAATAGACTAAACTAAAGTTTGAGAAACACAATCATAAGATGATATCTTTGAAATGAATAAGGGAATAAGGGAATAGTCCTAAGCACACAACAACTTTATTAAAAATGAAAACTTTAATTTCAGTATTTTCTGTTTGCTATCTAGTTTGCCCACTTCCACAGTTTCCACACAGGTCATAGTGTTTGATAGTGCTGGTGATTTAAATCGCAAAACGTTTGAGTGGATCGTGTGGAAGAAGATGTTTCATGGATGAATAAATCTGATCAACCACAGATAACTGTAATTTAAATTATGTTTGAATGTACTAATCAGTTCCACCACTATGGAACTGATTAGATGGTATTCACAGCCTGCGGGTAAGATGAGTCAGTGGAGGTCTGAGGTCTGCAGCCTCACAGATCAGGGACCAAACACTGACAGCCTTGCTGAAGGGAAGGACATGAAAACGTGCTTGGTGACATATATCACAGACGACATCTCGTTAGTCACCCATCAAGGTTTGAAGGAAATAAGCAAAAAAGCGACAAGAACCGAACTAAATTTTTCTAATGACCAGAATGATCAAACCTTATTGTCTCATAAGCTATTCTCCAATTTGTAAAATAATTCTAATTCCTATTGATGTTGAAGACCTACTTTGTCAGTCTGTCCTGTTTTCAACCTTGGCAGAGATCTGAGTTTCCCATGTCTCTAAATATACAGTATATTATTCTAAATGATTAAGCAACACCATTGGCAAATAATGCGCTTTATTACATATATTTGTAACAATGGAGTGCACGTTGAACATTAAAACTCCTGTTATCCCTGTTTTTTTGTACTCTTATGAGAAAGCAAATGACACTGTTGGGCAAATGTGAGTGAAATTGCAGAGAATTAGTGATTGTTATTTAATAGGAGCATTTTTTTTCTTTTGTTGAATGACAGATCGAATCTAACACAAGGGCATGAATTGCCTTCTCCCCATCATCAAATAGCCCAAGAGAGAGGCACATGTGACTTAGACATTAAAACACATAATGTTGAAATCGTCTGCCTGATTCTTCATGTATTTGGTAGCATCCACCTGAGAGCTAATGTAATTTCAGATTCATTTTCAGCACTTTTATAATGTAGGAACATATTTTGCACAGCAGAGATATAATTTATAACTTAGAAAGAGATACAAAATCCAAGTAACCACCATGTCAAGTAAACTAAAAAGTGGAAACTTAATAAATCACCCTGAGTTGCACCCTGTTCCTCTAAATGCAGTTGGCGCCCAGAGAAGAAGTGGGCCTGCCAGTAGACAGGCAAAGCAGGCTACTTCTGGATGGGATGGTGGTGATGAGCAGGAGAGGTGGCACAATCCAGAGGAGTTGGACATGGAAACACTACAGCCAAAGTTTCAGCCAAAACATCCACAGGATAGACACGACTGAGTCATGGTCACCACTGAGCTTATTCAAGCTCTTCTTCAGCTCCTCCGGGCGCTCCCTGGGCAGAGATGGCATTGCGGAGCTGATCAGTGTCTGCTGGGTCCACCTTGGTCAGTTGGTACTGTGACAGACAGAATGAGACCCAGGAGCAGACACACTCACGGAGGCAGATGTAGGATTAACAGTTTTACTGGATGGCAGATGAAGCAGTACAGCAGGCAGGCAAGGCAAGGACAACTTCAGGTCAAAACTAAAAGACAAACTTGGCTACAGGCAAATAACTAGGTAAACAGGCAACTGGTGGTCTGAAGTGGTCTGAACACAATGGCAATCTGACAAACTGGAAGGAAGGAAGGAAGGAAGACTGAGAAAGCGAAAGAGCTGGCTAAGTAGTCAGGGCCTTGATGAGATGACAGCTGTGTGATGAGCAGGAACTAGCAACAGGTGGGAAACTGCAAGACCTGAAATGAGACACACCCACAACACACACACTCACAGGGAGGGGAAGAGTAGACAGAAGGAGAGACGAGAAGAAGAAGAAGAGGAAGGGGACTGGGATGGAGAGAGAGATGATACAGCCGTTGACACTGTGACAGACATGTAGAGAAAGGAGTGGCCCTACAATTTCACATTTTCATGCAACTGCATGACCAGGCATAGATTCAAAGCAATTCTTTGGTCCCTTCATCTCTCTGACGTCAAAGAGGATGATGAAAACCAGAATCAGAAGGGAACACCACAGTACGACCGGCTGGTGGCAAGCAAGGCCAGAATTGGTTTATGAAGGTTTATGAAGGACAAACCAACCATGTTTTGATTCAAACTGCTTGTCTTGGCTGGTTCACGGTCTGGGTACACCTGGAATTTCTTTGTCTATCAAGTAAAAACTGTTCATGTTCAGAGGGAGGGTCTACACCTCAGCGATGACCTGATGAACTTTGCTTTTCTCAGAAAGGGCTACCATCTTTATGTAAACAACTCCTACTCTCTTTTTGAAGAGAGGTGAAGACGCCGGTGTCCTGCAGCAAGTGCGATGTTGCCCACTGCTTCAACGCAAACAGGAACGGCTTTGCAGAGTATCATCTCAGGATGCAAAGACAATCATAAAACCACAGCAGTCACCTGTGCAATTTCCCATAGTGAAAGCACATTCTTTTTATTGTAAACATAATGTTTTCTGATGAATAGAAGTACACTTCTACGGGCAGATAGCGATCACCCCAAACGACTGATAAGAAACATCCCTACGGGTCAGTTCCTCCATTTGAAGAGAAATTGCAGCACGGAGTCTGAATTTCATCTCAAGTCGAGTGAAACGAGGGAACGTTTTTTGAATAGAGGCTACACGGAGACAGACATCCAGGCAGCCTATCAAAGAGCAGCACAAGCGGAAAGGTCCCTCCTTCTTACCAAAAGGCAGCGGTCAAACCCCTCACATCTCTGTTTCTCCACAGAGTTCTCTCCCTTAGCGGGTAAAATTAAGAGTGCAATTTTAAAACATTGGCACATTTTGCAAAGCGATCCAACACTGAAAGATATGAGTGCTACTCCCCCCCTCATTTCTTTCAAAAAATCTCCATCTATCAAAGATAGAATAGTACATAGTTTAATGACTAAACCCATTACAGCCACCTGGCTGCCTAATCCCCCATCAGATTTTTATAGATGTGGAAGCTGCACTGAAAAAAAGAACTTTGTGGTCGAGTAAAATATATTACATTAACTGTCATAATTTCTACATTGTAATATTAAGATTCAGTGAGAACTAGAATTTCTTAAGTAAAAATTTAAATATATACTCATTTTATTAATGTAATAAATTAACTGTGTGGGAAGAGTAAGTTTTATTATAGATTTACTCATAATATTTAAATGCTTTATAGTCACTGCACATAAACCTAAAAATACTATGTAAATTTTAATCTAAAAGTATAGCGCGTTTGAATCCGCGCATGCGCCTTTGGACAAGACAAGAGACCCGCGATTTGTTGGGTTGGTTTCCGGTTGGATCCGGTTGGATCAGAGTCAGAGACGGTTGGGATTGTCACGGAGGTGCTCCATGCCTGGGTTATCTCGGGTAAGTTATTGCCTTTCTGTTTTAGATTTTACATGGGTCTGTGTGCATTTTGATAGTTTGATTCTTGTTTGTTTGATGCCATATATGTTACTGTTAATAATTACCTTAACATTAGTTATAACTGTTAGCTAGCTAATATTACCAGATTAGAAAAAAACAACCGCATCCACACGTAGTGTTAAATATGCAGGAAAGCTCCGCTATTTATTTCACTTCTATAAAACTAAAGGCATAAAAGTTGCCATAGAGAGGGGGGGTTAGTCAAAAGCAGAGGAGAGGAAATGTAACATTAACATTAATTGACGTCAGCCGCCATTATTGGACCGGGCAAGACTGGCCTGTAACAAATGCGACCTGGAGCTCAACCTTTCACAGTATAATGCTTTCTAGTCTATATTGTTTTTTATTTTGCTGCTTTTTATCAGTATATTTAACTTAATTGACATTTAACCAAGTGGAAAGCCTCTCATGCGAGTCCAGTCTTGTCAGTTAAGTCATTTCTATTACTCAAACAAGTGTAATTAGGTGGAAATGTTATATTCATGAAGTTCATCTGTAATTTGTTAGTTAAAAAAACAAAGTCTTATAAACATATGTTTCTATCAACAGGAAGCAGAACAGTACAGCAGTGAGTTGTGGTATCACATGTCAGGCCCAGGATACGCTGCAGGATGAGCCAGTGGAGTGAGTGATTGGTCTAACGCTGCAACATTAGTCAGGCAAGTAGAAATCTATGTATGCATGATATAATATTGCTGTTGTTATTTTTCCCTATCCTTCACTGCGTAATGTAATATAAAATTGTGGCTAAATGTTTTATATCATTGTTTTAATATCACAAATTGTGTCTGTTCATTTACAGGGTGACCTTACTCTTAGGACGAGCCAATACAGTGGACAGTTGAGGTCTAGGGAGGAGGACAGATTGATGGGTTTCAACGGTGTCAACAGGGAGAAACAGTAGGCTTCCTATGTTATGAGTTGGTCATGCAAAAACTGCTTTGTTTTGTGAAGCTGAGGTAGGTGAATCTATAAACCCTTAAAAATGTTGCCTGCTCCATTGGGCAGTAACAATAATTTGTTTTTATGATATATACTATGGAGTACTGTTCCTGATTGAACACATGAACATAAATAAACTTGAAATGTTCGTCTCTCACAGTTAAAATTGGAAGCCAAATTAGTGTTCCTCTTTTTGAGTTGATCATTGTAAAAATTGGTAGCTTGTTCATTCCACCATTAATATCTACAGGGTTTAAAACGCCCTATACAGAATTTACCCTCCCTTCATTTTGCATCAGACTATTTGGCCCAGTTCCTGATGTTGTACTTGTGTATCTTTTGTCAATTCAGATCAAGGAGGAAGTCAGGAGAATAACTACAATTTCCGTGGAGCAGAGCTTCATGTACAAACTTGACCACTACACACCAAAACGTATTGCCCTGATGAAGGCCAAGGAAGGTGTCATGGGGACCAAGCTGAGGCCGTTCCTGGACAAACTGAGTCAGGTGTGCTTGTTCACATTTTTTTGAAGGTAGACGGACCTACTGTCTCTCTCACACACACACGCACACTGCCCCATGCGTACACATACAGCACAAATCCTCGCACTCGGTAGCTTCAATGCCCCTGTACGCTCCATCTTTCCACACATGGCTCTTGCTCCGTGTGCTCAAATCACTGCTCCTTGCACATGTGTGCTCTTGTGTTCTCACTTGACAGTTCATTGTGTATGAATAATGGTTCAGTATTGACACAATATTAATCTGTTCACAGAACCAAAGCATTGAGATGAGACGTGAAGCTGTCATCCGCAGCCTCATACTGTACCTTGGCGAGAAAGAAGAGGAACTTTTTGAAGATTGCCTGGTAAAGCATGATTTTTTTTTATTTTTTTTTAATGACACAGTTTAAAATTTTAATGTGTTATCATTTAAAGTGCAAGTTAACCCTAAAGTAAGACAGGAAGGCAGACAAAGGGATGGAGATATTCCACTCAGCAATGGCCCAAATGGTACATTGAAAAAGCCAACAAAATCTTATATCATCTGGAAGAACAAACTAAATGGATATTTTTCAATGATTCAAATTAAGTAGAATCACAAACATTGAACGTGCTCTAGGGTTACAAAGCCATAGGATTTCCTGGCACTGTAAAGGTGCAGAGGCACACAATTTATGGCTGTTTTACTAATGCCGGCTCACTGTAAAATAGATTTGACTCAATTTAACGTAATCTGAGCTATGTTTAATGATGGTCGTTTTTAGCACATATGTGTTCATTCTGCACTGATAATGAAGTCACTTCGAATGATTCAAGCAATTCTATTTTAGTTTGTTTCTCAATAGAATTGTCTACATTTTTCTTGTAAATTGTATGCAGGAGGACAGCCATAGTGGTGCCACTCAACACATCCTCAAGATCCTGGTCGTCCATGGTGCTGATGGAGAGGATCCACTGGATGTATCCATCCTTCTTGAAGGCAAGGAGATGTTGCCAGGATGTGGCAGTACTGCTAAAGTTTGCACGCTGCTTATGGGGCTGATTTATGCCCTCAACCTTGTATACCCCCCCAACACTGCGCTACACTTTTGAGGTGTTTCTTCTTTTGAGAAACTTTTCCTAGAACTGGATGGGATTAAGCTGTCCCCAAAAGTACAAGCTTTGAAGTTGCTGTCTTAAATGCTATCGCCATGGCAAGTACTGTACAATCTCGGCTGCTGGTACACCCCAACTCACTTCTCCATCTTGCAAATGACTGTAACAACAACTTGCAAAGATACAGTCAGCTCCATTGGACCCTCCGCTCACATACAGCAGCTTGTGTTTATATGGACCTTCCACTGTCCAGACACACAGACTTGCAGCGGTCTTCTTCAGGTTTGACTCTCCAAAAGACTGTTGGATGTGGTCAAATATGGCCAGGACTTGTTGACTTTGAAAACTATATTGCTGTTTGTAAGATGGTTTCATGCAAAAATAATGCATGGATGCAAAAATAATCACAGTGGAATGATAATGTATTGTGTACCAGTGTGAATATCAATATCCCTTTCAATATAAACACTTGGCCCCAATAGTATGTAAGGCACTTGAAAAAAATAGTAATGTGGGGCTTTAGTGATGTTGTCCTGCTCACACCCTTGTGGAGAAATGCCAAGAATTAGCACCTTGCCTTTGAGTTCAACTTCGCCCTGGCTAACTAGTTGTGGGAAGTTGTCTGTCTGAAATGTTTTCCGTTTTGTGTCAACTAAGGCACCTGGTCTTTCTGTCATTGATGTTTATTACAGATAAAGGGTAAAGAAAAAGTTAACATTTATTCTTTATCTAGAACTGTTAACACCTTTAACTGTCGATCAAAATGTTTTAATGCTTTAAGGTTTTAATGGCATACTTAAAGTGCACTAATCCAGTGTGCCGGTTTGAATGTTGCAATTGCACTGAGTGCTGTAAGGTTTTAATTGAATATTTGAAAAGCACCATTCCAGATCTGTGTTGAATGCAGTGGATTTATCTTTAAGAGCAAGGTAATATTGACACAAACACATCTTTGCAATATTTACTGACAAATCGATGACTGTTTTAACTTTGATAAGGTATAATACTTGGAGACAAGAACATTGGGTAGGGGTGGGATTTGACCAAGCAGTTAAGTGACATTGGTTGTTAATGTTGCTAATTCTAAAAATATTGCTATTTAGAATTTAGGTTATGTCAATACTACCTAGCTCTGTCTACCTCATCTCATCATCCTGTTGTTTTTGTCATGTGATATGCCCTTCTATATTTTATGCCCCCTGGGGTAAAAAAAAACAAAAAACAACCCATTTTGAAATGCAGTGTATACTGTAGGATCAAAAAATTAGCCATTTTATATTTTTTATAAGTTCATGTTGGTGAATGGAGATTGAATTGTTTTACAGAACAGCAGACACTTGAATGAGCATTCAGTTATACTTTACTTTTTCAATAGAGCAAAAATGACCATTCTATATCAGTGGGGGTATGCATGTGTTGTTGATTAATGCCAGTCATGCCACTGTTAACCCTGTTACCCCCCCCCCAACATTCAGCGACGAAATGCCCTGATATAAAGCTATTCCACATAGTCGAATTGTACAAGGTTAATTCCATGGTTGTCGTTCCAAACGATCAGAGGTTTTACTGAAGGCACCTTTAAGTACTTGTTTCCAGACTTTACCAGGTGATGTGAACGTTGGTGATAGGTGTTTGTTGACAAAATAAACAGTTGTAATTATATTGTATTTTAGTTGTGTGATTTGTGATAAAAGTATATTAAATGCATAGAGAAAGTGATTACATTTATTTGGTAACATTTATCAAAAGAAAATTAGCAACGTTTACATAATTATAGTGAGTAATATAACTTAAAACAACTAAGTAATTGAAAATGTCAAACAGAAAAAATATAATAAAATATACTTATTTAATTCATAACAGTAAATATTACAGATATATAAGATTTACTTAATATTTTGATGACAGCGACGTTCCTGTCTATGAAAAAATGTAATTGACTTTACTTAATTAGTTTAAATAAATATAACTTATAACTTAAATATAATTAAGTAACATTTACTTAATATCTTAATGAATGTTAAGTTTAGTGGTAAGTACATTTTACTTGATACTGGCAAGTGAGTTGTACTTGATATTACAGCAGTAAAATTTACTTAAAAAGTACTAGTGCAAATTGTTACAAAGATTTTATCAAGTAAATCCTACAAGTTATTTTTTTCAGTGTGTATACACTGTTCTAACTCTGCAGATACAAAATACTTTATGCATCCTCGCACAGGCAAAAAATACAAAATCAATTAATTTATCAACTGTAACACTTCACGTGTCATTTATCTTTTGAAATGTCCATGAGGGATGGTTTATGTGGGTCAAACTAAACGTCCCCTGAAAGTGAGAATTGCTGAACATAAGGCTAAAATCCGCAATGGAAATATGGACTATGCGATTGAACGCCATTACGTTCATGCAGGTCATGGCTCCCCTGCATCACTAAGGTTTTGGGGTATTGAAAAAAATCAAGCCTTTCTCAAGAGGAGGAGATACTGTCAACAGGCTACTTCGCAGAGAGGCTTACTGGATATATACACTAAACTGCATTGAGCCATATGGACTTAATGAGGAGCTGATCCTCTCTTGCTTCCTGTGAAAATTATCCCTGACAACTAATATTAATGACTTTTAACCTTTAATATTATGTTTTTCGGTTTCTGTTCTTCATACTAGGATGCATTGTAGATTTTTCTCTTGATTGTTTTATGATGATGTGTGGTTTTGTTATTAGCCAACGAGAGGTCTCCCCCCCATCCTCCAGAGCCTATGACAGGCTCGCTTCATTGGATGGGAAGGTTATTTAAACCTCCTATGCCTTTAGCACTATTGTTTGACTCTGAGGAAGACGCAGGTGCGTTGAAACGTCAGTCCTTGTACCTTCATTAGATTTATAACCAGAAATCTGTGTGCTCCAGTGCCTTCTTTGGGTTGATTCCCAGAGACTTCCCCTACTGAGTTGTTCTGTTCTGAGAGCACCGGTACCCAGGCTGAAGCGTTGTAATCACCACATCTTCTCCCTGATAATATTTTCTATTTTGTACTTGAAGTTGGTCTCTTCACAGCTGCATACTGATCCAGGCTTGAGACTATGTTATATATAATGTTCATAAGTTGCTACTTCATTAGTGTTTAGTAATATTACTAAGATTTCACTAATGGTACAATGTTATTGCAAATATCTTATTTTCTTTTTCCTTTGTAGTATTTTTTAGCCTGTTGAGACATCTGACAGATTTTTATATCCAGTGTACACAGCTTACTTTCGGATTCTGTGTTTTTATCTTTTTTTATTTTATATATCTAAATTTTACTTTTTCATATTTGATTTTTCAAATAAAACTACTCTATTTGGAGACAGAATTATACAATTTAGTTGTTTTTTATTGATTTTATACTGTGCACAACGGTGGAATCTGATGATGACCTGCATGATTTCTATAGTCACATGGCTGCATTTGGCACCAAGCAGGCAACAATAGGCATGTATGACATGTAACACTAGAATCACTGAAGAATGTGAATCCCATAGTGTTGAAAAAATATTGACACATTCTTGGACATTGGTACAACGCTTGGCATCCACCAAAGGTAGATAATACCTTCAATGTGAACTATTTGCTCTGACACAAACTATTCACTTAAGAGAGAACTCTATTGAAGTGAAAGAACAGCAGTTAGACACTGAGTGGAGTGTCAATATATCAATTTATAACAAACATGGTGAATACACAGTGATAAAAGAAAGTACCTTGTAAATCTAGGGAATTTCGTTGGTGAAATATTTCTGCTGAAAGACTAATTACATGGAAACAGATGAAAACAGAGTTTCTATGAAAAAGCTGTTGGACTTGACCCTGGGAGAAGAAAAGATCATGTGAGCAGGATTTTGTTCCACCTGAACAGAAGGTGCATCTATTAATTTCAATTCTATTATTTAACCTCACAATAGCAGCAGTTAACAGTTAACTTGTGTCAGCTCTACAGTCTTGATACAGTCTCATTCTCCTGGAAAACAGTCATGGAAAACATCCGGTATCAAAAGCCTGCTTAATGGCCTCAGTGTTCGTCTTATCTGAAATGAAAACAGTTTATGAATGATTTATTTTGCAGCTTTCCCATCAGCGTCTGTAGGAGCCACTTCAGAGAAAGAAAGCTTGAGGGAGGATTTCAGGAATCGTTCCTACCAGGGTTTGACTGTTGGCAGCTCATGAGATTCATCGTGTCCCTTCACTTCCATCTGCTGGACAAATGGCGCAACAGCAGCCTGACCCGCCTTCAACTGCAATACATGTGATATTCCTATGATTTGAAACAGTTTTCATTGACAATAGTCAGTTAAGATTTCTGAATATGAATAACTCCCTTAACGGCCCTTTTTACGAGATAGGTGGGCTATCTCGTAAAAAAAAGCCTTTCTGTGTGGAGTTTGCATTTTCTCCCCGTGCTCACGGGGTTTCCTCCTCGATAAGAACCCCCACTAAAAACATGCAAGAAGATTGTCGCCTGACCAGCGATGGACATTAAAAAGAAGTTGGTCCCCGGGCGCTGTAAATAGCACCCACCGCTCCTGGCCTGCCCCGCGGAGGAAGGACGGGCCAAGATAGGAAAATGCAGATAGATTTCACGGTGCCATTGAATGCGCGCGCGCGTGTGTGTGTGTGTGTGTGTGTGTGTGTGTGTGCCGGCAGCCGTGCACGTGTATGCATGCGTTGTAGATGGTTGCATGTGACAAAATAAAGACGGGGTTTGTCCGTCCTGTTTCTGTTAAAGCTAAAAACCCCATTGGGACCAACGCTCTAGCATTTCATCAAGAGGGAAATTATGGAGGGGCAATGACAATGAATTGAAGAACTGCTTTTGTGGCCCCATACTATGTTCTTGAGCTTTTACATTTAAATGATGTAAATATATAATTGCAGTTGTTGCAAAATGCACCCATGCCCTCACAAGAAAAGCCCTCAGGGACAGACCCTGTCTACAAATCTGGTCTGCCATTTATTATCATCATACTATAAAGCGAGGAATCTCTGTATGTGTGTCCTTCGCATATCTTGAGAACCGTTCGTCCCACCTACTTCACACTTGGCGGGTGTATTGCTGGGGACCCAAGGACGTGCAGTGTCGAGTGGGAAGTTGTTTGGATGAGCGGTTCTCGAGAAAGCTGCAAGCAGCAATACCGGAGGCCAAGCAATCGGCCCGTTCCAAACAGGCATGTTTTTAACTGGCACTGCACTAGTAAGTTATTAAATTGGGACTACTAACCCTAAAAATAACAGAGACATCATATAGGCTACTGTATATATATATTTTTTTTAATTTTTAGGAAAACCCATGATGTATGTAGGCCTATTGATATTTTTTTTTTTTGCATCCTAGGCTATATTATGTTAAGATGCTGGCCAAATTTGTGAACGTAGAACATTTGTATAAGAGTTTGGAATGAAGAAACTGTTAGTCTCCTGACAATTGTAATCCTCCTTCCCCTCTCTTCGTGCTCTCTCACCTAGGTGCCAGTATCCCAGGATCTGAGCTATTGTGTGTGTGTGTGTGTGTGTGTGTGTGTGTGTGTGAGAGAGAGAGAGAGAGAGAGAGAGAGAGAGAGAGAGAGAGAGAGAGAGGGAGAGAGACAGACAGAGAGAGAGAGAGAGAGAGAGAGAGAGAGCAATCAGATGCAACAAGTCTCAAGTATTTAGATGGCAATATTTTTTGGCTCCATACTAGTTGATAATGAAATGGTAAACATTTAACTGTCATTGTGTGTTTCTGCAGCAAAGCCACTAGACAGCAGCCTTGTGCAGTTTCTTATTAGTACAGGGGATGGACAAAATAACAGAAAAAACGCATGAAAACTTTGAAGTTATTAAATCACAGGCAACACAAGCGAGTCATATTTAGGTGAATGGCAATATGTGTAACAATCACCACTTTTAAGTTTTCACGGCAAAATACGCTGAGTAACCGGTTCCAAACAGGCCAAATAGTTGAAAGTAGCAGAATAGAAGAAAAGCAAGCAAAATCATTTAATGTGCCGAGGAGAACAGTCTCAAAAATCATGACAACATATACTAAACATATGCTTTTTTGAGGAAAAACTTAATATAGCTTTCACCCACATATTGACACTTTTATTGTGTGTGTATGTTTAGACTTCCTCTCACCTGCAAGCTTGAGGAACAAGAACAAGAAGGAACAAGAAGGAACAAGAAGTCTCTGCACAAACAGAGAGTTTGGCCTGACTAAGGATGATGTCTTCTTGTTATTTTTTTTGCTTTTATTTGACAGATACAGAGAAGAGACACAGGGAAGATTGGGAGAAAGATGCAACAAAGGTCTCAGGCTGGATTCAAACCCAGGATGTTTCTGTTAGATGGTATGCATCACAGCCAGCTGAGCCACCAGGACGCTTCAGGCTGTGCTGTCTACGTCTGAAAATGGAAAACACATTTAAATAATAGACTTGTGTATTAGAAAAACATTGGCTCCTTCACTTGCTTCTAAAAAATTGACGAAAGCATGAATTCTAAAAAACAGTCATCCAAAAAACAGTATGACCCTGACGAGGGCCATTAGTTTGGCTGATTTTTAATTGTCTTGCAGCCCATGTAAAACAAATGTTTTTCACATAAGACAGAGTGCCTTGGTTGTCTTGGATCACTGCTTTTTAAAATTAATTGTTTCTTCAATTTTTCATGAGCAAGTGAAGGACCCAAAGCATCAGTTTGCATCTACCTGTCAGTTCATATCTGACCCATGCAGCGCTTCTTCCTTCTGTCCTTGTAAGAGACTTTTATATGTTTATATCTGTTATTACATGAGATCTCACTCATCAGGTCTTCTGTGGGTTTCTGCCTTGTTGGCCTTAACAGGTGAATTGTTTTTCTGTCCTGCACAGGCCTGCTGTTCGCCTTACTGTAGCTTAGCAGACTTCACGTTGAGTGCTGGAGAAAGCCCAGTTCTCTCAAGTGCATCCGATTGTGTAACATAATGATCACTTTGTAATGATATGCAAAGGCCTCGTCAGCTCAGCCCTTTCAGATATCAGACCTGGCCTCAGTCTTCAAGCACCTCGGAGTGAGCTAAAGCTGGACAGAAAACCCACAAATAACAAGTTCATCATAGCTGTAGTTATAATGTATGCCGCTGAAATATTTCCATTGTCTTCTGAGTGTGGTCCACATCTCTCTGACTACACTGCCCTGTGCAGATCTGGGTGACAGCCTCCTATCAGGGTCCATCTGCAGAAACCCCTTCAACAGCTGGATAGATTTCCCCGCCGTTGCTTTCTCAGTCACTAGGACCCACATCACTGTCAGTGAGGGTCTGACCTGGAGGACGAAACACAAGGGAAGTGGATTTAAGTCATGACCCTACAGCATAACACACGCAGTCCATTTATTTTTGAATGGGGGTTTTGTAAAAGCAAGGCAATGCATTTGTAGCGCGGTATGAGTCTTCAGAAGTGCTGGTTGAGTGGAATGGAGGCAGATTTTAAGCGTCAGGAGCTTATTTCCAGTGACAGGGTGCTGCGGCTTTGAAGAGGCAAAACAATTCAAGCAGTTTGAATATTGTCACTGTTGGATACAGGCCTTGTAACTCTTGAAAATTCTAGAAACAAGGCTGTCTATCTCACAAGTTGACATTTTGGAGATACTAGGTTTTTACCCAACAACAGTCATATGCTATTTCACCGACATGGGTTAAGCCTAGTCCATTAAGCAGTTTCGATCAAATGATGTCAACCCATGTCCTTGACCCAGACCAGAATCTTCCACAAAAAGCTTCCTCATCTTTACATTGTCTAGCTTGAGGTCTGCATTGATTAACCCATGAACTTTCAGTTGCTTAAGCACCACAGCCAACCATAATATATTAAGGATAAATATATGGTTTAATCAATCATCTCAAATGAATATGCACTCAATGCCCCTGAAATAACACACTTTTGTGGAGGGCGGGCATGTTAAACACTATAACCTTATTTACTGCCTTGAGAAAGCCGATGATACACTGGAGGGGCAATATTTATTTAAGCCTGTGAAAGATAGGACCTTATTACAGCTATATTATTATTAAATGTTGTTCTAATCTGACAGGGCAGGAGAGGTTTTTGAGTCTGTGTCCAAGTAGCTCAAGAGAGACACTCCTGACTCCTTGTGGTCAAACACTCCACAGAAGTGCACAAGGCTGCAATCATCAGCCCGATTCTTCTGTAAAAATGACATCATATCCACCAAAGAATGATGTAAAACAGCTCTCTAAATAAAGGAATATATTTTTACAAAAGCTCCAGGAGCTCCCTGCATATGGCGAGCATTGGAGCCAGAGTTTATTGTCAAAAAGCTGGATGTCAATATCAGTTCCATCTTCAGCAGCACAGTTGATGCTGGAAGTGAATTTGGAGAAGAAGATGGAGTAACCTGTGATTTGAAACTGTTACAACCCGGCTCACGGAAGCAACGAGGGTGCCATACGCCAAAGTAAAAGTTAACACAATAATTTATTAACAAAATTCTGTGCATAAATGAGGAGGGAGAGACATGATCCAAAGGCTTCTTATGCACAAGGAGTGCACCGGGCCCAGGTGCTCTCCATCAGTCTCAATGATGAACCCGCCCACCAGGCTCCTGCAGGACAGACCAGAGCCATACAGAGCCAGCAGAGTGGGAAGGTCATCACAAAACTTACATTTTGATTTTCAACACTACTTTCATTGTAAAAAGGAAGGAGATTCATGAACAAATACACCGAAAGAACAATGTTTAAGAAGCAAATTTGAAAAAATGCCAAAAGTAGGTGTTATAAGTCGTTTGTACATAGATCTTCCTAATCAATAAGTATCTCAGTTAAAATTACTGTTCTTTACCAGTGCACCTAGAGAGTAAAATCAATTTAATCAGTTTTTGTTATACACATCAGTGTATTCTTTGCTTCATGACAGTGTTATGGTTTCACTTTGGCCATGGCTTCATTTCCTTTTACTTTTTATTTTCTTTATTTCATTTTCTATTAGTTAAGTCTATTCATTTATTTATTTTCAGAAAGTTAACATGATCTTTATCCCATATTAAAACTAATTAACGTTTTCCTTTTTCAAAACATTTGACAAAAAATGTCACTGAAATTAGCCAACACAAATGATTATACTCCACATACAGGGACAGATTCATATTCAGTGCCATCTTCAACATTCGTTTTCTTCTTCCGAGTTTTCTCTTCTGTTATTTTCTAGTTTTCATACCTTAATCCAGTGGGATATGTGCAGTGAGGGAGAACTTGAGAAATAAAAAATCTCTCTCAGCCTCTCTCATTTTAGTTGCTGGATCGGCTGCCCCACTCTTAATCCCATTTTTAAATCAGCGTTTAGGCTGGCTTGATTGTTGTTGTTGTTTTTGCCTTTATTTGACAGTTTAATTAGGTAATCAAGACTACATCACACAGGGCAGAAAATTGCTGCTGCTCTGCTCTCTGTGGGCTGAAACTTTCAAGCATGCCGCACTTGTGGCCACATCCCAATCAATGATGTCAAAGCAGGTATTTTGCCTTAAACAGCTGATGGAAAATCCATAGAGAGCAGCGCAGGCAATTTTTTCCCCAATGTGATTAAGTGTTGATTTACTCTAACAGTGGAGAGAGAAGGGGGGAGTGACGCGTTTGTTGCTGTCTCCGTGCATTCAGCGCCATCTCCTGGACAATTTAGGGAATTGCAGCTTGGATCACACTGGTTTGCTACTGGATTACCATGTTACGTCTTTCCTATAAGGGTCCATCCACAAAAGGGTTAAATTTCACTTATGGTAATTTCGGCCTGGCAACGTTTAATGATAATCCGTGCATGTGGATCCTATTAGTCTGTAATAGCAGTTGATATGTGCAGATTTTGGATATCAAGTAATTGTTTTTGCTTGTCATCTTCAGCGCTGAAACTGCTAGGGATTAAGCGACAGGACGCTTAAGCAGGTCGGCTGAAGGCTTGAACCTAGATCCTCCGGTTGCTCACCACACGACCAACAACCTGCCAATACTGCTGTCTGAAGACCAGAAATCTGAATTTGCGTCAGCCGGAGTGACGTATGCCACCTCACGTCTCGTTGGGTTCACGGACTGTGACATCATCAGTCGGTCATATTGTCAATCTATTTATCTGTTTAACAATTTTAAGGGTGCAGGACTAAAGGCAGGATCATTAACTGGCTGAACATCAGTCATTGCAAATTAAATTAGTTTCCTCTCACTATTGCACTTCTGTTTTATTACTCCTCACCTCTCATTTGTCAGAACAGACTAGATATTTGGTCTATGAACCAACACCTCCACCTAGTGTCCTTAATGGTGAATTGCATGTGTGACACAAAGCACCAGTGAAGATTAGAGAAATGATTAAAAACTAGGACAGCACAATTCATTTAAGAAAAGCGAAAAACACATTGATTTTAGAAAAGGAAAAAAAAAAAGCAAGACGTTTCATTTGGCCTCTAAATCAAGGTGTTCTGGTGCTATGCAGAAGTTGCACTTAAGAGTTGCACATCAGAGAAAATCTTTAATTATTTTAAAATTGAGCAAATCCTAACTAGCATAATATTTTATATATATAATTTTGCAATAAAAAAATCACACTTATTTTTCTGTTAAATGGGACATTCAAATAAATGACCACACCACAAGAGATAAAGCTTTACATTTTTATAAGACTTATAAAAAAGAAAAACATAACACGATAACCAAGGCATTTCATACATTGTGTTGTTTTTTCTTTGTGTTTCTGTGAGTATTATTTACAAACAGGCTTATGTACAAATAGCAATAACTCAGAAATGGAAAAAGCTACATATAGCCTAGCACAAACAACCAGTTAGCATAATGATAATAATATATTTGTTATGTACAATGTAACTGGCAAGACTAGAGCACGAAAAAAAACAAAGATTATGCGAACGGTTTAAATAACTTCAAGTATCTGTCTTGAGGTTTCATGGAGGTTTTAGTCCAATGGACACGGATTTCTAGCAACACTGACAGAAGCCAAAAAATCGAGTCAAGCTGCAAACCATGTAGTGTGGCTGGGAAAGGACAGGAGGAGCTCTAGCCATTGGAAAAGACAACACAGACGATGCAACTTAACGTGGCAACATGGAACGTCCACTTCTGTTAAATGCCCACTTTTTAAGAAACTTTAACACAACCAAGGAAAATTTCCTTGCCACATATAAAGTGATATCCAGCTTGATAGCCTATAGCACCTTTTTACTGCTTTGAAAAACAAATGTGCAACAGGCACAACAAAACAAACAATAGGAACGATGCAAACAAGGACATACTGTTGCTTGGGCAAGTGGTAACTGTTGACATCTTGACTGTATCTGTTTTCAAGGGAGGGGACAAGAGTCCCAAGCAACAGGTTGCAGAACAGTTCTAATGTTTCTGGACTTTGTGGCTTAACTACACATCTTAGGCTTCACAATGTATTGATGACATTTCACTGTCTCTTTCATGAGACACAGTACTCCCACTTTTGGAGTTTGTCAAAAAATCTTTTATTTTCCCTCACGACATTGTGTTCCATTTGAATTGAAAAAACAAACAAACAAAAAAAAACATCTCTTCAAAGTAACCGCAAAAGAATAACTCATTCATAACCTAGTACCTTATATGTAAATTAAGGTCCAAATATAGTCAAACCAAAGTCAGAATTGCACAGTCAGCTGTATGAAAAGAAGAACTAGCTTGTTTGAGGAAAAATCTGGCTATTCTTCTAGCTTAGCAGTAGTTAGGCCTACTCTAATTATAGAGCCACTATAAAGGAAAGTGTGGCCCAAGAAGAGGCCATTTGTCCTATTAATGTCTCCAAGTCCATAAAACACTAGTGCTACTCCACGACGTTCATACAACAACACTGTAGGGCTAGCGTGCCTCCCTTGTTTACATATCAATTTAGTGTATCAATTTTGGAAGGAAATAAAAAAGTCCATATACAATACAACACAGGCTGTGGCCAGTGCTATGGTCTCTAAAGTCCCCCAAGGCACATCTCAAATGGCACCCTTCCAAGCGCACTGCTTTTGGCAAGACTTAAACTGTAACACTCAGTACAGGAGCACCATGAAGACTCTAGTGTAATGTTAAGACCTTGAAGTAGTGCAGCAAAAGATAATTGAATTTCAGTTCTTGTGTGGCTCAACACAAAATGCCATTGGGTGTCAAATTAGAAGCCATGTCAAAAACGACCGCACTACAAGTGGAGTAGAGCGAAATTTAGGACTGTCTTCTCAAAATTAGTGCGTTTCTTGGGCAGCAGGGTGCCATTTGAGAACCTGCTCTGATCAACTGCACAATACCAGACATCCACTAGGTTCTTCCTTCCAGTCCCCCCTCCTTCCCCCCCTCCCCCCCAATGCCGACCGCTTCCCCCTCTCAGCAGACGATGAGGGGCTGGGGATCGCTGTCACGCCGCTGGTTCTTCTTCAGCAGTTGAATGCGGTTGTGGCAGTAGAACTTGATGGCTCGCCAGTCGCGGTGGTTGCTGACCAGCAGGGGGCACTGCTGCAGGCAGCGCTCGCAGTCGGCCTTGGCGGGGACGCGGAGCTCGGCGATGTTCCGAGTCAGGTGCTCCTCCACCGCCGCGCGCTCCGCCTCCGACCAAGGACGCTTCAGGACGCCACGCTTTCCTGAAAGGGTGGGAGGAGAGGAGGGGAGAAGAATGGAGTTTTAGAAGACACCTGAGCACCACACACACAACAAAACAAAGTTACAGCTGTTTTGGAACTAGAGGTAGGAAGGAAGGATCACACTTCCATGATCCATAATGCATTCATGTTGCAGCCAATCATGAGCAGTGTTCTGCGCAAGGATCCCTTGGCCCAAATGTATTTAGGTGAAAACTGATTGTAGTATTATAGTGTATCTTTTCATTGCAACGTTGATTCATTGACAAAATGTTTTCATCGCCAAAACTTCACAGAAAGCTAATACAATTGAATTTACTAATGTGTAATCAGCACTTTAAAGTAGAATAAATCCAGCGCACGCAATATGTGCATGTATCACAACACAATTCATCTGCATCTGCAATGGAACAATGCCGCAGTAACTGATTCTCTCATTTGAAATGAAGGAAATTAAACTTCAAATAAGCCACCCCACACACACACACCAAAACTCACAATTCTGGGTGATCATAAAACCTTCCAGTCCTATTCCTGCTCTCATTCACTCACACACATTTGCCATGAACATTTGCGTACTGAACTCGGTGAAGATGCACATCAACGAACCTGATCGGGGCTGACCGGAGCCTCTCCTGCGGTTGGTGTGCGGAGGGGGAGCAGGCGCAGCGGATGACTGGGTGTTCTTGAGCTTCTTGGGTCGTCCCACACGCCCGTTGTTCTTGCCCTTCCTGACAAACAGCAGGGTGGGCGTAGGTGTCGGGGCAGGAGCGGGGGCGGGGGCGGGCGGCTCGGGCTTCTCCTTCACCTGCTCCCCTTCAGACTCTCCCTCCGAATACGAGTCTGCAGAGTTTCCTGACATCACTGGAGAGAGGGAGGGAAAGGAAAGGACAAAAGGAAAGAAGGAGGGAAGAAAGGAGGGGGAGAGAGTTAACAGAACAGTACTTAGTCTACCTGTCAGAGCAGAAACTGTTCCACTACAGCTCTCAAACACTTCCCACGCACACACAGACATACACATGATAAGCAGGAGGGAGGGGAGTAACTCTTTTCAAGGCAGGAGATGCTTGAGCACATAGGGAAAAGAAGGTGGGGGCTCGTAAATTACATTTTTAATTCATCCACTCATTCATTCATCCATCAATCCATCCATCTCACCGTCCAGCTCCAGGCAGATGTGGTGCAGGCTCATTCCTCTGAACAGCACTCCGTCTCTCTCTCCACACAGCACCACTCGACCCACTCTGCCCATCAGGCCTGGGTCCTGGCCAATTCCAGCGCAGCTCTGAGTCACATGGTATTCCCTCTCCAGGAAGTGCTCCAGCCTCTCCACGGCGCTGCCTCCCGGCTGCCCAGGCTCCTCTCCCTCTCCCAGCAGCAGCAGCTGGGTCAGGATAGCCACCTGGCGCCGCACCCGGGTCTGGGTCAGGGCACGGGGGTTGCGCGTACCGCTGGAGCGGGCCAGGCTGCGGAGGAGATCGGTGCCTCGGAGCGGCGTGGCTGGGGAGTGGTACGGCCTGGCAAACACATACGGGTTTGCAGGGTCCACTCCCACATCCTGCCGTGTCTGCAGAAGCAGCTCCAGGCAGGGCTCGCAGTGAGGGGGCAGGATGAGGGGCTGGACCCGCCCTCGTTTACCCTGCACCCCGACTCTAGCTAGGTGGGGGAGCACCAGGCGCTCGAAGGGCGACAGAGAGGCCTCCAGTGGGGTAAGAGCCGGAGGGGCGCCAGGCGGGACGGGTACGGGGCACTGGGGAGTGATGCGAGAGCGGTATTCGACGATGGACAGCTTGGAGACCTCGCACTCGCGTCGTCTGTTGTACAAGATGAGGAGCGCCAGGCTGGAGTGGCAGAGGAGGCGCCAGGCCTCGGCAGACTGCAGCTGCCGAGACAGGGACAGGAAGGCCGAGTGCTGCAGCCGACGCAGGTAAAGGACCAGGGAGGACAAGGAGGAGAGCAGGGGCAGCATGTGGAGACGCCCCGAACTGCTGCAGGGGGAGAGACAAAGTGAGGTACTTGTCATTAGTTTCAATTGCCTTGTAAGACCTGACCTTGTTGGCTGGTTTTGTTACAGTTCCCTGCAATCTAACCCTCCCAATGTCTAATATACCAGACTCAAAATTTGACAAATTTGAACAGATTTAGGTAATTTTCTGGAATAAATAAATGTCCTTCTGAAAGCCCAGGCTGCCTTTTTTATTTTTTTTATTTTTCAGCAATACAGCATGTTTCATGCATATGGTCATTTCATGCATCACTCACAAAGTAGGCAAAGATTTCAAGTTACCTCAGCAAATCCTTTTCCTTATCCTCCGTTCCACTGTCGTCTTCCACTTCCATCACTCCATTCTCCTCCTCCTCCTCTTCCTCCTCCTCTTCCTCGTCCTCCTCTTCTTCTTCTTTTGGTGGCGGCTCCATCTCTTTGGCCGGGTTATTGTTGAAGGAGTGAGGGCACACCACCTCTACCTCCTCCTCCTCTTTGGGCCTCTTCACCTCCACTACCTCCACATCTCCTTCCTCTTCGTCCTCTTCCTCCTGTCTTTCTTTCTTTCCCCTCCTCATTCCTCCCTTTCGGGGCGGGGTCACAGCCACAGGGGGTGGGCTTCTCTTTAAGACGGACACTGGCACTGCGCTCCGTCCTCTGGGAGGAGTCAGCACGGGAGGGGTGGAGTTTCTTCCGGTGGAGGTAGGGGATTGGTTAGCTGCTGTGAGAGTGGGCGGGGACATGGAGAGGTCCTGGACGCCACTCTGCGGAAGTTCTGCGCTGCGGGTCTGTGCCGCGGCTGGCGGCGACTGCGAGTGCTGCTGAGTTTGCGTGTGTGACTGAGCTGCGGCGGGGTGTGTTTGCTGTGCATGCAGGCGGGGCATCTGTGTGTAACGCTCAACGAGGGCAGAGCAGACCTCGGGCTGGTGGGCATGGTGCTTGTCCAAGTGGCGGCCCAGGGAGCGGAAGTGGCGTCCACAGTATTCACAGGTCTGCCGCTGGGAGTCTATGGCCACCCCTCCTCTGGAGATATTCGTGTTGACGTTAGCTGTAGTGTTGGGGCCAAGCGGGGCCGGGGCTTTGAACACAGGCCTGGCTGATGAGGAGGAGGAGGTGGAGGAGGATGAGGAGGGAGGAGAGGAATGCGGTGGAGGGTGGGATGAAGGAGCGGGGCGGTTCTGAGGAGGGAGGTTGGTGGGGGAGGCCGGGGGAGGCCGCCCGGGTGGGGTCCGATGGGGGGTCTTTTTCTTTGAAGGGGTGCCGCGCCGTTTCTTGCGCCGGCGGAGTGCGCGCCCACGGGGGTTGGCGCTGTCTTCGTCTCCAGGTTCGGAGTCGCTGGCGTCGGAGTGGGAGATGGGGGAAGAGGAGGGGGAGAGGGACCAGGAGGGGGTGAGGTATTCCTGCTGCTGCTGCTGCTGCTGCTGCTGCGGCTGCTGGGCTGTCAGAGAGAGGGGCTCGTCCTCCTGGAAGGGAGAGACGGAGAGGAAAAAAAAAAAAAGATAAACATATCATATGTTGTGCCAAAGATATGTTTGTAGCAATAAAAAAGGTGTTAATAAAAAAATGTGTGTAGATGTGAGAAAAGTCCGGGTAAATTAGTGTATGGGAATTAAATAAACAGCCACTTGTCACTTGGATGGAATTATATGATGTATATAACGGGTAGTGTTTTTTTTACCTTTTTGATATTGTTGTTATTCTCGGGGTCAGAGTTACACTCGTATCGCCCTGGAGACACAGTACCACGGAAACCCTGTGGGAGACAGAGCAGTTGTGTTAAAGCAGGCTGCGCTCTGCTCGTTAATATTCACTGTCACAATCAGCCTCAGCTGTCACTCAGAGAGCAGGAGGACACCCTCCACAGTTGGTCGTTAGCACGGAGGTTAATTAGGACTCAAAATCTCCCACTAACAAGCCAAAGAAAAAGAGTGAAATTAGATACTCATTCCAACACTATCTCAACTACTGAGCAATAGACTATGGGGTTAGACATTAAATTGCACCGCTGAGGAAAGCACAAATATATCAATCAGTCAATCAACCAACCAACCAATCAGGCAATGATACAAAACTGCATCTCAGAAAACAGACCTAAAGTTAAGATATGAAGATGTGACTTTGAAAGCATTGGTGAGACCATGGTCCAATTGAAAACACCTATGCTAATTTCTCAATTTAATTTTCTTTAATGGATTCTGGTATCATTATTTTGTTGAGTAAATTGATCCAATCTGATGAGATCCATTAACAGAACAGATGTCATGTAATAACCATGGTTACTGTTGCTAAAGGACTACAGGTAGAGAGAGAGGACTGGAGCTCAGCCATCACCATGGTAACCCCATGCCTAGCTTAGCTTTGTGTGTGTGGTGTGCAATATGAATGTGTGTGTGTGTGTGTGTGTGTGTGTGTGTGTGTGTAAGTGTGTGTGTGTGCATGTGTGTGCGCTTGTGTGCGTGCGTGTGCATATGTGTGAGGCTGGTGAACAGTGTGTGAATACACATATGGTAGCCTATCTATAGTAATCAGTGATCTGTGAACTGTGTGTGTGTGTGTGTGTGTGTGTGTGTGTGTGTGTGTGTGTGTGTGTGTGTGTGTGTGTGTGTGTGTATTTCTATACTTATGAGGACCAAATATCCTAACAAGGACAGAAATATCAGGAAGAGATTAGTTCAGGATTAGAACATGGGTTTAGGGTTACGGTTAGAACTAGGATTAGGTTTAAATTAGGGTAATGGTTAAGATTAAAGGAAAAAAACACCCTCAGATACTCACACACTGTTACATATAATCAATTTGCAATGCTCAATGCATTCTAGGAGTTACTTTGTGATTAAGTGTTGTAATTTACCTTTTTGTTGTACCCACTTTCCCTCAAACCGTTTTGTGCACTTCTACTTCAGTTTGTTATTTCCTGCATTTCCACAAGCCCCAGAGAATGTGCTTGAACTTGTTGCATTAAAGCCCAGACCCTTTTTTACTTGCATGCAAATTAAGCCAATATCAGACCTGCCCGAGGGGAGCCTAAAAAACATATTTGCGAAAAAAAATAATAAATGAAAATCTGACACTTCTTTCAAGAGTTACAAAAATGTATCAAAAATGTTACATTGGGTTTTAAGGGTTGCAAACCACGCGATGCAATTACTATGGCTTCATGGCTCTTTACTGTAAAACAAAAGACATAGCAATGTTCCATTTGTCACATATTATACTTAATACTTTTTTAACACAATAACAACTAAATGTGGCTGCCACCCACCCGTTCCTGCTCTCCTATTCCCACTCTGTCACACTGACATGGCGACAGCTTCAGTCGTCGCCCCTTGACTTCCATGCACACAGTGGCAATCCTTAGTAAACATATACTAACAAGTACAACTTTCATAACCTTAAAAGTTGTAAAATCATTTTTTATGTGTTCCTTACACAGTATTAATGAACATTTCTAATCAACTTTTAAGTCACAGGTACTTAATGTATCATTTGTGATACAAGGCATTTCTGAAGACACCAGGATTTCCTTCTTGCATTCTTGGACATCTAATAAGCCTTGTGCATATACTGGAATTCAAACACATTTTCTATAGTGCACAGGGAACAGATTTTGTGTGTTTACATCCAGGATGACGATAATTGATGAGTTAGTCATTTTGAGAAAGCAATCCAAAGATGTGATTACACAAATCCACCAACACTATATACAAAGTATGTTCATCAGAATTTACCAGCCGTTAAAAGATGTTGTTGCAAAAATGATACTGTGGGCTTTGAGAACATGTAGGTGGAGAGAGCAACAGTGATAGCATTGCTGAGTGAGAGGTTTTCCAGTCGAGTAAAAGTGAGAGTCTCGCCCCTTACTCAAAACACAACATGTCTTATGGCTGTGTTGCATTCTGGTCTATTAAAGCTACTGTCTGTGGAGAAATTAACATCTCTGTCTCTTACGCGATAGATTTCTCCCTGTTTGATCGTTGAACATCGGTGCAAATTGGTGAATCTAGAAAAAAAGCCTTTACCCAGAATGCAAGGTCCATCGGCAATAGCTGTTTTACGAGTGTTAAGTGTTTTAGGGTGGATTTTTCCTTTAAGGTTAGAGTTATGGGTTAGGGAATGAATGTAGTCAACGAAGGTCCTAACGAGTATAGTAAAACAAACACACATGTGCATGCTCTTTCAAGCCACTGACCAGGTTCTCGCCCCACTCTGTCAGGCTGTAGTCCACGGTGATCTCCTCCCCCTTGGTGATGTCCCGGATGGCGATGACCACCAGCCGCACCTGGCTGCCGCAGTGCACCTCTCGGATGCGGCAGTTAGGGGAGGGAGGGAAGGAGCCGGCTGTCGGGGCTGGAGCAGAGGCCGCTGGGGCAGCTGGGGCGGTGGGGGCGGGGGTCAGAGCTGGGGCCTGAGCTGAAGTAGCCGGGGCGGGGGCGGGTGCCGGGGCAGGGGCCGGGGTTTGGGCAGGAGCTGGAGCCGGAACCGGAGCCGGAGCCGGAGCTGGAGCTGCGGCAGGAGCTGGTGTAGAGGCTGAGCTGGTCTTGGCTCCACTGGAACCTCCGTCGTCAGCCTGCTCCGATGGACCACTGGGAGGTGGAGGGGGAGGGAGGGAGGAGGGGGAGAGGGAGGAGGGGGAGGGAGGGGTAGAGGTCGAAGTACAATTTAGTGCCCATTTCTGTTCTGTTCCCATTCTGCTCTAATACTCTTCCTTGGCTGAACCGGAAAAATATGCTCTGTTTCTGTACTTTTCTATCCTCTTCTATTTTATCCTTTTTCATTGTGAGTACATATGTACATATGAATGTTTCCTGTAGAATTGTTTTGAACTTGTGGGAGTCATTTTGGTTCTGAGACACAGCTTTGCTCCTGGGTCCATTCTAGGATTAGTGTAGGTGCTGCGATTTAAGAATGGCTTTTATAGGAATATTTTTATCACAGTGTATGAACAGGTGTGCTGGAATTACAATTGTAATTTTGTTTTTTTCAGGGCGGGCTGCACAATAAGGCCACAAGATGAATTTTCAAAGCATTTATAGTCTTCTAACTGTGAGGTCAATTTCCTAGCTGTAGGGGGTCACTGCTGCTGAATGAGTGTAAATGAAACACAGAGAATTCACACATGTAAGCCCATTCCATTGCTTTAGGGCAGTGGTTCTCAATCCTGGTCCCAGAGCACTGCTGGTTTTCTACTACCAGCTCGTTAGCCACATTCATCTGACATCCCAGGTGTAAATCAGTCCCTGATTAGATGGCTAAAATGAAAACCAGCACAGCTGTGGGTCCCGAGGACCAGGATTGAGAGCCACTGCTTTAGGGTGACAGCTGCTCTTGAGTGCTGACTTGAGATCAGCTTCCATTCATTCTTTCCTTCCTAAATCTTAACCAAAGCTGGGAAATGGCCCTGGACAGTCCATAAAGGCCTGCTTGCATACACACTGACATCAACAGTCTACAGAAAATGTTAAACATAATATGCAAACATCAGGATGCACATAAAAAATTGTATTCTACATACTCCGATGAATACAAAATAAATACAACTGCACACAATTACACACACACACACACACACACACACACACACACACACACATACACTCACCAGTTATGAGGAGCAGTGTTGTAGAAAGGCCCATCCAGTGTGGGCCGTTTATTCTCTGCTGCTTCCTTCCGATCACCTGAGAGCACAGCAACAGTCAGTATAAAAGGATTACATACAAGTATGCGCACACACACACACACACACACACACACACACACGGTCATCACCCCTCCTCCCTGAGCACATACACAGGTGCACATCACAGTACATACTTACACAGGCACACGCGCAAACACGCACATACACACACACGCACAAAAGTAGGTCACACTCACTCGCACACACCCCACCCCCATACAAATCACACAGGCAGAAGCACACGCACACACACAGGCACACAAACACACACACTTTTGACGGCAGACACCAACATCACGGAACGCAGATATAACACACACAAACACACACCTGGGCTGAAGCTGTGTTCAGGCACGCTCTCCTCCTCAGTGTGGGTGACAAAGACTTTCACTGGCGTCCCTTTCCTTTTCCTTCCACAACCGCGCCTGGGGAGAAAACACACACACACACACACACACACACAATTATCATTTAATCAATCAGCCTCCTGGCCAAACTTCACATCAATCAGGTCAGAGGATGATCAATAAGCTGATGGCTGCCTAATGGATCAATACAACCTCAGTCTACCCCCCCCCCCCCAGCAACAAACACACATATGCAGAAAGCACATTTACACATGTGCATAGGTCGCACACACACAACACCAAAAACCACAACGACACACAACTACACACTTATTTGCATTGTTCTTTACAGTGTTTACTGTGCATGAGTGGAACAAGAAAAGAAATCTTGCAAGTGGTTTTAGATTTCATATGATATGCATTTTGGCCTGCAGTAAATTCGCTCAGCCAAGGCCCTGTCAAAACTCCCACTAAAAACAGATTTTTATACATTGTGATTTTCCGATTGTCATATTTCCTCACCACACACCAGGGTGAGATATTAATAGAGGCTCGGGGCAAAATGCCCTTGAAAGCTCATAAAATGCCTGTGAAATGAAAAGTTAAGGGTAAGAAATGCCCCCAATAATTAGGAGTACCCTTTCTCGCATTTCACCCCGCTCACACTTTTTTCATCGAATTGTCAAATATTCACACATGAATGCGAATACTGTTCCCCGTGGGCCACCGTAGGTGATTTGTGGGAACCTATGAACAGGAGAATCTTTCTAGTGCGTTCTGGGCTAGAAAAACTGAGCGGATTTTTTTTAAAATCAGAAAACGACTGAGTACGCAGCCTGAAGCAGTAGACAGTGTTGTCACCACGCAGCCAGGAGTAGAAGAAAATGCCGAGCTCACACAAAGCACTGCGTCAACAAAAACAAAACAACCAACATTGTAAAAAAACTCAACAATCAAGGGATGGAAGACGGACCGGTTGGAGGCAGAGAGTAGTTAGGCTGTAAGGCTTGCCACAAGTTTCCAGCAGTTGGAAAGAAGTGTGGGATGTGTGGTATATTATGATTTAAAATAAAGCAAATTTTAGTGGTAAAATTGAGTGTTTATTTGCCAATATGCAATGCATGTATTATTTCAGAATTCAATAAAATTGCCCCTGAAAAAAACAAAAACACCTCTACAAATCAGATCAAGGGGGGGCAAAAAATGCCCTGTGAAAAAAAAAAAAAGAAGTGAATATCTTGCCCTGCCACACACTATCACTGTGTGGCAAAACATCTGTACAATTGTCCTTCGGTTTCAACAAATTCACGTCATCAGCTTTGGGCTAGGGCTGGGCGATATGGACAAAATCAAGTATCACGATATTTTTGACCAAATACCTCGATATTGATATTGCGACAATATTGTAAGGATGACTATTGGTGCTTTCACAAAATATTTACACAGTGAGATTTTTGATAAATAATCATCAGTAATGTGGATATAATGACTAAGTGGGTAAAGGCAAATAATAGAACAGCTAGAACAGTCTGGTAAGTTCAGAAAATGACATCATTTTACTGTAATGCAGCCTTTAATACCAGGAAAAGACAATGCCATATCACGATATTACGATATCCAAAATCTAAGACGATAGCTTGTCTCATATCACGATATCGATATAATATCGATATATTGCCCAGCCCTACTTTGGGCCACAAGAAAACCCCAATTCAGAGTCAGCTGGAGAAACACAGCGTTACCTCTGAACTTATCTGAGTGTTTTTGAGGTAAACCAACATGGTGAATCCAGCTGACTGATTCTGATCAGATAATTATGTCAAAAACAATGTTTCAGTACTGCTGGTTTACCAAGCACTGATCTGCAGTCTGATTCTAAGATCTTGCTCCACTGGCTCTGGTTAACAGTTCAGTACACTGACCCTGAATCAGCGCTAAGGAGTGTGCCATTACCCCAGAGAGAGCAGAAGAAGACGCCACCTGTGAGAGCAGAGAATGGCCAAGCAACTGATCTGAGATTATCTTCTTTAGCCTAAATCCACGCCGCAACCGCTGCGCTCTGAAGAGCCAAACTGATCCTGCCTCTGCTGATTTTGGGCCAGTTCTGTTACCGCAGATCTCAATATTGTTTTCCGTCAGTCTATTTTTTACTCGCATGACATTGGAGGCTCTTAAAACTAGGCCATAGGAAGATCGTGCTTTGGATTTTGAAGTGTTCATTACTGTGTGTTTGTGTGTGTGAGCACGCGCGTGTGTATGTGTGTGTAAGAGAGAGGAAAAGAAAAAAAAAGCGGAGAGAAAGAAAGAAGTGGAGAAAAAGGGAAAGGAGAGAAAAAAGAGAAGCGGGGGAAAAAAGACAGAGGGAGAAAAATAGGAAAAGGGAGCAAAAGCGAAAAAAGACAGAGAGAGAACAGAGAGAGGGAGAGATACTCATTCAGCAGAGATATCAACCAGACCCACTGTCTTTGTATTGATCCACTCCACTCCCATCTGGACTCGTGATACTGTGTGTGTATGAGTGTGTGTGTGTGTGTGTTTAAGAGAGTGCGCAAGAGAGAGTGTGTGCATGTGCGCGCATTTGCTCTCATGTATGTGGAGAATTTTTTTTCCTCTTGAGAAGCTTTGTTTTTTTTTTCCCTGCAACAATAGACCACGCTATTGGAAATTAAATCTTAGAATGAAATAACTGCCAAGAAATCATTACAAAGATTAGGCCATTTCAAATAATCGATTAACTGTGAGAAGAGAAAAAAATCTACTTAGAAAATAGCGCAATACTTTTGCCCATAACACTAACACGCTGTAGCGAAGATATTTTTATTCAAGGATATTAAGGAAGAGACCAAACAATGTGCTTGATAATCTTAAAGATCTTGAATTTGATCTAGTAATTCATGCTGAATAACAGTGATTTTGACATATTATTGCTATAGGGAATGTCATGTCAACTTCCTAACATAGTCACTTAAAAAAGAGCTTATCAAAACTACTGCATTGGATTGCAGTACGATTACATTGTGGCCCAAACCTAATTATAATATTCATAGGAGGCTCTGTAGCGACTCCCATCCCTCAACAAGATACATATCACCATACATTGGTTATGACAGAACAGTGCTGTACGACTCTGTGATTGCCGTTTCTGAAGAATATATTGTGTGTTTGCATAGCAAGACGAGTTTCAAGTTTCACTGTTTTCAATCATATGGACATTTCACTGGTTAAATGACCAGTATGAATAAATGAGCTCAGATTAGCAAGGCTCTACTGTGTATAGAGGTCTGCAGAAAAAAATCACCACAAAATTAGACTCTCGTGCAAAAATGTTCTCATGCACCAGTTGTTCATGCTTACTCTACACAGACAGTCTTAGCTAGAAGGCTTGGGCTACACTTTATCCCAACAGGTCACCGGCTTTTCCCAGAAAAACACCATTTCTCCTCAGAGTTTATATTTTGCTGGATTATTTTGGGTCTTCTTTGTGAGTGTGTGTGTGTGTGTGTGTGTGTGTGTGTGTGTGTGTATGTCTGTGTGTGTGTGAGTGTGTGTGTGTGTGTGTGTGTGTGTGTGTGTGTGTGTGTGTGTGCAGTTCTGGTTCAATGAGTTTCTGAGAACTTTCTTGCCAACCAAATCTGTCTTACCTCCACTCCTCCAGTACACTGACCCCTCAATCTCTCACTTCATTCCTGTCTCAATCTGTCTCACCCTCTCTCTATCGATTCTCTCCATTCCTCCCTCTCCCTGCGCATTTCTCTCTCTCCTTCACTCTAACACACTCACACACACACACACACACACACACACACAGCCCCCTCCCGCCAACCCACATGCATGCACAAATACACAAACAAGTCCTCACTCAAGACCCACATATGCGTGAGCACACACACACACACACACACACACACACACAGACACACACAGACACACACACAGTTCTGAGTCCACATGTGCACACACACCCCTCCCCCTCTCTGGCCCACATGCATGCACAAACACACACACACACACACACACACACACAGACAGAGGCACGCAAACAGGCACTCACTCGCACACACACCCCTCCCTCTCAGGCTTACAGGCACGCAAACATATACACACACACATACACACACACACACTCACACAGTACACACAAATATCCTCTCTCTAGCCAAGCTCACATGCACGCACACACACACCCCTCCCCCTCTCTCTAAAGCTCACATGCGCACACACACACAGGCAAGCTCACTCAAGCGCACACACACTCTCTCTCCAGTGCTCAGTTTCTCTCTCTCTCTCTTTCTCTCTCTCTCTTTCTCTCTCTCTCAAATAACCAAACCCACAGTCTCATGTTCCATCTCTGACACACACACTCTTTTTCCCTCTCTCACACACGTGCACACACACACACACACACACACACACACACACAGGCAGGCACGCACGCATACAATCTGCACATTACAGACTCTCAGACTCATGCATATCTGCTACAATATATTCCCTCTTCCTCTCTCTTGCGTGCGCACACACACACACACATATGTTCTTTCAAACACATTATTCTTTCTCAGCCACATACAAACAAACATGTGCACTTGCGCATACACACACACACACACCCACACAAGGATGCACACAAACACACACAACCTCTGTCACGCAACTGTTTCTAGTGCTCACTCCACATACGTTTGGATTATATACAAACACAACCATACACACACACACACACACACACACACTCCAGTCACACATGAGGCACACATGCACAAACTCACGCAATAAGCCTCACACACACTCCTTCCTTCATGCAGAACATTCTCTTTCTCCAACACACACACAAGCACACACACACACACACAATCCTCAATAATAAAACAGATACAAACACACACCATTCCACCCTCCCCCCTTCTCACATATACCATACCACCCACACACAAACAGTGTGTGCGCACGCACATACACAAACACACTTTCTTTCTCTTGCGCTTGCACACTCTCTCTCTCTCTCACACACACACACACACACACACACACACAGACACACACACTGTCCTTTCCTCTTTCATAAACAAAGTAGATGCATAAACACTCTCTCCTTTCCTCTGTATGACACACACAAACACACTGCCCTTGTCTAGGAGACACACACACACACACACACACACACAGAAACACACACACACACACACAAACCTTGTGTCTGTCTCCCCCTTGACACACACCCCTCCCTTTCTTACTGACTGCAGAACAAACACACACACACACACACAGACAGAGACAGACAGACATACACACACCTCTCCCTCCAGAACAAATACACATCCACGAACACACAGACACACACAAAGACATGCACACACAGACACACACAAAGACACACACACACAGCATATGCACTAGCTACCAAGCCTTCTTTTTCAGTTTCCAAGACACACACACTCACCCTCCCCTTCTGTTTCAAAAGCTTGCATACACGCAAGTGAATGCACACACACGCACACTCACACTCTCTCCCCCCTCACACACACACACAAATCCTCACCCTCTGTCACACACCCTCCCTTCTCTTTTCCTCTCTCCCTCTCTCTCTCTTAAACACGTACACACACACACACTCATTCTCTCTCTCTCTCTCTCTGTAACACACACCCTCCCTCTGCTCTTGCTCTCTCTTTTAAACACATACACACTCCCTCTCACTGTTACACACACACGCACACACACACACACACGCACACACACACCCTCCCCTTCTCTCTTCGTCACAAACACACTCTATCCCTCCATTTCTTAAAGACAGACATACACTCTTTCCTTCACCACTTTCTGCATCGTTTCTATGGTACCATCTCTCACACACTCAAAAAATTATTTCCCTTACTAGATGCCTTTTCTCTACTTTTAAGACAACACACACACACACACACACACACAACTACACCACCACAGAAGAGACACACACACACACACACACACTGTCTCTCTCTCTCTCTCTCTTTAACAGAGAGACAGATACACACATTTGATTATTATCCCTTCTACAAACACACAGAAACCCACACACCACTTGGTTACACATAAACACAGCCCTCCATGCTAGTGCGTGCGCACACACTCACACAGACACATATACACACACACACACGGACACACACCTCCCCTCCTTCTCTCTCTCTCTCTCTCTCACACACACACACAAACAAACACTCACATTCCCTCCCCCACTCTCCTAACACACACGTATGCACAAACACACTCTCCCCTCCCCTTCCCTGTGCCTCTAACACACTTCCCCTCTATCTCTGTCTCACACACACACACGCACACACACACCACGCAAACATACATGCACAGACACAGAGATACACACACAAGTACACACATACACTTTTTATATGCTCCTTCTCACGTACACACACACACATGTCCTTCACAGTCTCTCACAATCTTCCCCCTCTCTCTCTCTCTCTCTACTGTCACACACTAAACACACCTTTATTCCCCATTCTTTTTCCACTCACACACTAATAGTCTCTGTCTCTATTTCTCTTTCACTCTCTTCTCTCACTCTCTCACGCACACTCACACACACACACACAATAACAAGCATGCACGCGTGCAAATACACACACTCTGAAAAACACATTTAAAAAACACATTTTTTCCCTTCTCTCAAACACACACCCTGCATTCACAACACACACACACTTACTCATTCTCACAACCACACACACACACTCTAACTCTGTCTGTCTCTCACACACAACCACACACACTCACTCACTCACTCAATACCACACACACACACACACACACACACACACTCCTGTTCTCTTTGTCACACACTCCTTACACAGTGTGCTCCCCCTCCCTCTCTCACACACTCATTTTCTCTTTCTCTCTCTCTCTCTCTCTCTCTCACACACACACACACACACACACTCAGTGTCTGTCTCTGTCACGCACACACTCTATCCCCCTCCCTTCCCTCTCACACACACACACCATCCCTCCCTCCCCCCCACACACACACACTCCCTCCTCCTTCCTCTGCTCTAGCGCACACACATACACAGACACACACACCACTCCCCTCCCCCCGCACACACACCACTCCCCCTCCCTCCCTGTCTCTCTCTCTCTCTCTCACACACACACACACACACACACACACACACACACACACACACACACACACACAGAGCTGCTCCTTTCTCTCTCACGCTCTCTCCCCCTCCCTGTGTGTGCCTTTCTCTCCCACTCTCACACAACCACACACACATGCGCACACACATACACTCACATTCGCGCGCACACACGCACGCTCACTACACACAGGCGCGAGCGTGCGCGCACTCATCGGCACAGACACAGGAGAGCTTTGACAGTATATCAATCCTAACATTTCTAGATCTGTGAAAATTAACAGTTACATTGTGGCTTATGTTCTTGAAAACTTTTTTTTATATACAGTAAAAGACAAAACAAACTGCTAATGCTCTCAAGTCAAATAGTTTTTCTGTTTCAGCCAAATGTTACCTGACAAAAGTAACATAAATACAATGCACATGGCATGTTCTGTGTTTTATTAGTATTACCGTGTCACTCAAAAATACACATTCATTAGCTGAATTCAAAGATAGTCAGACACACACGTGCGCGCGCACATACACAGACCCAAATGCGCGCACGCGCGCACACACCTCTTTCGAGCTGCTTTGTGAGGCGATTTAACGTTTAAAAAAACAGGTTCACATAAGAAAAACATGCGGGTATCTCACATAATTTCATTCCGTTCGACTTTTACTCACTGACAAACTTGATATGTAACGTCTGTCAACAACTTTAGCTAGTTCTATCAAAAAACATCCTCACACATATATGCGCGCACACACATATACACACACCCTCTCGTTCTGTCATTGGTGAGGGGAAAGACTATTATCAAACATTTTTCCCACTATGTTATATGTCATGATTAATTGACTCCCTCACCCCCGCGGCGGCGGTGCCGGTTTGATGCCCTCTCCGTCGCTGTCCAGGCTCGGTGGCTCCCGGTAGTCGAAGAGCGAGCGTACGGTCTCCGCCATGTTCACGCTAGCGATCGCTGATCTTCCCCCGCCGCACCGTTCAGCCTCTCGCTCTTCTCTCCAGCCGCTCAACTGGCTCACACCAAGGTTATTCCGGCCGCTTCCACTGCGGCGGAGCGGAGGGGTGCGCGGTGTGCGGGAGATACCAAACTACTCCGTAACGGACGTGTCTGCCCGGTCAGTCACAACATGACGACGGTGTCATTTTAAAACAACTCTGTTTAGATGGGCTCCGCGTGTCACTTTGGGCGAAAACACCACGGCGCGGCTCGGTTTCATAAATGGGATAATACCCTGCTCCCCTACGGGAGAAATGGACGCGCTCAGAGACCAGATGAAAAAAAGTTGACCGTTTCTGAGAAGAGTGATTAGCTTGCTAACTGAAAGAAGAAATCATGAAAATAAAACCTTGATTAGGAGAGAAATTGAGGTGAAGTGATCTTTTAAACAGAAAGACTTTGAGTTTACATGTGAAGCCTTTTCAAGTGAAACATTTCAATAGCCAGTACTGGCTTGGCAATTAGGGCCCCGAGTAAGCTTATGCTTATAGTGTTTAGTACTGTAGCCAGAATGTATGTCAGAATGTGTCCATTTGTACGCACGCACGCACACACACACACACACACACACACGCACACGCACGGACGCGCGCGCGCACACACACACACACACACACACACACACACATACACACACACACACACAGTGTTACCTCGTTATTTTATCAACAGGTAACACACAAACCTCTGTCAACAAATTGGGTGATTTGTGCCAGTGGAAGACTGCCTGGTCAGTGTTGTGCTATTCCAGTGTCCTCTTACCCTGTAAATACCATTCTGAAAGTGCCAGCTTTCCACATACAAGTTGTGCTAAATTTACTGACCAGCCACTATTGGCAAATTGGGACAATCAACTCTAACACAAATCACCCATTTTGCGCAAACCGTCAAGTTGACAAATTTTTCCAGAATCAAGAATATCATCAATATAAACTGATATACAGTGACATTAGCTCCAAACAATTCATAGATGATATGATAATCGTGTAACAGATGATGGCATGAGTGTAACCTGTGCTTGTCTTGCATGTAAAAAATCCATTAGGGATAAATCCCTGCCATTTTAGGGACGATTGTTGGTTTGCAACTATAATTATGGATATATTTGAGATTTTTTATTTAGGATTGTTAACTATTAAGACAAATTCTCATTTTCTGAAAAGTATCACCTGTTTTCTAATAATTTTGATGAAGTGGTTGTCTTAAGGATGTCTTACTACGACAATAACACATTATCCTGATCTGCCAATATTTCTACTGTGAAAATGGAACTGTGAGAAATACAAAGATTGATATGCAGACATTTTTTTAGTTGATGCATCACAATACAAGTCACACTACAACTCACTACAAAATACATGACAAGAAAACTGTATAACAATAAAAAAAAAACCATCATTGTTATGTTTCACAAAAGAACATCGTCCAATTTTATTATACACTGAAAAACATTAGGTAGGAAAACTAACCCACACATGTTCACACATTGAGGAAGAGAGCACAAATACATTTCTCAGTGGCAGTAAAGCTTAATAAAGCTCGGAAATGTCTTGCATTTCTACCATTTTCCAATATTTAGTATGTTTTCAAGTTGGCCTATTTTCTGTGTCACAACCCGCACCTGTCGCCTGCAAGTCATTCCCAAATTGAATAACTACTGTATGTATAAACACAACACTGATAGCTCTGTATCTCAAGATACAGTAATTGTGAACTTGCAGTGATTTGGTTGAAACTAGTGACTAGTCTCAACAGCAGGTGCAGAGTCGTAGATATAAAGAGTTGCCTACTGCAGTCTTCAGTGGCAGCCACAAGCTGTAGTGGCCAAACTCTTTCAATCAAGTCTCGGGAAGAGAGAGAAAGGATATGACCGGAAAGAAGAAGACAGACAGCGTATGAGGAGACTCCACCATGAAGCCAATGTTATAATTCATATTTTCTGTCTCTTCCTACTGAAGCTGTCATAACTTTCACTGTATTCTGACAATAAATACATTTTTGTCTTGTGCTGTGTCACATTTTGTCATTTCTGAGAAACAAATGTATCACCAGCAATAATTTTTTTAGTTTTAAACTGCTAATAATTGTTTTAAACTGCTAATGTGGTATATTTGCAGTGCAGAAAGGTGAACCACAATTAATTATATTTTCAAGATTGGCTGCACAAAGGAGAGAAAAATTGAGAGGAGTTACAGGGTGCTAATGTTAGCCTGTGTTAGTGTTTTGTCTTTTTGACTTCACAATTACGCAACATAATTCCTTGCCTATTAGCACTTTGTTACCCTGAATCAAATCAACTTAGGCAATGACAGAAGAAGTGTTTACAGTCTCACTCAGAACATAGTGATTCGGAGGTGATGGAAAGTGAACTTCTTAAAGCTGCACTGTGCAGAATCTTTATGACAAAATCCACCATCTTATCAGGCTAAATAATGAAGTGGGGCTGCAACTGAGAAACCCGTCCCATCCCCCCTAACTGAGACTCTGTCAATTCACCCTCTTTGCCCAAATTAAATTGTGGTGTCTGGTAGAGACGGTTGTGGGAAGCTTTTCCCATGGACAGGAAGCGCTGAATCCAAAGAGCCAAATACAAAACTGTCTCATAAACAGCAGCCAGCGAGTGCTCAGTCCAGAGAGAGCTGGACTCACCAGGGTCAGATCTTTAGCTTCTCTGGTCCCTTTGGGCTCCTTTGGTATAAAGCCATCACACACCATCCAGGTTGATCGCAGGTCACATATCATGATTTATGGGTATTAAAGTCAAAATTCAAATAATTACCTCTTGCTGCCATTTGAGGCTGCCAATGTGCAAAAATTGCATAGTGCCGCTTTAAAGGATAACACCGGTGTACTTTTAGTTTTTTCCTATCGCCATTATTGCCCATGAAAAGTCTAAACACCAACGTATTTGCTACAGTCAGACGCTGCTACTGTGTGTTCTACTGCAGGTTTGCATTACAACCCAGAAGCCATAGGCTCCCTGTGTTTTAAAAAATACATTAAAAACAGCTCAGAGACAAACTGCTGCATTGTCTGACATAATCCATCATTTTAAATAACACGTCTATTGTATTTTTTCCTAACATGACTTTATATCACCACAATCATTGCTTGCAGTTGCAATCTTGTCAGAAATAGTTCCATTCTGACAGAATTTAAAGTGAAGAGATCATTGCACTTCTCCAGCTAGACTCTGCCGTGCATTTTGCTTTCATTTTGCCTCTTCACTGCCACCAGAAGTAACAGTGCGCAGTAATGGAAAAAGTGAAAATAGTCTGCCTTAAATGCAGTAATTAGCTGTGCAACAAAGGAATGTTAGGAAAAACTGCAATACACATGCTGTTCAACATGACGTGTTACGTTCATCAAGGCAGCAGTTTGTGTCTGAGCTGTTTTAATGTATTTTTGAAAACAGCGGAGGTCGATCAAACCTGCAGTAGAACAGACAGTAGAAGCTTCTGACTGTGGCAAATGCACCAGTGGGTTTAAACTTTTCATGGGCAATAATTAAAAATATACTGTTGTTATCCTCATTACTGCCAATACTGACAACCCCTTCCCTTCCCCTCTTTTCCAGGTTGGGACTCCATTTCTATCTATTGCAGTTTTCAGTGGCAGCCACACTCAGGCTCATGTGCTGTTGCTTAGTAACTAGTGACCAAACTCTTTGAATCAGCATTCTGGAAGGCCAACTAATATGAGATGCAGGGCAACCGTGTCTTGTTAGCTAGCTAGCTTATAACTGTTTGTTGTGCACACAAGGATGCGCAGGTTGTGAATTAACTCGGACTTACTCAACTTTTTATTATAACTCGTCCTGTGTCATAATAATAATAATAATTGGAACAACAACAACAACAACAGCAACAACAGCAACAACAATAATAACAATAATAATAATAATATTTTATTGATCCCGGTAAACAAATGGTGTTTTGGCTCGCTCCCCTCAGTGAGGTCAGAGGTCATGGTCAGCTGTGGATCAGTGATTCAGTGTGTTCACTTGGCCTGGGCTGGATGTTTGCAGAGACGGGGGCTTGAGCCCGTGTCGTCCGGCTGAAGGACGGTCTCCATAGGGCCCACTTGGCTTTATGCCATGATGATGATGATGCCACCTAAAGGTGTATTTTGCCCCTGTGTGTATGCATTTTCTAACACTATGTTTCCACCAAGAAAAATAGCAATTTCTGTAAATTGACCACAGTTTTACACTAATTACCATTCACAAAATAATAGTTACAGCCTACACAAATGTTTGCATCAAAGGCTTATTGAAAGAAATTAGTAAACAAAATGTATAATGACAGACTTTATTCATACTTTACTCATTTAAAGATAATGATGAAGATCCTTGACTGCGTCAATTGGCCATTTTTGGAACATGGAGCCATGGAGGGACAGCTATGGATGGATAGCTGTGGAAAATCTCCAGTATAAAAGTCCAGCTGCTGATGTACACAGGTGGATTCAACACTCAACAAGCAGAAAAATGAGTTAATGAGTTAAGACAGAACTAGAAGATTTAAATATGTGAAATAAAATGTATGGAGATGTGGGAGCTGCTGAATGAATATGGTTTAATTGTAATTCTGCTCTGTTTGCGTGTGCACACTATCATGAACACTTCATCACCCGCACCAATACCCCCAATATGCGTGTGTGTATTCACGTACACACACACACACACACAGACACACACACTGAACCCACACATATGCACCCACATTCACACACAGCTACACAATCCCTACTAAAGACAAACACTCACATGCACGTGCATGCAATGCACACGCACACCAACACACAATTATACAATCCTCACAAACTACACACAGATACACAACACACACACACACCCAATCACACAGTCCCCACAAAGGACACACACACACACACACACACACACACACACATACACACACTGACACACACACACACACACACAGACACACACACACCGCATTCATTTCCCTTTCATTCAGTACAGGCACATATTGTTGTGCTGCTGTAACACACACACACACACACACACACACACACACACACACACACACACACACAGACACACACACACACACACCATTTGCAGAGCTTGCTCCTAGCTCTCTTGCACACACACCCCTCCCCCTCTATCTCTGTCAGACACACACACACACACATCACACACAGTCACACACACACACACACACAAACACACACAAGTACACACACATTCCCTCCTACGCAGGCGCGCTCACACACAGACAAACACACACACACACACAATCATGCACAGCCGCACACACACATTCCCTCTCGCCTTTCACACACACACACACACACACACACACACACACACACACACACACACACACACACACAGCTCTCTCATACACCCCTCCCCCTCTCTTTCTCACACACACACACATGTCCTCTCTCTCTTGCTCGCTCACTCACTCATACACTCACACACACACACACACACACATTCCCTCTCTTGCTCTGCTTCTCTTTTCTCTCTCTCTCTCTCACTCACTCACTCACTCATGAACACACATACACACACACACAGGAACACACACACACACACACACACAGATGAACACACACAGGAGCACACACACACACACACACACACACACACACAGGAACACACGCCTGCGCAAACATTCACAGGCACACACACATACACACACACACACACACACACACACACACACACACATTCTCTCTCCTGCTTGCTCTTTCTCCCTTTCTCCCCTCCCTCTCTCTGTCTCTCTCTCTCTGTCTGTCTGTCTCTCTCACACACATACACACACACACACACTCTTTCCTGCCCTCTCTTCCCTTCTCTTTTTTCATCTCTCTCTCTCTCTCTCAGACACACATACACCCACACGTACACGAATGCGCGAACACACGCACACATGCGCACAAGCACACACAGAGACACACAAACACACACACACACCCATTTTCTCTCTCAGTCTCTTTCTCTCTCTCCCACTAACACACACGCATATTTTCTCTCTTGCTCGTTTGCACTCTCTCTCTCTCTCTCCCTCTCTCTGCCTCTCTCTCACACACACACACACACACCCCTCCCCCCTCTTCCACAGGCATCCTGGCTGCCACTCCTTCTCTAACAACCACACACACACACACACACACACGCACATATACATAAACACACATATAAACAAACACGCACGTATGCACTCACACACACACACACACACACACACACCCTTTAAACACACACCCCACCCCTTTCACTCAAACACACATCCTGTCTTTCCTTACAGTTAAACATAAACACACACGCACACACACATCCCCACTGCTAATATTCAAACCAAAAATGTAAAATAACAGACGCTTTTCCTCACATGAATATTTTTTGCTCCAAAATTCTCCAAGAATGTGCGTTCATCCACACACACACACACACACACACACACACACACACACACACACACACACACACACACACACACACACACACACACACACACGACTCATCACGTGCATCGAGAACGTTCTTAAGCCGGCCTGTTTTTAAGTCACACAGATACAGGAGACAAATCCACATTGTAGCCTAGATCAATTTATTTCATCCCATTCATCCACCGTTTCAAATCCTCACATCAATAATAAATAAGTTTTTAAACCATACCATAGTTTCAGAAAAACACAAAGACAACTGTACATCAGTTTGAAGTGTTTTCACAATGCATCCACGATGCCCACAGTTCTGTTCTGAAAAAAATAAATCCATATAATAAATTGTGGCTATCAATTTGCAGTAGAAAGTTGCATTCTCCTTTCTATTGTCAATCTCACATCTAGGATGTTCATCTTTTTCCATTTCAGCAGTGCCAGGCCAGGTCAGTGTGATACAACTCATTCAGTATTCAAGATTCACTTGACTGTCTGTTTATTTTTCATTCCTTTTCAATAAGTTTTTATAATAGTGCTGTGCCCGCCTCTGTAACGTCCCATTCTGTATGTTTTTCAGAATGAAACCAAGGAGACTGGTGTTTTGGTGCTGGTCTGAGCTCATGTTGTTTTACTTGAATTGACCATAAGAGGAGGCTTCTCACTCCCAAAGGCAGATTTTGTGTAAGACACCAAGGAGATGTTTGGGCCACAGTGATGTAGGGGAATATAAAACATATTTGTCAGCTCAAAGATTAAGTCTGGCTTTAGTCTCTTCCTTTGGTAACATTCTAATGAGGCCAGATCTGCAACCAGCAAGACAACCTGTGATGTGAATTGCACACATAAAGCCACATTTGCGGAGCAGACATAAGAGCGGAAATCCATATATTAATTTATCTTTTGAACATTGGTGGGAAAAAAAGAGGGTTAGACAGTCTTAATGATGAGAATCCCTCCGTTGTTGTGATAACTGTAGCGTCAGTGGCAGTTTCCCAAGATTCCTGCTTCTAGACAGATGCGATGGTAACCCGATCCCAGCTTTGTGCTTAGAGCCAATTCTCTACAGCTAGCACTTTCTACACCAGAGGTCATGAGCGAGGGCACCTAGTGCCACAACCAGACTACAGTCCAACCTTACAGGCGTCACACACAGTAAGAGTGTTACAAAAGAAGAAAACAAGAAATGTTGTGGAAATCAGCTACTCAAGAAATTAGGGATGCACCGATACGGTTTTTGAGGGCGATATCTGATATTTTCTCACCCATTATCGGTCGATATGCATTTTTTATAAGAATCTTAGTAGAAATGCAGGTGCAAAACATGAATATCTTAAGATAATTAAGTGGTTTCTAAACAAAAGACCATGTTAGGTATATTCTGTTGCTAATTTGACAGCTGTGTTAAGTGACACACTCCTAAAAAAAAAAGTCACAAGAATGTCTCTTCCACAATCAGCCAAATATCGGCAGTAAAAATAATTTTGGGCCGATACCGATATTGCTTTTTAAAGCTGATATCGTTAAGTCTGCTGATATATCGGTGCATCCCTACAACAAATCAAACAATTAAAATTGCCAGGAATGTTATTACATTGCAGTACCTTCTGTGGTCTGTAGGAGGAGCTAGTACAAACTAAAAAAAAATGTCTGTCTGCTTCTTCTACATCTTCTTCTACATCTTGATCCATGACTGACAGATGTTATGTGTGGCACAAGCAAAAAAACTGCAGGCTTCGATATAAAGCCATTGGAACCCTTTAAATATCCGGTTGGCCCTTAGAGCCACTGTCCGGTCCACAGCTCTGACCCGTCCTGGTCCGCGGCCTCTTTAATCAACCTACTGAAAACACAGAACTGACCCGGTAAATCCCTTTGGAAAGGAGTAAAGAAAGAAAATGTATGCTCTGTCAAAGTACAGCAGCCAGTTCACCATCAGTCGATGAAAAAGAGCATAAGAGGAAAGAGGACACTGTTCACCGTAACACATCCCATTCCATATCCAGAAGTCCAAATGCAATACGTGGAATATTGCATTTTCATTGAACCAAAAAAAGCACTCCACTCCAAAGCATTATTAGATATTTAGGATGTATTTGTATTGTATGATGTATTTTCATGCTTGGCTTTAAGGATGCAGCAGATAGCTTTTGCAGATCTGGATCTTATTTTCTTAGGGGTCAAATTTCATCTGGAAATTAATCATTGTGATGAGGAAAGGCAATATCGAATGACCAAATGTATTTATGTTGCATTTCAGCAACAACATTCAGTTATCGTTCGGAGAAGCCTGTATCATTCAAACCTCACACAAGTGTGTTTACACTCCCAGTGAACCTACCAACAGTTGGTCAACCCACAAATACTTAACAGTGTTACATGTGACAAGGGAAACATTAACTAAATAACATGGAAGCACTTGTAAAAAAAATAAATGTTCCAAGTGTAATGTGACCAAATGTTCCCCTCAACCTAAAAATGGCAACACAGCATCAGTTTGCTTACTTTATCTCACTTCTTACGTAATTCTCTTCCAGTCCTTGTGCATCGATCTCCCTAACTCCACGCTCCTGTCCGCTTTGTGTTCCACGTTATCATGGATCCCATCAGTTATGTGGGAAAGACCTGTCTATGTAGAATTCAATCCCAGCTGAGGCTTCAGCCATTTTCTAAGACACCGATCTGTTTCTATGACCAACGGCAAATTAATACAGACTGAGATGGACTTGTTGCTGGGATGAATTTCTATGTTTCTGGATGATCAGATTCCCGCTTAGCTGGATGTTGACGGTTGCCTTGCAAGTCGTATCCGTACACTGAATGGATTCACTTGACACATAATTATTTTTAACGGACTCACTTCAATGAGGAATGAGTTCAGATGTGTGCACTGAACATTTTGTGTGTACTGATGTAGAAGATGATTTTTGGGGACCCACTTGCTCCAGGCTGCTCAGCTTCACCTGGTATTAAAAATGTATCTACTGCATCTTTAACGCCCCAATAAACATGACTCCTCAAAACAGCGGGCAATTTCCTGTTATTTTCACCAAGTAACTAAATCAGAAAATGCAATCAGACTGTGATGAAGCCTTTCTTCCATCAGTTAAGCCTGCAGACGTCATCTATTTGGACCTTCGGTGTTGTGCCTGCACTTCACTCGCAACATCTTGCTTCCTAAGCTCTGTGACACCATTCCCCATGCTCACATTCCTAATAAAGTGCCCCGAAATATTACAAAAACTACAAGAAGCTGGGCTAATCTGAGATAATTAGCATTAACGAGGACAATTAAGGGAGGGAGGGAGGAAGGAAGGAAGGAACGAGGGAAGGAAGGAAGGAAGGAAGGAAGGAAAGAAGGAAGGATAATAAATCTATATAGGTAATGGCATATTGTAGCCACTAGAGGGTGCTGTTACATAGATTGTTCTGTACAGACTGAATGCCACCGGGGGGGGAATCAGCATGGAATGATTAACAGCCATGGTATTCAGAGCTACAGTCTGGTTATGGCACGAATTCAAATGTTCTCATTTTCATCAGAATGCGACCCTTGCTGACTGCTTCCTTCGTCAGTCACACTGGATCCTGGCTGTTCATATAGAATAATAATTTAAAATGGGCCTGAGGAGTGATGCGTGTGCAAACAGTAAAAAAAAAAACACCAACGTGATGTTAGTGGTAGCATCACTGTTGTTTCCTTTTTGAGTCTCTCGGCTTTAGAAGCTCTCACCCAAAGTGCATACCCATGAATTATTCTATTGTTTCCTCAAAACCAAAAATGTGAAAGAAAGAAAGAAAGAAAGAAAGAAAGAAAGAAAGAAAGAAAGAAAGAAAGATCAACAAATTTAACGGACGAACATTGCTACAAAACTCCTCTGAAGGAGAATGAAAAGCTATGGACTTAGCAAACTAACACTGAATCCAAATGCAAGTCTAGAGTTCAAGTTGTACTGCAAGTAGAATATAAGGTAGATTGTGAATGTCCACTGCAACCGTTAGCAGTGAGTAAAGCTGCGTCAGACGGAAAATAAATTTGTTCCAACCAACATTGTTATTTGCTACGATAACTATGGTTATTGTCTCTCTCTGTCTCTCTCTCTCTCTCTCTTGCTGTCAAAAGCCTCCTTTCATGAGACTCCATGCCCTAGCAGGCGAAAATAATCCCACCTACTCATCTCCCTCTGTCAGCCAGGATCTCTTCTCTCTCTCGGCGGGCCATTATCACTCATTCCTTTCTCTTTCTCTCCACCCTGGCCCCTTTCTCACTCCGACCCCAGCCGCACACCTCGCTCCACTCTCATCTCCCTCGTCCCTTACATCCTTTTGCCCTCCTTCCCCTCTCTCTAACCTCTTCTTCTCTCTCATTATTCCTCTTCACCCACACACACACACACACACACGCACATGCGCGCGCTTCTCACTACTCCATCTCATCTCCGAGCGCTTCTGTTCCTCCTGATCCCCCCGCTCCTCCCTCGCTCCCTGGCTGCAGCCGAGGGCAGGGCCTGCAAGGTGGTGATTGCCGTCTTGGTCCAGTAGTCCAGCTCTTTGAAGATCCGGTATATCCACAGCTTGACCTCGAACAGGACGGTGGGACGGTCCACCTGCCGACGGGATGGGGAAGGAGAGAAAGGAGAGAGAGAAAGAGAGAGAGGGAGGAGAGCGGACTGAGCTCTGCCTTGCAGGACAATTCCAGTGTGATTTGAGATTCTGCTCATTTTTTTCCACATTTTCAATCCCTATAATGTTAATTGCGACAAGTTTTGTCATACCCCTCTGTCTCATTCACACCCATTCAATTCCAAAAAGCATAGAGAAAAACTCTGGAGACTTCCAATTCAGTCTATGAAGGTAATCCATCACTGTGAATGAGAGGCAATTGCAAGACAATTGCATTCTGCACGGTTGCATCAGAATGCTAATATCAGGCTATCAGCTTGTTGTTTCGGTCACAGTTTCATGTTAATGCTTGCATTCGGGAACACTGCGAGATGAGGGTGTCTTACTTCCATTTTTTTCCATTTCCACGTTTTCCTCTACAAAATAAAATTTTCAACCAACAGCGAACGCTCTCTGCAGCTACATTAGGACACAGATTCTGTCAGTCACAACCCATTCAAGCCAACAGACAAACCAAAGCAAGACGCTTTCACCAACTATAGTCCATAGAGTTAAACGGTAAATAAAGCTTGATTTAACAGAATCTATATTAAAAGTTTTGACTCTGAAAAACAACTGAGACGAGGAGAAAATACCCAATATCTCTTCATGTAATAAAAGCACTGGAAAACAGTAAGAGAATGCAGGAAACGAGCAAAATCTCCAATCACGGTGGAACTGTCCTTCAATTTCCATCCAAGACTTTTGCCATCATCATCATCACACCTCTGATGACATCAGCGCCTACCTCTGATCCCTCCAAGCTGGGAGTCAGGACCGCCGTCCCGTCCGTAGCTTTGAGCAGCTCTCCAGTGTTGGCTAAGAGCAGGGACAGCCGGTCTCGCACCGTCTTCCTCTGGCTCTCGTACTCGCCCTTCTCCGCACCACCCAGCTCCTCTTCTTCTTTGGTGATGGCTCTCTCCAGCAGGCCGCGGCACTGGAGCAGGGCGGAGTGGAGACGCCACAGCTTGTCCCGGGTGTCCAGCTGGGACGAGGGAGGCGGGACGGACACCAGGCGACCGTCGGCCACCGTCAGGTCTGCAGAGAGGCTCTCCTTCTTTCTCTTGAGGAGGGAAGGAGAGAACAGGAGAAAGAGGGTGAGAGTGAGGAGGAGAAGTGAGAGTTGGGAAGGCATAAGGAGGAGGAGGAAGAGGATAGGAAAGAAGGGACAGGATGTGGGAAAGCGGGGTGCAGGAGTGGGAGAGATTGCAGGAAGATGACGAGGAATGCTTACTCATCAAGCGCTAACCGCACTGACGTCAATTTCTTTTCTTTTTTTTTACAGCAATTTGGCACCACAGGTCATAGGCTGTAGGGAAATAAGACTTGATTTAATTACTTTAATTCAGGCGCATTCAATCTGCTTCTGACAGTAAAATATTCTCATCACCGAAAAAAAACCACACACCTCTCCTTTGAAGAGAGGGATTTGTGTTGACAGATTTCCAATGAGGATTTAATAAGTTACTGTGCAAGAGTTAAAATTGAACTAGTTGAAATGACATGTTTGGTTGAGCAAGCAATTACGTCGCTGACAGACACAGGGGGACAAAAGTGAGCAGATTTGCAGGTGCGGCACCATGTATATCTGCCTGAAACACAGCAGAGAGCCATTACATGATGACGACATGTGCATGTACTCTCTCAGAACTGCTACATTATTATGACAAACCTGAAATTATTACTGGAATCAGCTAACTAATCAAAACACAGCATTCTGATGATTCACTTGGATGGCGATCGGATTGTATTTGACTAACAAACTATCCCCACACTCCATCAGGCACTGCAGTTGCTCAGCCTCATCTCGACTAGCTCAGTGGGTTGTGAACCCCCGGAGGCTTCACTGTGACATTATACCGAGGCGTTAATGTTTAAGCCTGTGTGCAAGTTAGTACCAGCGTGATACAAGTGGCCCAATCTGACCTGCGTGCCTCTCCGAGAGCCACAGGGGGAAGTGGTTGTTTACTGCCTAGAGTGCAAAGGAAATGGGATTCAGGCAGTTAGGGACACCCTGGGGACCGATAACGTAGCCAGAGACAATATTCTCATATATCATCGTGAATTACGATAATGCGGTAAAGCTCTGAAAATGATTTAAAATGTATCAAACTAATGATGTAAATCAGTGTTTTCCCACCCAATGAATAGGCAAGGGACACCCCGCCTGGAAAAGATATACTCTGCCTGACAAAATTCAATTTGCATTGGTTTCAGTGGAGACTAAGCTAAATCCTGTTACAGAGACAATTCCACCCAGCCAAGGGAAAGAAAAAAACTTTTGGAGGAAACAAGGACGTATATAAATTTCTATCTGACAGTCTGACAGGCTAACAAATATTTAATCATTTCATTGTGTGCTCACTGGAATGTATTCTGCACATCAGCCGTAGGGCTACAGCTATATTGTCAAAACACTATACCTCACACTATCAAAGCATTGCAGGCTGTGCAGGCTAGATATGAACTGTGTGCCATGTCTATACATTGTGTGTCATTTACAGGATGCATCTGCTTGCACTTTCAATGACAAGCAGGCCTACAGAACTGTGTCAGGAGAAGAAGACTGAAGCGGAAATGAAGGATAAGAAGAGGATGGATGGAAGAAGGGTCAAATCCGGAGAGTTGTGGATAAAGTTACATTCCAGGCCGCTCCCTTTCGCTCCTGGCGAGACACATGAAAGGAAGGATGAGGCGGTGAGCTGGCAGGACACCAAGACGTTTTAATAACCAGTAGCTCGCTCTCTCTCGCTCTCTCTCTCTCTCTCTCTCTCTCTCTCACACCTATGGGCAAAGAGACGCAGGCTCGTGGAAAAGAGATGAGGGCGATGTGCCCAGGCACTGATGAGCCGGTGCCAAGAAAAACGCCCACCTCTGTCATTCCAAATGAGCCCCCCCCCCCCCTCTTCTGCATTCCTACCCCCTGCTGTCCTGGACATAATCGCTCTCCCTCTCTCTCTCTCTCCTAAACACTCTCTCACACACATACACACACAGATACACACATTCTCCCTCTCTCTTATCTCTCTCTTGCACGCATCCTTTTTTCTCTTTCTCTCTCTCTTTCTCGCTCTCTCTCTCACACACACACACACACACACACCTTCTCCCTCCCTGTATTTCTCTCTCTCTCTCACACCCACACAAACGGTTGCGTGCATATACACATACAGCCACACACATGCCCACACACAGACACACACACACACACACACACACACACACACACACACACACACACACAAAATCTATTAATTTTCCATTCAACCTTGGCCTATTTCTCTCTCTTTTACGGCACTCTCTCAGACTCGGGCTCAGTGAAATCACACTGTGATCTGTCAGTTTGCAGACAGTGGAAAATATAAGCTGCTGTACTCACAAAAAGTTCCAACAACAGGCCGCATTCATGGTGCAGCTGCTCGGCAATAGCAGCAGCCCTGGCCGCCGTGGTCCGGCTCGGTTCCGGGCCAGTCGTGCTTCTGGTCCGCCTGTCTGCCATGGGACTCTGTGCTGGAAACACTCAACGCGTGCACTGGGAGCAGGAGAGCAACAGGCCGGCCCCTAATATACAGCAGTGTAAACCCGCTTCATCCCAGCAGCACCGGATTCCTGGACATGGTTCACTTCAGGCTGCCCTTCCGATCCTCGCGCTGAAACCCGGCCAGTGTTTGTTAATTAGGGGCCAAGCCGTCTCCTGCGTTTCGGTAAAATGAGTTCCCCCGTTTCCCAGACCTTAACTTTACTGTTAGTTACTTGTGTTACAGCGTGTCCCCATTCAACTCCGCCCTCTCCCCCGGGAACCTGATGCCAGGCGCTAGGAATTTAAAAGCGGGGGCGGTGAGAGGCAGAGGGCGGAGTTCATCAACTCGTTATTTATTCATGAGGAGCTTATCTGATTTACTGGTAATGACAAAAGTGAAGACAGTCGAACTTAAGCAGGTTATGGAGGTGTATTCAAATTTGCTATGTGTCACTCTTATGAAAACAACAATACAAACATCACAGCAAAAACTAAAAGTCCCTATAGGGAATATTATAGTGACACCGTAAAGTATGATAAAGTCACTATTACACATTTATGACTATCACGGACAAAATATCCCTATATAATAAACTATAGGAATATTATAGAGATGTTTCCTTAGGATTGCTCCACTTTAAGGGAGCTGTCAAGCTTACTGCCAGGACAGGATTAGCAGCCTTGTTGTTGCAGATAGTAACGACAGGTTGCCTACAGTGTATCCCTTCAACAGCTGTCTCTAAATTGGAATAGATGGTTCGTTTAGCTGCATGTTATATCAATTTTAGCCTCAAAGCTATCCGAGATTAGTGCTAACCATATGTAATAACATTACCTTATTGAGTTTAAGAGTTCCTTTAGATGACATTACTGATTTACAGCAGGCCATTTGTAAACATCCCTAGGCATCTCTAACCAGAAAGCACTAGAATAAATAATAATGTTCTTATAGGGAAGCCTGTGATACACAATAGTGAGTTTACACTGACCTTGTTGTAATTTATTGTTTTTTGGTATAGGCCTAATTGTATTTTTTTTTATGGTACATTTTTTTTACGTATATTAAAGTTTTGCTGTGATATTTGTATATTATACGCCTGAAATTAATTATAGGATTACTGTAGTTCTTTTTCATAAGGGATAGTCATCTTACATGGTAGAAAATTGTAAAAACTGCCACAGTATCTAACTCGTTACCATGTAGACGTAAATAGGTAACAGTTGCTTCAGTGGTTAACGGTTAACTGTCATCATGTAGTTCATAAGCATGCATTGGCACAGTTAACTTGTGGCTGACGGTCATCATTTTTATACCCCTGTATGACTTAAGGGTGTAATACACCGCCCGCGCTCTAGGTGTCAGTGGAGGCACGCGTGTATGTAAACACTGAGCCGCTGCTAAACTACCGTAGCTAACGTTAGTTGATTTAAAGATATTGGGAGCTCGGATGTTTCTACAAAGGAGGAAATAAGACAGAATTAAATGTTTTTCCACTGCATTATTATCTCAGCTTCAGCTGTTTAATATCGTATACGAGTTTTCCCAGAGAAAGTACTATCGGGTTTTATTTTTGATACCAAGCTAACAAGCTAGCTAGCTTAACTTCAGGTGATCTCGACATGAACTCTCTCGTTGGCTACGGAGTGTCGTCCGAGTCTGACAGCGAAGGGGATGTAGAGGATGTAAACAACGGAAAAGCTGGGTAAGTAGCTTCAGAAAGCATTTGCAGTCGTCTAGCTTACATATTATAGCATATAACTTAAGTCAACACATTGCTAGTTAAATGAGTCGACATAGGTTGGTTCTCTTTCTCCTGCCCCAGTCTAAACCAAATTCTGAAACTCTCTCTCTCTCTCTCTCTCTCTCTCTCTCTCTCTCTCTCTCTCTCTCTCTCTTTCTCTCTCTTTCTCTCTCCTTCAATTCAATTCAATTTTTCAATTCAATTGGCTTTATTGGCATGAATGTTATACCAACAAAGTTGCGTCTCAGGACAACCAACAAAAGGATCTAACAACAAAGTAAACATGTACACAGTAAACTCTTTCTCTCTCTCTCTGTCTCTCTCTCTCTCTCTCTCTGTGTGTGTGTGTGTGCGCCCCTTTTCCTCCGAAGTTCAGGGAGGGAGTTGGGTGATGGAGCAGCAGCCGCCAACAAGACCCGCAATTTCCTGCTGGAGTCTGGCTCAGCTTCCAGTGAGTCAGGTAGTGAATCAGAGGCCGAGGAAGAGGACACAGAGCCGTCTGCTCCACCACCACGTCCCCCGGCAGCAGCAAGAGCACCAGCAGCCGCCCCTGCTGCCCCGTGCCGGCCCACCCTCCCCGCTCCCTCCCTGAGCTCCCTCACTCCCAACAAACTGCCCCCTCCGCCTCTTGGCGCCTGCTCTGGCAGCAGTGTGTTTGCCAACCCCTTCAAGGCTCAGGCAGACCAGAAGCTCAGCGCTCTGCAGAAACATGTCCCCCTCACAATGCATGCCAAGCCCTCCCAGATAGGAGGCAAGAGGATGTGTGTGGCGTACAGGAAAGACGGGAGGTGCAGGTTCGGGATCAAATGCAAGTTTGCTCATGACAGTGACCTCCAGACCTCAGTCACTCCCAGTGACTTTCACCCCGCTGCGGGCGATGAAACACCAGCTCAGGTTGACTCCCATGCTGGAGGCTCTGGGATCCCCCACCAAGAGACAGAAGAGGAAGAGACGGAGGGGCAACAAGGGAAGAAGAGGAGGATAGGATTGAGTAACACCTTGATCCCTCCCAAACGAGCCATGAAGCAGTATGCTACACAGAGGAACAGAGAGCGCCTCAATATGTCCTGAGGGATGTCGTATAAGCTATGACACTGCCCCATAAGCAATACAGTGATAGTATGTAAGGGATTACATATGTGCTCCGTGTGTGTGTGTGTCTGTGTAGAATTTGTGTACTTCCACCGTAGGATGAATTAACGACTCAGGCATTTTCTCTTTGTGTTTGAAAAGTTCAGGAGAAAAACAAATGTGGTGGTGTGTGGTGTTTTGTTCCCCAAAAGGAATACTCTTTCTCTAAATGTTAAGACATTTATTTACATAATATAAATGAACAGTTTTTGTGTCTGCTCTACCACATGTCCTACATCACAAATCAGAAGGGTGTAGATTCAATGTTGACACGTGATCAGGGGTTCCTACATGTTTTTGCTCATCAAACTACATGACTTTTCAAGGACTGTTCCGTGACTTAGTGCAATTTCCATGTACTAATTCGGTTACTGTGCTTTCCATTACTTTTTGGGTGTATATCTGCTTTGAACGTCCCGAGGTCATCATTTGGCTACCTACAACTACCTGGAACTTGTATGAGTAGGAAATCCATTATGCCGGTTATTGTTCCTTCACGGCCAATTAAATCTACCAGCAGCCGAGCTTGACGGTAAACTTTTGCCCAGCAGCAGAAAGGACGGTGAAGCAAGTTCCATGACATTACCAAAACCTTTAGGATATCCAGAATTTTTCTTATCTTTTCCAGGTCTGAAATAATTTTTTCAGTCTTTTTTCAGACTTTTCCAGGTTTTCAAATGTTTTGTCTTTTTAGATTTGTTTTCCATTATGTTATTTTCTTTAAACCTTGTGGAGCGCCTTGTAACAAAGTGTTTTGTGTTTAAATTGTTCCATAAATAAAGTTGACTTGATATTACTGTAGGAACCCTGATGATGCCACACATTAAGTCTAAATTTATGTGCTGTATTTTACTTGGAGATATGCTATATTATTGCATAATAGCATGGGCTTTGCAATAGTGCAACATATCGTCCTAGAACAGATTTCAGCATCAATACACACACTCACGTAAAAGGCCTGTTAAGTTTAGAGGACTAACATTATTTCACTTTATGTACAAAGGCAACAACTTATACATACAGACACACATACATATCTTTCCCTGATACAGATAAATCTAAAAAGCTACCAAAGGGTGACTATGGGTGAATAGTACATAATATACTGGTGATCCTACATGTATCTCAAACATTGCATTACAGTATATAGGGTCACTGATAACATAGTTAGCCTCTATCTATGTGCACCTTTCCTCTTTTACATGAGTGCCTGTTGCACGCGTCCCTCGGTGCTGTCAGTCAGAACTTCCCAGAACTTGTCCCGTCTGCTCCCAGACCACGCCCCCTTCCCCCACCACGTCCGTCTGCTGGAGGGAGTTGGCTGACGGAGAGGAGGAAGACAGCACTGACGTGTCTAGAATAAAGCTTTCCCCGTTGGTGGAGCCTGGATCCTGGGACGGGGAGAGGAGAGGAGGGCTGGGGGTGGCAGTCTGCAGGGTCTGAAGCTGCTGAGGGGTGGCGAGTATGGGGATCTGCTGAATGTGGGTCTGGGACTGGCTGACAGGCTGGAAGGTCATGTGGAGGATTTGTGTTTGGCCCTGCTGCTGCTGCTGCGAGGAATATGACTGAAGGGGCAGCTGCTGCAGCTGGGGTTGGTGCTGCGTCACCACCGAACCGGAATGGAGGGTCAGCTGCTGGATTTGGGGCTGCTGCTGTGACTGCTGAGCAGCCTGCACGAACTGGAGGGGCATCTGGAGCTGGAGGTGGGTCTGCTGCTGGCTGTCGGCGGGAGAAGGGGGGTCAATGGGGGACAGGGCGATGGTCACTGGCACCTGCATGGTATGGAGGCTCTGGTCTTGACCCAGCAACACCACCTGGTGGCTCACTTGTTGGGCCACTTGACCCATCTGGGACACCTCAGCCACTTGTGCCACCTGCTGCCCAACTTGCCCCACCTGGCTCATCTGCGCCACCTGCCCGGCCTGCCCTACTTGGCTCACGTCCAGGCTGGCAACCTCCGCTTGCACAGGGTTTCCCTGCAGTTCCAGCAGGGAGGCGGGGGTTGTGATAAGGGCGCCAGCGTTGGCTGCCAGGGCCTCGGCAATCAGTACTTCCGGGTGACTCTTGGCTTTATGGGCCACCACACAGTCCTTCTTCTCAAACTTCTTGCCGCAGATGGAGCAGGAGAACTGATAGGTGGCGTCAGCATCGTGCTTCTTCATGTGCCAGTTGAGAGAGGCCTTCTGGCGACAGGTGAAGCCACAGATCTCACACCTGTTACATGGGACAGGCAGGGAAGATAAGAAATGCAAGTCAGTAATCTAGGAAAACGGAATATTACGAATGTCTGAACTAAGAGAGCAAATGAACGAGGTAAATTATGAAAAGGGAGGCACTAACTGAAGGGGCTTCTCTCCTGTGTGGATCATGCGGTGCACAGCCAGGTTGTGGGAGCTCTTGAAGGCGCGAGCGCAGAACTCGCAGATGTAGTCCCTCTGGTCTAGAATCACAAAACAATGTACTCACATTCTCCATCAACATTCATTTTTAAAAATAACAAAAAGTTCATTCATGTTTTGTGTATGTGTGTACCTGTGTGGTGCTTTGCATGACGCAACAGCTGTTTCTGTAGTCGGAAGAGCCTTCCACAAGAAGGGTGAGGACACACATACTTCTTCTTGAGCAAGTGCTGGTACTTAATATGGTGCTGAGTGGAAAAGGAAACATAAACAAAGAGAATATTAGAGACTGTTAGATGGAAGGGGAAGAGAAAACACAAATCTGTCAGTGTAAAATGTTTATATAGCAAAGGCTGGGCTTCTATGAACTGTATTTCAATTGACAAAGAGTTTTCATGAGGATTATGTGGTTGCCATGACGGACCTGTAGGTAGCGAGGATGAGCCAGGACTGTGCCGCATCCTTCCATCTCACAGCGCACATACTGCACCGGGGGCTTCTTCCTGTGTGGGCGGGACACATCAATGAAATGTTACGCTGCTGAAACCTAAATACTAGATTACTATCAAGGTCTTTTGTCAAATTGCACATGCCCACTAAAAAAAAAAGCATAGGTGGATACAGTGTGCCATTCCTCCTCTATCATCTCCATCACAAACAACAAAGAGGAGCCAAGGAATTGTGTAAAAACCTCTTGAGATAAAAACCGAAAAGAGACATCAATTTCACCTTCTCTTTGGCAGCCGTGGAGCCTTCTCATCTTTCTTTCGCCTGCGTCTCCTGACACAGAAAGAAAGAATTGAAATGAAATTCATCGGCTTATAATGGAAAATCTCAGCGTGGTTCTGTTAAGATACAGAATACAAAAGCCAGTATGAAAAGGCTAAGGCTCATAATGCAGCTTTGGAACCACACGTGTTCAGATTGAAGCTGGAATCAGCAGGAGAGAATAGTACTGTCCCAGGATGAAAGGTTTGGCAGTACGTCGCATGCACAGTGAGAATCAGAGAGCAAAAGTGCAGCTGCAGCTAATGATTGACGTGTGTTATGTGAACAGGTTAGTGCCGTGCTTACTTCCTGGGTGCATCCGGGTCCTCCCCCGTTTCCTCCTCCAGCTTCACCTCCTCCTCCATGCTCTCCAGGTTGTCTGAGCCTTCGATCTTTATCTCTGCAACCTCCTTCTCTTTCGCAGGTGCTTTCTCTCTCTTCTCCTTCTGCCTCGGAGGGGCCCTGCGCTTTGGTTTGGGGGCGTCTCTAAGAAAGCAGACAGAGAGAAATCCAGGGATTGAGCAAAAAAAACAAAACACTAGTGCCTCAGTCAGTAGTCTGTAGAGTAAGTGGTTTGTACATGGGAATCTCACACACAAGAGGTTTGTGTCTACACACACACACACACTTACACACACAAACACACACACACGCACAACCTCTCAGCCTTGGGGTCGTAGCTCTGGTCGTTCAAGTCGTCTCTGAAGGGGACGTCTTCATCGCTGCTGAGGCCCTCTTCCACACCACTGAAAAATAAACAATCTACTCAAAACAGGAATTCCCACTTCCCGCACAGGGTCGAGTGATGCGTTTGGGTTTTTTTCCTCTACCTCTGACTCTGCGGCTGGTAGTTGAGGTCACTTGGGTCGTCCTGAAATGGAGCCTCTTCATCATCCAGGACTGAATCATCAACATCCCCACCTTCCTCCTCCTTCTTCTCACTGAGATAGAGGTGGGGCAGTGGTCATGAAAACAGAACTAAGGTCTCACTCTCATTCATTCACACACACGGCAACATAAGTGCCAAAAGGCCTCTGGGCCATAAAGATGAGAAGAAGATATAAACTCACCAATGTGTCATGCAACTCCTCAATAGTTACAACTAATCCGCTGCTGTGGCTTTCTATCAGCACATTCCAATATTTATATTATATTTATCTATTTATTTATATTTATCTATTTCTGGCATCAAAGATAAATATATTGTTGAGAAAATCTTTAATGTATAATTTAACCGTACAAGTTGTGCCATTTGGTGAATCAATACAATTTTAGCATGGGTGGCCATAATGGGAGTCAAACCCTCAACCCTGGCAGTGTTTGAGCACCACAATATAAGACTGTATACTCACACTTCATGACTGTACTCCTTGGCGTTCACCTCTCCATCCACTGCTACATGAGAGAAAGAAAGAGAAATAAACAAGTCATGAACAAGAGGCAAGACAACAAAGTGGCTCTTTGCCACTACTTATTTTCAGGATAGACTTACAGATTTGTTTAACACGACAGGCAACATTTGGTAAAACATGTTTGCATAAAGTATGCAATCATTACAGCGTAGTCTGATGCATTATGTGCATGTAGTTTTAATCTAAGTAATAACTGAACCCAGATTTAAACTCACGTGGCTATACTGAACCTATTTGCTACACTGAAGATCCTGAAGACCCTGGATCACAACCTTCCAATAGTAAGAGAACGGGTCTAGACTTCACAGTTGTTTTTTATAGAATAAGATGATAGAGAAAAGTAGTCAGCATGATTGCGTAATCTGCTCTGGGATGCTTTGAGACTAGAGGCCCAGATACTGAAGCATGGCAGCTGATTGTCAACAGGCTGCTCACCAGCTGGATTCTCTGTGCCAGGTTCACTCTTACACACAGGCTTGGCAGAGCCCCTGGCCGCCCTGCCCGAGGGGGGTTTGGCACGGGGCTGGGCTGGGGGACGCCTAAAGGGAAGAACTGGGGTGGGGGTTGGGAGGGGCAGAAGCATGCCATCAAACATATGCCATGAGGTGTTGTAGAGGCATGTGCAGACACACACATCCACACACACCAACACTGTTTCAAATACACATATAATCCAAATACACCTGTAATCCCATAGGCAGCGGGTGATGTTTAACTTCAAATGCAGCACAAGACACACCAAGAGTTTGGTGTATAACGTTTCTCTGTTTGTTATGCAATTATGAGGCAGATTACCTGGAGCATCTGTGGCAGGTTTCTTAAGGTCCCCTGAGCTGCAGGGGGGAGACAGAGGAGAGAGATTAGAAAAACTAATTAATTAAGTTTATTATTCCATAGAGTGGCACACCTTCATTCATGCACACCTCAGACAGATGACACTAGGCATACAGAAGTTGCAGCCTGCAGCATCCAATGAAAAGCTGACAAATTGGAAAGCCAGGTGAGTCTTACCCCACCCTCCCCATACAGGACTATAGAAAGGGGACGAGCTATCCTGAAGGCGTGCTTTTGACAGGACCTGACCCCACCGACAAAAGCTACAAGTTAATGTCAAGATGCGACCCAGGCCCGGTGTGTTAGAAACAGCAGCGTAGTGGCCGGCGTTGCTGGAGTCAAAACTTACTCTTTCGCCTGGAGGCTGTCACCTGCGACCTCTCCGTCTGGCTCCGCCGAACCTGCAGATTCTGCGTTTTTCCTCCGCCTGGAGTTGGAAACTTTCCTCCGCTTGGTCGCGCTTGTGTCCGGGCTCGGTTCGTCCTCGTCGTCGCTCTTGCTGTCCTTCAGCCAGGCCGGCACTGCCCTGGTAGACCGGTCTCGCAAAACCCTGCCAGAGCTCTGGGGGCTCGGCGCGGCTCCGTTCACGTCCGGGGAGGCGGAGACGCCGGATCTCGGACGGCCCGCTCCCCGCTCTCTCAGCCCCCTCCGCGGGGTGACGGGTGTACTGGTCGCCGGGGTCTGCTCGGCGGCCTTGTCCTCCACCGGTTCTTCCCCTGTATTTACATCCCCGGTTCGGTCGCCGCCCGGCTCCATCACCGTGTGGACCCTTCTCCCTACCGCAGATTCCGCACACACTTGAGCAGGTTTACTTGCAATTTGAGGAAAAACCGAACCGATCTGGTTTAAAGACGTTTTGATTGCAGGAGGCCTTTACCCAACAGTGTGACATATTTCACAGAATGCGTTGGGTTCGTCGCAAATTATATGCTTAAATTTATTGATTATAAATTGAAAACTTTTTTTAAATTATCTATTCAGTAATAAACGGATATAATTTTAAAGAAGCAGACACTATTTTCGCGTTCTTAAAGCTATAGTAAACCTACTTATTCGCCCGGGCCTGGAGCACAACCATTTTGTGCGCTTTGTTGCGTCTCCTTTAAGCCAAAAATAAAACCAAGGTTAGATTCGCGAGCGGCAACGCATTTTAGCACCTGGAAAAAATCATGTGGATTTCCTCTCACAGTCCTCAGAATGAGTCGGCCGAGCTACATGGGTTGTAGATCTGCAGAAAGAGCAGCAGCTGTGCAAAAGCAGCACGCACACAGATGGTTGTCCGCAGCATTATGGGACCTGTAGTGCCGTTAGATCAACACAGCGTGGACCTTGATTTAACGCGATTTATGTTTGTGTTTTTTTTTTTCTTCCAAAATAGCACTTGGGGAAACAAATACGCACATAAGATATTAGGCTATATAATTGTTAATGCATTAACAATGTTAATGCAATTCCTTCAGCGTGACTAATGATAATTATTATTAATACAAATAGTACAATAATTGAAAAAAAATTGATTGAACCTATCTAAGCTATAGCCATCAACCTTTTCAGACATGCAGAATGTGTCCAACACACACACACACACACACACACACACACACACACACACACACACACACACAAAATCAGCTGAAAATTTTCTTTCAACCCTAAATTACTCAACATTCCCCGCTCAAAATAGTGTCTCTTGTTCATGTTGCTTTGTAGAACATGTTCTGTGAACTAACGGTTCAGTCATTCAACTTCGAGATTCTAAATGTGGTCCATAATGTTTGAAATGCTTCCTAACAACATTCTGCAGGACTGTGGAGCTAACATGGCTGCCGCTGAAAAACTGCACTGTCCAGACACCACAGCTCCGCTTCAGGCTGATGAAGTGAGTTTGCCACTAGATGGCAACGTTGTCGCAAACATTGAACACCCTTCTGATGGCACAACTCCTTAACCAGGCTTCAAATGTAATTCAGTCTTTCTCCTGCCACCCATCCATATAATAAAGTACGTATGCTGCTGTTGTCTTTATCATAGCAGTATGTTGGAGATTATGTTCCTAACACATTAAGCAATTTGGAAGTAGCTACACCCACTCTTGGTCGGCTCTTCTATTTAGTTGGACATAGCTGCAGTAGTCTATTACATTACGCAGTTATGCAGTGTGGGCCAAACCTCTTATTAACCATACAATGACAGAGGTGTGACCAAGTCAAATTTGCTCGAGTCCCAGGTCAGTCTCAAGTCTTGAGGCACAAGTCTCAAGTCTAAATGTACAAGAAGTCAAGTCAGAACAAATCAAGAGTCCAGTACCAATTTAATATCTTAAAGAAAACGAAATATCTAGGACTTTTCAATGCAATATGGTTTTAATAGTATACAAACTTGGTAAGTGGATCAAAAATGTATACTCAGTTTCAACTTCACTCATTTCAATAATTCCATACAAATTGGCAAAACAGAATTTAAATTCAGTTGTCTGGTGGAACAAATCTCTTCAATCACTTTCAATCAAAGTCATTTGCACAAAGATCTTTTGAGACTTAAGAAACCTTTTCAAGTCATCAAAGTAAAGTCCCAAGTCAGCAGAACCCAAGTCAATTCTCAAGTCTTCTCTTCATACATCAAGTCAAGTGTAAGGCAATTCCAATTCTTATTGTAGTCCAAGTCATGTGACTTGAGTCCCCACCTCTGTACATTGATAATGAAAACACGGCTCTGTGGTGGCACTTCCTACAAAACACCATACGGGGGTGGAGAGATAGTTGAGGTGGCTTTACTGTAAGTGTGGCTTTACTGTGTGTTTACTTCACCCTGTTAATGGTAACAGGTGACCAGTCGGCTAATAGGTGGTGACACTCCAGAAAAACTCCATGTGCAAACTGTTGACGACACTATACTGCATGTACGCTCTTAAAATCCTCACCATCTTCTTTTGGGGTTAGAGCGTGTTTCCAGAGTAAAGTTGACCTGCCAGAGAGAGGTTTATGAAACATTCACCAAACACTGTGCCCTCTCCTCGTCCCACAACGACACATTGCTTAAGAATAGATGATGTATGAAGTCAGGGATGGGTTTCCATTCACAAAGGTCAGGCTCAAAGTCCTCTGCCTCTCAACACTTCAAGAAACTGTCCTGTTCTGGAATGATCTGTGTAGAGCCCAAAATTTATTATATCTGAACTTTTTGCCTAGTTGTCTTAAGCAGTTTGATTTAAAACAACAATTTTAGACACTTTTGGACTATGTAATCAAAGCTTCAATGCCATAGCGGGGCAGTAGTGTAGAAGACAGTAGATATGACACAAACAAAATGATGACAAAATGAACGACACAGCATCACATCCTTTTCAAAATGCTTTATTTAACTACTTTATCACTATAAATATAACAATGCTTAATAAGCTTCTTTTTTTTTTTTTTAACAAACCTTCTGATAGAAAACAAAGTCTGCATAGGCCTACAAAGGTACAGCGAAGGGCACATCTTGGCAATAAGGCACACACTAGGAACAGTTTACATGTTAACACCTATCGTCAACTAGGCATGTCTAGCTCCACACCGCCGCAGCAGGAGGAGTTCGTCAGTCCTGCAGCTGCGGCGCGGGTGAAATGCAGGCAACAGAGAGTGAAGCAGGTGTTTTGAGTGGGAGGCAGAGCAAGAGCGGAGAGCTGGAGGGGACGCAGGCGGCTGCGTTCTGCCGGCTAAGACATGAAGACCTTTCGATAGCTGCGGACTCCTACAGCCGAGACTCAGCTCACAAAGCTCAGCCTTAAACTGTGTGTGTCGACGGAGTGCGGCACACACAGGCAGGAGGCTTTGCTCATGGGTTGTGACACCTGTATGGACCAGGTTCAAGTCTTGGCTGTTGGTACCATTTAGAAGAATAGGGAGGGCAGAGGCCATAACACTATCACGCTCCCACTCACGACACCAAATCCAGTTCAAAATAGTACATGCTAATAGCATAATACACATAACAAAATAAACAAAACAAAACATGATAACCTTGAATGTTCAAAAACTATTGGACACTTTGGCAAAAAATATTTTTTCTACTTTTTTTGTTACTCTGACTTTTATCCCTAAATAAGGTGTATATAAAGAAAAGAAAAAAATGTTTTAGAATATATTATACCTTTTCTTCTCACTTCATACACAACACACGTAATGCATATATTAAATATATCCTGACTTATTGTCATCATACAAGAAAATAATAAAAGCAGTTATCAGCAGTTTATTTTCTAAGTCAAAATCCAGTTTCAGTGGGGAGAGAAGTAGCAAAGTGTACTTTGAGATGGAAAGAGATGGGACTTAAACATCTTATTTGCTGTGGTAATATCCGATGAGTTGGAGACTCAATCTGTTCTTTTTTTTTTTTTTAAGATTTATTTTTGGCATTTTTATGCTTTATTCAAAGGAGTTAGTGAGAGACAGGAAGGCATGGGAGAGAGAGAGGGGAGGTCATGCAGCAAATGACTGCGGGCCGGTTTTGAACCCTGGTCGCTGTGGGAAGGACGGAGCCTTATGGTACCCGCTCTACTCAGTGAACCACCGGGGCACCCCAAGAGTCAATCTATTCTTTAAGGTAGACCATTAACTTAGTTATGATCTCACTCACAATCTAAAATTCAAAACCATCCTCTGCATTTACAAAAAAAAGTCAAACTCATCCTGTTGTTTTGTGTATAAAACATCATCTAAAATCAAATAGACCAAGGAGATAATTGGACACGAGCAAACAAACTCCTCTGAAACACAAGGAATAAATAAAAAAGAAGATTGGAATGGAAAATTCCTTTCACTCAACTATTTGGATGGTTTAGAAATACTAGCCAGCGTACAAATGCTTTTCATGCTCTCATATAAAAGAAAAATGGCTGTTCTGGAGTGTGACTTCATGATCAGCAGCTGTGTGCATGCATTTGTGTTTGTGTTGTAGTACATGCATGGCTACTTGAGTATGTTGGTGTGAGGTATTGCTCCAGTTATTCCCAGTCAAATATTACACTTGTTTTCAACACACAGCAGAGTTTAAAAGTGCCTACTAAACATTCATAGGGGTTATTTTTATGTTTAATGCTTTATCCACGAGGAAACACACAGGCATTGAAAAACACCAACCAAACCCCGTTCACACATGAAATCATGCTCAGTATTAAATATCTCTTCATCTGAAAGTGGCAAATCTCTTGCCTTTTTATAAATATGGTTAAGTGCACCTCGGTCAAGCAGTCGGAGGACGAGAAAGAGAGAGAATGACATGCGGAGTGTTAGGCGTCCAGAGAAGAGACTACAGGAGAGAGGTAGCCTTGTCACTTATGACTGCAGGAACTGAAACCTAGTTTCCTTACTACAAGTCTCACCATGCTAGTACAATAAAACAAATCTAGTTCATCGGAAACATGAATGGAAAAGAAAGATGAACGTCTTTCCTTTCTGTGCCAAACATACAGGCTTCATTATAAAAGGCACAGTGGAAGGAGATGGAGTAGTAGAGTAGCACATGGAGATGTAAGGCACTGTAAGGCCGAGACAATCTTTATAGTGTGAAGTCGACTGGAGTGTAGCCTTAGCTTTTTTAGTTGCTTGGTGAGCATTGGCAAACGCAGGAGCGTTTTCAGTGACAGCGTGCTCCAGTCCATACAGGAAAATGTCTCTCATTTCTGTCCATATTTGTTCACCTTTCAAGAGTCAAACAATGCAAAAAATAATAATAATGACATACATAAATGAGAAAAAAACAAGTAATATCAGTTCAGTCTTAGTCTCCTGGCAAAGATCAAGTTAGCACAATATCTAAGGATGGGAAACAAATCTATCTAAGAAAGCCCTCAAGTAGTTGCACATGATGTTACTGTGTATCAAAATGATAGATAAGCCACCTTTGTCACCCATCATTGGCAAAGCTTTCCAGTTGACTTCAGTTTTTTTCCTCTAGTATTTGTTCCCCAAGGAATCTATCACAAAAACATTATTTAGTTGGCAAGGTTTCTTAAAACAGACCAAGATATATGTTTAAAGGTTAAAGCAAAGACTTACAAATATGCAAACTAGTTATAGGCAAATAAACACAACACTCATAGCCTTCATTTAAAGATAACCAAAAACACAAACAAAACTAAATAAACCAAAAATACCAAACAGGCATCTTTGAAGTATACTCTCAGTATTCAACCAGCATGGACGGACAGCATTACCTACATAGAATTCTCTAGAATACTCTATGTTAATGAAAAATACTAAAACAAAAACTTTTAGCATATCCAAAAACAGTTGTCTTCAGTGGTATCCTCTCTGGTCAGTAGTTTCTGTAGTACTTTTTTTTTTCTTTCAATTAATTTTGTACTTTTTTTTTCCCCCAAGGTTTTTTTATTTTATTATAATTTGTAGAAAGTTTAAAACATAGTGTAATGACGTCTCTTTCCTACTCCAGAGAACAAATATCACCCCCTAAATAAAAAGAGAGGCCTACAGAGAATAAAACCTTAAATATCTCTCTTCTCTTCATAAATACTTGAATGTACCTTCAGTGTTCTTGTTGCCACAGCAACATGGCTGGAGAGAAGGGGGGGGGGGACTGTGTGGTGACTGTTGTTATTGTGAGTTATGCTTATTGTCGGGGGAGAGGAGTGTTAACAGAGACAAGTAGGCTTCCTCAGTGTATGGATTGTCTTGTTCGTCCATTATAATTATTCAGTGGTTTCAGTGGGGGATGCTGATGCCGTATAATTAAGCCTTGGGTCCAGGATATGCTGAGGCCAAAAGGTGGGACAGGTATTAGCCAGGCTGACATCTTTTCAGCATCTGTCACGTTGAACAAACATTCCCTCACAGAGCTCGGAGCTCCACACAAGGTCAAGGAATGTTTAGATGTGATGGGACAAACAGTACATTGTTCAGATGTTGGTGGTTGATCAGTCACAGCCAAAACAGCACCTGTCGCTTATGCGGACTCAGCTTCAGGATCAGTATGTCTGGTAGACATCGTGGATGGGGACCTGGAAGGCCGTGGCAGGGAAGGCCTGCGGCATGGCGTAGCCCGCGTACCCTCCGTACGCCGCGGCCGCGACTGCCGCGTTCTTCTGCAGAGCGGCCAGGGCGGCTGTGTTGGCGGCGTAGTTGGTGATGGGGACATAGCCGGCTCCATACAAGCCACCGGCGGCAGGGATGCGCTGTACGTTATGCGCCATGGCATAGACCGGAGTGATGGGGCGACCCTGGGAAATGCAGGAGAAGGAGGGACACAATAAATTGGGGCAAGGGGAAGTATTTTCTCACACTGAACTTGATGTACTCAATTGCGTGTTTTTAAGCCATGAAAACCCCAGCTCAAGGCTCCCAGAGTACGATTATTTCACTCGCTCAGGACAGGTGTGTGTGTGGGCAGGTCATGTTGCTGTTGTAAATTATGACTCCATACTGTGACCAACCAACAGTGCACAATAATTTGTTGTTGGTCTTACACAAATATCTGCAACACACAGATTTGCCATGAGATGAGGTTGGACTTTCAACCTCCTTATCAATATAAATTGTTAAACAGTATGTGTGTGTGTGTGTGTGGGTACGTATGAGTGTGTTTGTGTGTGTGTGTGTGTGTGCGTGTGTGTGTGTAAAACTGTCTGTCGTATCGTATGTGCACCTGGAAGGGTGGAGGGGTAGAGACTGCAGGTAGGACGGTTGCGGCAGCAGGAGCGGTGGTGTGTTCAGGGTGTTGCATGGCCAGAGGGTTGATCAGGTGCTCCACTGCATGCATCTTCCCCTCCTCCATCAGCTTGGCTGCAGGAGCCGCACTGAACACTGGGTACTGACCGCCCAGAGTCTGCAAGGCCACTGCGCATAGAGAGACACAAAGATGAGGGCGGGATAATAGGCAGGACGGCTGCAGAGACGACAGAATATAGCGAGGAAATGACACAGATGAGCACATGCATGCACAGATGCTCAAACAGACACAGGCGTACTTAAGAAGGAAGAAAGATCGATGAACAAGTGGGGAAAACTTAAGCACTAAAGAAAAACAACAGAGAGAAAGGTTGAAGGATACTATTTAGGCAAGAAGGGGAAAAAAATAAGAGGTTACACAAGTTGGCGTTGGGGTGTGATTCGGATTATGATGGCGCTCAACTCTGGATTAACCCCAATGCTCCAACACACACACACACACACACACACACACACACACACATGCACACACACATGCACACACAGCTAACACAACATCACTCATTGTTTCAGATGGACAAAAGTCCTTTCAAACTGGTTGTGATCCTGTGATTCAACACAGACTGAGATTGAGGACCAGATTGGGGTCAAATCATTCCAGAAGGAGCATCAAGAAAATCCACTTTACAAAATGGACCTCTGATCAGCCACTAAGTGACATGACTAATAGGGCCACATAGTTCAATGCAAAGATTATATTGCAAAAAAGTTAGCCAATCTGTTTGGTTTAGTAACATTTGTGTTGACTTGAAGCTTAAAGGATAATACCGGTATTTTTTTTTTAATTGTGCCAATCCTCTAGGCTGCCTCTCTCCTTTACATTATTTCTGGTTGTGTCTGCAAAACCTCAGTGTAGTTGGAGATATCAGAGCTTGTTTTCCCCTCAGAAGAAGCCATTTGCTGCCATTCATTTTTGTACAGTATGAAAAACAACTTCCACAGAGTTAGATGATCCATCACAGTAAATGTGAAGCCTTAATTTGGTTTTGTCAAAGATTCTCTTTCATTTTCACAAGTTTTTTCACATCTCGACTAGTGTTTTCATATCAGTGCACACATCATATTACGCTCTGCTTACTGTCAATAATCTGACACCCACAGGAAGAAATGCTCCCAGGAAATAATCCCTAAAAACATGTTGCCTTGTAAACTTTATTGTCCCATCCATGTCATCTTATTTGGGGCGTCTTTGTTAGCCGGAACAGCAGTTCATTTTGATGCTGTGAAGTTTGTATTTTATAAACAAAATGAAAAACATGTTAAAAAATCAAATTACATACGGCATGCATTGCAAAATGATTGGGGAAATGTAAACTAAATGTAGACAGAACTAAATGGACTACAACTCTAAATGACACCGGTATTGTCCTTTAAGAGACACTTCATTGATCAGAGTAGAATGGACAGAATAGAGAAGGAATAAATGGAAAAAGAGAAAGAGAATCTTTATTTGGTGAGGAGCGCCTGCATTTCAACTCCAGTCTTGAGCAAAACAGTGGTATAGCCAAAGGAGCTGCTGCTAACTCTTTTCCTCAACATCTGCAAAATAACTGTTTACATTATAAGTGCAAAGGGGAAATCTAAAATTTTCTTCCATATTTTTTATTCAGCCCTGACTCAGAGAAAAAGACAAGATACTGCCAACCACGTTTCAGCCAAAAACTGGAGTTGAATGCATGTGTTAAAGGAGATTGTAGGTGCACCAGTCCCTACATCACATAGAGACAAATCTGTCCTCAGATTGATATGGAGAAAAGAGGAAAGACTGAGGAACAAAAGATGACAGTTACTGCCTGGCCACGCTAGAAAGGACGGAGATTTGGATTCATCATCCATAATTGTAAATCACGGAAATTCCTAAAAGTCCTTTTGCACATGACCATCCAGCAACAGCCACAGCCTTGATTCAAAAAGAAAGTTCCTCAAACAGCACAGGACAGGGAGGAAATGATGGGTCGGAAGGTTTAGTAAAGGGTTTTGAGGGTGGGCGAGGATGTGGGTTTGTCTATCTCACTGACTTGTGCCAGGTTTGATGCCAACTGGGTTGACGGAGGCAGCCAGCTCCAGACTGGGCATCAGCTCATAGGGCTTTTCGTTCTGCTTGGACTTGCCCTCGTGGTAGCGGCTGTAGATGCCACGACCGGCAGAGTAACCCCCCAGGTAGGACCCCCGCGGTCCGGGGGTACGGTTACCTGCAGCAGCGCGACCACGACCTCGCACAGTACCTGCTTGAAATACAATATGTAATATAATAAAAAAGGGGTTGTGGTTTAGGACTTGGGCAGCAGCAATTGTCTGGGGGCAACTCTTAAAATTGTGTAGGGCAACAAGAAAGGCCAATAGGATTAGAGCTTCTTTGAACGTTCCTCTCAAGATATCATGACTAAGGCATTTTTTCTTAAATGTAACATGTAACCAAGGAGAATAAGTTAGCTCCAAGCTAATGTAGCAATGTTTCTTTGAGCTCAAGATATTTTTGTTTGGATTTCTTTGGTTCCAGTGTGGCCTCTTTTCTGAACACTGTTCTGACTTGTATTTTGATGCTATTATGGAAATTGGTAGCATTGTAAAATGGTATTCTTGGACGCTCTTGACTTTGTTGTGATCTTTTCAGTAACCCAGTATGAGATGGGAAGTGACAGCACAGCAGGAGAGGAAGGTGTTAGAAACCAGAGAGTTTGTCACATGGCAAAGAAGTTCATTGTTCATTGAAGGAATAAGTAGGAATAAGGATGTGAGAGATTACCATTGTTCTGTATCATTGGGGCTCCTTTGGAGAGAAAACCAAAACACAATGATTGTTGAAAGTCAAATAGATTTTCCTGCTACCACCCAAAGACCATACTTAATCAGTCATCAAAGGTAATGGGATTAGCATTCATTGGTCCAACACCTTAACTCATCAGTTTTGTTTTTATCTTTTGTGTTTGCTTTTCAAACAACAAATCTGTGATTTTAAGCCACAAACCCTCATCAAGTTAAAGATTTTAAAAAGCTTTCATCAAACACAATTCTAGCCATCATAGATTAAATCACTATTATCTTCGTTATTATGTCCATTTAAAAATCATAGAGCTCTCTATTGATGGGGTGTGTTCTTCATAGCCCCTAAAAAAGTATCTTTTGGATGTCATTATAAGATCTACAGCAGCACAGTAGACCAGTGTTTCTGCTGAACATTTACAATAAATAAATGGTAAGTAAATGGCTGGCTTTAAGAGAAACTCTTTGGCTCTGGCTGCTGAGCATTACTAGTACAAAAAGATAATATGAATTCTAACCTTTGACAAAGTAGTCTCTGTTAGGTCCAATGAGGGTGTTGTAGGGGTAACCATAGTAGGTCAGTGTGTAGGGATCACACTGGTAAACGTAGTTCTGCTGAGTAGCCTCTGGAGTTGCGGTAACAGCGCCCCCCTTAGAGGCCTTCTGGTAGCGGGTGTACTGCTCTTTATCAACTGGCTTGGCCAGAGTCACCTCAATGCAGGACCCCTCCACCTCTGTGCCATTGAGGTGGTCCATGGCCAGGACGGCGTCCTCCCGGGAGGTGAAGTGGACGAAGGCATAGTCACGGATTTTCTTCACACGTTCCACACAGCCAGGGTTCCACTGACTAAACACCTGGTTGATAGAGAAAGGACTGGTGATTGCTAATTTCATTGTTGCTTGACTTGATCAAAAGTTAAATCCATGTTGTTCACTGAACCTGGAAGTCTACCTCTTCATGTCAGTTAATTTTTTTACCCAGTAACAGCATGCATACTGAAATATCAATCAACCAATCCAAACCAGTCAACCAATCCCACCTGTCTAAGCGTCTCCTCGCTGGTCTCCATCATGAGATTCCTGACGTAGAGGATCTTCACCGTCTCCATCACGTCCTCGTCCACATCAATCTCTGGCTCTGCCCAGTCCACTGCGATCTGGTGGCCCCACAACTGGATACGCCCTGGCATCAACTTCCTGCGGGCCATGGCAGCTGCACGGTGCGACTCATACTCCACGAAGGCGAAGCCACGGTTCTTCATCTTGTCTGCAGCGCTGGCGTAAACAATCACGTCTAGCACGCCCTCTGTCACCTTAGAGACCTCCTCCAGGATCTCCTCCCGCTTTTTGGTCTTGGGGATCCCACCGATGAAAAGACGGCAGTTGTCCACGGAGCAGCAGACCCCCAGCAGCCGCCCAGGCCGCACCTCATAGTTGTTGAGCTCCCGCACAGCCCGCTTGGCCTCATGTTTCTGTGTGTACATCACAAATGCGTACCCACGGTTCTTCCCATCAAAGTCCATCATCAGGCGCATCTCATAGATACGTCCTACGGACTCAAACACTGGGACCAGCTCATCCTCATAAACGTCCCGCGGGATTTTACCCACAAAGATTTCACATCCCCTTGGTGGAGACTGACCATCCCAGCCAGGTGGGGGGCCATATTTCCGTTGACCGTTCTCCTGGACCATACCGTACCCAGTGCGCTCCATCAGGGCCACCAGGGCGGCCTCATTGGGAGCGCCTGCCACACCTTCAGGGATGGTGATTTGTCCATGGATAGAGTGGTGGGAGGGGCCAGAGGGTTTGGAGCTGGAGGGGGCAGCGTTATTGCTCATGGTTGAGGAGGAAGTGGGATCTTCGGCTGTCATTCTGATAAAACCATCCAATCAGATCTGGGGCCTAGGGAGGAGAGAGGGATTGAGAGAGAGGTTTACAAATTCTGTTTTCAAGGCAACATCAAATTCTATCAAACACGGGCACTATCTAAGAGAGAATGAGACTGAAAAACAGGGGAATGCAAAAGATAGATTGAAAAAGAATCCTCAGTTTAAAACCGGTTGTTTGTACCAATAGTAGACCATAATATGGCTGTAGTATGAGTTCCAACAACAGAGTTACCAATCAAAATACGCAAGATCACAAAGACTACAGGATAACCAAGACACAACCATTTGTCTCATTGCAGCACAGCACAAAATGTCACAATCTACAATATGTCAATATATTTTACCTGGACACACCAAATGAGAATACAACGTCTATAAATCCCCAGAGCTCCCTCCCCTATCACTGGTTTTACAGCCTTGTTTTGTTGAGTTCCTCAGATCTCTTACTGACCTCTGACCCCTATCAGGGGCTGTAAACCCTGAAAACCCCAGCTCAAGGTTCACTGAGTACAACTAGGTCACATGCTCCTGACATGTGTGTGTGTGTGTGTGTGTGTGACAGAGGTAGGTTAGACATGTCAGAGTTAGGTTAAGCTCTAAGAGGAATTTTGTATAAAATACGACTACATGCTGTGACAAAGCAGCAGTGCACAATTATTTATTGTTGGTCTTACACAAACACACACAGTTGACACGAGAGGGGGTTGGACTTTCAACCTCCTTATCAATATGAATAGTTATACAGTGTGTGGGTGTAGTTTGTGTGTGTGTGTGTGTGTGTGTGTGTGTGTGTGTGTGTGTGTGCACCACTTCATTAAGGACCACAGCCCTATAAGAGGAACAGAGAACAATCAGAAATCGGCTTCCCAAACATAAACCTCTTACTCTCTAACCCGTTTTCCAACACCACTAGCATTCAGAACGGAAAAATCCCCAGCAATTTAAATCCCCAGATCACCGTGCTTTATACAACACTGAGGCAATCAATCAAACACGGACTACAAAGCAAACTGCTTTTTGTCTGACCAAACCATGGTCACATAAGCAAATAGGCCAAATAAACAACAACCCCTTCTAAGGAAGGCAGGCAGTATATATATGCATGAGTGAGTGTGTGAGTGTGTGTGTGTTTGTGTGTGTGTGTGTGTGTGTGTGTGTGTGTGTGTGTGTGTGTGTGTGTGCGTGTGTGTGTCATGAGTTTGCCTGGACTTTGACAGAGATAGGTGAGGCAGTCAACAAAGGTAAAACACTACAAAGCCAAGCAACCATGGTAACGCACACACTCATTTGACCTGACCCAGTATCCCACCCTAGCACACCCACACGCACACACACACACACACACACACACACACACCTGTTCACTTGTTGGTTCATCCAAGGCTGGAGCGCTTAGAATTACCTGCAAACCGACTCACACCTTGCTCTCAGTGGGGGCAGAATGATAGAAATGGGAGCTTGATAGAATTGAAAAAGAGATGCTTTGAATACCAAAGAAAATGGTCAGTGGATGTACGATACAAATCAAAATTTTGTATCTTTGGTTGATTGAAACTGGAATGCTTACAATGCACACAAAAAACCATTCGTTCATTCAGTGAAAGATGAGGTCAGAGAGATGGGCGAAGATGACAAAGAGATAACAAAAACCAAGAGTGGAGAAAGGCAGGATGTAATTTCCTCCTTCTATCTTTAGACATTAGTTGGTTGCTGCGTTTTGACATGGGACAAGATGACATTAGATGCCCAACAAAGTTATCAGGACATCTAGTTGTGAAGCTCTGATTCTGCTCAACAGGGATGATCAGTCAAGTTTTTCCTCCTAGCCTGCTAAATTAAGACGCCTCTTTTATCATTGTTTCTTTCCCTCTCTGCTGCCCTCCCTCCTTCCCTCCTTCCGTGTGAAGTGCTAACATGACTCCATCTCTTATCAGCCTTATCTTGCCAGATTGATGACAAAGGGAGGACAATATCCACTGTGGGAGTTCTGCTGCCTGACAAAAAAAGAGCTACGTGACACTGTGAGGTCGACACACTGTATCGTACAGCTGGGGAGAGAGTCTTTCATAAGGCTTCAGGAAATGTTTCTGTGTCAAAAACATGATATATTCATTATGCATGCCTGCAGTGGGGCAATCTACTTCCTGATTTTAACCAATCAGGGATATTCTTAACTTCCTCAATACTGGCTACTGTTGTGCTGAGGTTTTCCTTTCCTATGAGAGACTCAAGAAATCAGAACAGAAATGAAGTGAAACACAGAATGTCCGTTCGATAATCTCTCTTCCTTAGGATAATAAAAGTGAGAATGCAGGGAATACCAGTCCTGTGTGTGTGTGTGTGTGTGTGTGTGTGTGTGTGTGTGTGTGTGTGTGTGTGTGTGAGAGAGAGAGAGAGAGAGAGAGAGAGAGAGAGAGAAAGAAAGTCACTCAATTCAAAATCTGTCAGAAACTAAGTTTGATCTGAGAAAGTCTGCCATCAACAAACAGGAGACAATGAGGAAAGGCAGGAAAGCAACACTGTGTGAAAGTGAGGAAATGGGGAAAATGACAGAAGGGAAAACAATGATTATTCATTCACAAGCCTGCAATCTCCCCATAGTACCTTCTTAGCAAGTGCTGACCTTTTATGTACGTGCATGGATGTGTGTGTATGTGTGTGTGTCTGTTTGAGTGTGTAAGAGAAGAGAGAGAAAGAGAGAGAGAGAGAGAGAGAGAGAGTGGTGTGTGCGTGTATGTGTGTGTGTGTGTGTGTGTGTTAGAAACCCGAGGCAGCAACAGGTAGATGATTAACCATGGCCAACACAAATCACAGCCTTTACTCACATGGAGAGAGAGACAGTGACAGACTGAGAAAAGAGAGAGCATTTACAGAGGATGTCTAATGTAAGCGACCAGATGTTTAGAAACCCTAATAAACAAGCTGATAACACACTTCTGTAGAGATTCTTACACCCCAGTTTCACCTTTTTATAGCTGACCAGTTATTAGGTACAAACTACTCTACAAAGATCTTCACCTCTTCCACAGGGTCAGACTCAGAGTTCACCTGGTCAAAGGTCATGAACTGAGAGTGCCACAGGAAGGAGGGTCACTGGAGCGGGACTCAGGATGCTCCTCCGATTGGCTGGGACACAACCAGGAAGTTAAAGAGCAAGGTTTCCATTGGGTAACGGGGCCAGCCTGTTGGGTTAAAGTGTTCTAAAAGATAACCTGTTTTAGGTTTATATGGGTTATAGATATCGCTACGGAGATTTTCCATTACATTGTGTGTATGATTGACAGAAGCACCTGATTCTCTACATATTAACAGCATGTTATTGAAGACTGAATTGCTTTATGAGCTTCACTCTGTACCTCTGCACACTATGCCATAGACAAACTGTGGATATTGCCATCTAATTCCATCCTTTTTGCTCAAATAAGTAAATAAGTCACAATATAATGGCATATTTCCTCACAGCTAGAAAGAATAAAGACATTCTATAAGTATTTTATTTTTTTGACATCACATTAACTCAACACTTCACTACCATGTGTTCCTCTCAGAAGGCAAGCATTTGTAGATCTTTTTGAGAATCACATTTTTAAGCCGGTGGCCTCTCTTTGGCTCCCAATTTACTGCAGATTATTGAGCAAAAAAAACGAGTGTGAATGTGTGTGTGTGTGTGTGTGTGTGTGTCTTTGTGTGTTCAACAGTAAGGAACAATGCGTCTCTCAGTTGGCAGTTCTATCCTGAGTGACATTGAGCCAGCGTACTGAAGAAAACAGGCCTAAGGAAGCCGCCATCTTAGCTGTATGCACACAGCGACACGTGGAGACGTTTGACTCCCAGTGTCCGCCCCACTGCCCCTAACAACGGGGTCACAAGGCAACAGAACAGGAGCTATAAACCAATGAAACCAACAATTGCGAAACGGTCCAAAGTTGCTATTTTAATAAAACACCCACCCAGCAGATAACATTACTGTAGCTGCCTTGGACACAGCAGATCCAAAAATGAGTCATGCAACTACTATTGCAGGCTGGCTTCAAATCTGTGTTACAAGTCTTATCTAAATTCAGAGGAACTCCCAATAAGACAGATGCACCAACTTCACATCAGAGCCACGTTGACTAACTCCTCAATGATAATCTCAACCACAGTTTCAGCTCACAAAAACAAACAGTTTTTAACATTCTTCTATGAGCCATTCTGAAATATTCAACTCAACCTGACTTAAGAATCACTATAAAACCCAAGAAAACCAGAAGGAAGTGATAATGCATAAGAAAGATATCACAACAGAAAGAGAGCTGGAGAAAAGAAAAGAGGAAGGAAAAGTGGAGAGCGGTCAGATGGGAGGATAGCTACCCCTGTTGCTTCACAGCGCGGCGCTGCCTGGCTGCCTGGCTGCCTGCTCTGGGAGTGTTAGTCCACCTCCATGAGAGACAGGTACAGCAGGGCACTAAGCAGAGAGGCCGGCCTCCTCTGCACACACACACACACACACACACACACACACACACACAGGGCCGGAGCTGCAACTAGAGCATGAGAGCTGGTGGAGGCGGGGCTAAAACAGGTGCTTGTGTGTATGTGTGTGAAGGTGTGTGTGTGTGTGTGTGTGACTGGAAATGGGCGGATCCCAGCGCTGCGTTTGCAGACATTAAGTGAGGAGAGCCAAGGAAAAGTGTGTGTGTGTGTGTGTGTGTGTGTGTGTGTGTGTGTTGGGGACTTTGATACACACACACATACACCAAAGCACCTGTTGCACAAAACCACAAATCTTTGACTTTGTCTGAACACTGTAACTAATGAAGAAGGAGTTGTGGGAGGAAAGGGGGCTGATGGGAAATGCAGTTTTTGGGTCTGTGTGTTTTCTGCTTCTGTTTAGACAAGGAAGTAGAGAGTTGCAGATATGCAGAAAGGACAGTAGAGGAAGTGCAGCCTGGATTCAAACCCCCATGTTGTAAGTCTAATTGCCAGGACATCCGAAAACCCGGAGTATCCACTAGAGTGACAGTCGTGTCAGCACAAGACTAAGGCAACTCTGTGTGTATGCGTGTGTTTGTACATGTGTGCGTGCGTGTGCGTACGCGTGTGTTTTTGTACATAACAACGGTGAACATGTTCCTAGCACGGCTTAACTTAAGCAAACAACGCACACCTTCCTGAGCAGTCAAGAGAGCAGATAGAGAGAAGGCTGAGAGAAAAACAGACATGGAGCCTGAGAGGGGGGGGGGAGACAGTAGCTTTAGTCTCAGACAAACAGTTTCCCCTCCAGCTCCCCTCAGTGCATTTAAAAGGAGAAGGAGAGAGGGAATAAAGGACTAGAGAGAGCAGATAGGGACAGAGAGAGATGAAAGTCACAGTGTGTGGTCAACAGAGTGGCGAGTTTCAGCTGCCATTGAAACCAACCCCACTCCTTAACGATTGAGTAAACAGGCTAGGGGAGAGTCTATTTAGCATAAAGACCTGAGAATGATGGAGGCAGAAAAAAGAGAAAGAGACAAAAGGGAAACTGGAAGAGAGATAGAGAGGTATGTGTGTTCTGTATTCTAGCAACTACCAAGTAACAAAGTTGTGAAATCAACTATCAAACTCGTGTATCATTTTCTTTGGAAGGAGTGAAATACAGACAAAATGTGGCAAAGATGTGTCAGCAGACAGTGTGTGAGTAAAATCTGAGGGTGTGAAAGTGTGTGTTTTTTATCACCAATATTTTTTCATGTGGGCAAAAGAGAGAAAAGTGGGGAAGGGGGGCGGGGGACCAGACATACAGGTCGCTGAATTCACCCCTCCCTCTGCCAAGGGTCAATCTAAATCAAAGATTAACTGTCAGTCATCGGCGAGAGCCAATCAGAAGGCAGACATGCCTCAGAGGGCTCAGGTACTTCGGGTGAGCGCACAGCGGGGTCGCCGGCCATCAGGTCAACAGTTAACCGTTAAACCCCGCAGGAAGAAAGTGTCCCGAACATCAGACGGATAAACAATAACCGCCTCTCCCTCAATCATTGTGCGTATTCAGCAAATCATTGCTCAGATATACGTAAACACAAACACACACAATTTCCCCACAGGGATCAATGAACCCACTCACCCACACAGGTTTGGGTTTAGGTTCACCCACTTTTTAGTTGTGGGATAGAGCTGACTCACTGTTTTAGGCTGACATACATTTTTGTGACATAAATACATAGTAAATAGTGTCAAACTGATGTAGGTTACATAGGGATAGAGTTTGTTCAGAGGGAAAAAAGCATAAATTGTGGCTTTTCTGAAAATCACACTGATTTTTGTTTATAATAGTGATGGTGGTGGTTTGCCTTAAAATGACACTGATTGAAACTCAGTTAACACTGAGTTCTTTTTAAGTGGGTCATCACATAAGAGAGTGTATCTTAAACTGTTTTGGTTACACTGTGCCTCTGACAGGACGGTTCACTGTTCAAGCCATGTCAAGGGTAAGACACACACACACACACACACACACACACACACACACACACACATACACACTATGGAATCTGCCATCTAGACAAAATCCATTAAAGAGCAGGAATAAAGCCAGCAATAAAGCAGCTGCAGTAACCAGTATCTTGGTGACAGCAATGGCATGACTGTCATCTATTGTAACAAGTCATCCATATAGGTAAATGAGTAGCGTGTCACAAGACCGCTGGTTATCTCTATAGAGCGATGTGACCTGTAGGAGTATACAGCGGTGTGTAAGGCCACACTGCGCTTTCCTGGAAGCAGTTCCTCCTAGTCATGTGCAGAAAGTGATAAGCTGCTTTTGGAAAATAAAAATGCCTCCCGCTGTGAATTTTGGTAACCCCCCATAGCTTTATTGTTTAGGGTAGGTCTCACAACTTTGCTGTGTCCAAAAAAAAAAAATCTAAATGAGATTTGCTGACATGATTCTTAGGGTCAGGCCCTACAAAAATGTAAAGCAACAGGGGAGAAGTTCAATCACAAAGACACTTTCTGTATCAAAGTCCATTTTTAGCCGAAAGCTAGATGGCCACAACCCAGTGAAACAACGAACTTGACTGAGATGAAAGAGAAGTGAGAACTGTGGCTGGTGGTTTAGGGACACATGATGTCCTCATGTAGCGGTTCACCCAGCTCAACTGTCAACCATGCTGACTTCAACAGGAGCGACCAGAACAGAGAGTTAAGTCACACTGTTGAATGAGGAGAGGGAAGCTGTGTTGTTTTATCTTCTCAGTTTTAAACATGATATCTGCTGTCTATTGTTTGTCTTCCATTGGCCTTTTGCACTGTATCTGAAGTCCTCTTGTCCTTAAACTATGTGTCACTATGCACTGTGTTACTATGTAAATTATACCCATTGACATTTTCAGTTGAAATGCGACGTGTGGGGAGTCAAAATCTAGGCTAAGTCAAATTCTCTCCCTACGCAATTAGGAACTAATCTACAAAACACTACTCAAAGTCACCCCCCTCATTCCTCTGCTAGTCTCTGTTCTCTTTTGCCTCCTTCTCCTCTCTTTTCTCCTCTTTTTTTCTCCTTCCCCCCATCGATGTACCTGTCACCCTCATTCCTCTCGTTCACTCAAGCTCAAAGCAGAGCAGCGGGGAGGGGGAGGAAGGAGCAGCGAGGAAGGTGTGGAGAGGAGGAGGAGGAGGGAACGAGGAGGCGAGGAGAAGGGTAAAGACATGAAAGAAATTAGGCACGTAGCAAAAGGAGAGGAATTAAGAGAATGGGGCGAGGAGGAAAAGAGCAGATGGAGAGGAGTGAGGGAGGCTAACGAACGTAGGGAGGAGGGGATGCGGAGTACCAAATGTTCCCTCCGATCTCTTCGGGCCTCCCTCGGCGCTAGAAAGCCCTTCAAAGTGAAACTGGCCTGAAGAATTTCAGGTCAGACAGAGTGCGCGAGTGACCGCCTCCGGCCCGCCCCACCTACTCAGTTGAGGGGTTGATTCCAGTTCATTTACTCCGAGAGCCCCCCACCTTGCCTCAAGACCTTCACATTAGTTAGTTAAAGTTCTTCGTTAACTTACTTTTGTTTTTTACTCAAACACTACGAGTTTAGGTATTATTACACAAAGTCTGTATCTTAGCCCTCTCTTTTTAACTTTTTAACTTTAACTCTTTTTAACTGTGACTTCTGGGGAGAGAGAAATAAAATCATCCCCCAATTGAAAATGTGACAATGTGGCAACTATCTTTCATGTGGCAAACTACAGTAACTACAGTATCTGTTACAGAAGACAAAACCTTATTCGTATCAAACTTTATGTTCAACAGCAATCACAATCTACATTCTAATTCTAATTATATATGTATATATATGTATACATATATAGAATTAGAATGTAGATTGTATACATTCTAAATATATATGTATATATGTATATATGTATATATTTCCAACTCCAACCGAGTGTTGCCACATACAGCATGTCCCCCAACGACTCTGTAGTCATTACTTAACATAAGAGCTAGTTTAGCTTTAGCATTAGCTGAAAGGGGCTTTGCTTCCTTAGGCAAACACATTCCTCAGGCTAATCAGTTAGCCTGTTCAAGGCCATAGCAGACATTGTTTCAGACAATCACCACTGACGTTGACACTGTCACACACTCGTGATAAAGGCTTTAGTGGCCCTCTGCGTGTGTGTGTGTGAGTGTGTGTGTGTGTAAGGGGGGGGAAGCAATGGGATTAAGAGTTGCAGAGTCTGTGTTAGTCCAAAAATGTGCATTTTAACACATATGCAACACTAAAATAAACTGTTTTGTAGCCTGCATTATGTAGCCTGTATTTTTTTCAGTGTCCTTCACACTCACACTTGCACTTACTATCTCACACACGCTTACAAAAGGGCCAGCCTTCACACACACACACACACACACACACACACACACACATATATTTCTAGTCAAATAAGGGCCCACCCTGTCAACAAACATAGTTAACAGAAAGTGTGTATGGTCACACTCCTACATGGGCACAGTTATACTGAATCGTGCATCTATTCTGTTTAAATACAAGTGAGATATTTCTGTTGTGTTGTTTCTACTGTAACTCAAAAAAACAGACTTTGACAATGTCCAGTCACTTTCACTCTGTCTTTATCCGTAAATGTACTGTACAACAGCATAATTGAATGTAATTGATAACTGGATTCTTCTACCTCTCTCTGTCTCTCTCTCTTTCACACACACACACACACACTCACGCACACACACACACACACACACACAAACAAACAGCTCACCTTACAGAGGTAAAAGTCCACTCATTATATCATGAAGAACCAGGAAGTACATGGGTAATAATACCAGCCTCACCATGTAGTCACTGAAGCCTTTTTATCCCCCACCCTAAACACACACAAACACACACACGCACCACACAATGTCATGCCACTCCGCCGGTTCCACTGGTTTCAATGCAAAGACATTAAGATCCCCCATTCAAATTACTCTGATTGGTTTAAGTGCCTTTGTTGTCTGTTTCCAATCATCTTGGTCCTGACAAAGCAGCGAAACAGAGAAGGCCTTCTATCATCAAGCCACTTGTAAGACTGTCTATATGCCTGTCAGGTCTGCCAGTCAGTCAGGCCTCAGAAAAGACAAAATTCTGCCAAACAAGCAGAAGTATATTATCATTTACCCCAGCTAACATCTACCCGTGTAAAATAAAGTGCAAACACTAAAACACACAACAAGAAGAAGAAGCAACTTCTTAAAGAGACTTCAAGAACAGAGACCTTTAGAGAGACAACACACACATTCACACTGTACCTGTGTCCCACACTGAGGAGCGCGGATATCGGCGAGCAGGCCAAGGAGATTCAGCAGGTGTGTATTGCTTTTGGAAGTCACTTTGCACACTCAAACACACAGGCACACAGTGTCTAACTCTCCAACGCACTCCCTCTGTCCATTCACACTCCTTGTTTCTGACAGGCTGTGGCAGCGAGACAGTCTCCTCGCCTGCCTGGGTCTGGCTGTTTGAGTGTGGAGGTAGCAAAGGTGGTTGAGTGTTTACTCATTCTCAAAGCCCAGCAGAGAGAGAGAGGTGGGGCCACTCAGTACAGGTAACCCCCCCACCTTTCTTCCTCCTTCAATCTACTCTCTCTCTCTCTCTCTCTCTCTCTCTCACTCAGCTGATAAGGAACAAGGCAAAAGGGGAAAAGGGATAGAGGGTGTGACAAAAGATGTTGATTGACAACAATCAAAGAAAAATCATGAGCGTGTGTGTGTGTGTGTGTGTGTGTGTGTGTGTGTGTGTGTGTGTGTGTGTGTGCAAATGCATTTATAGATACATATGTGTGTGTTGCATCTGGATATTGGCTAAAAGGACCTTCAAGAGTCATGCTGGAAAGACATGTTGGAATATGTTGTTTTCTTATCAACGACAACCACTTGAAATTCCATCTCCACCCAACCTTTCTGTCCAAGAGGATGACGTCAGCAGAAACTATCCATCACAACTTCACAATGACGAGTCAACAACACACACACACACACACACACACACACACACACACACAGCTCAGAAAACAGACTTCACACGAAACAGGCGGAAACACGTTATTCCAAATTGCAGGCCACATTATAAATAAACTAAAAATAAATATCAGAGTTCATCAGAGCTTTATATAGACATGCATCACCTGTTACTCTTCAGTTGTCACTGAAAACATCACAACACTGTGTTTTACTGAACCAAGTATTTACACCTAGAATCTATTCAGGTAGCAAACAGCAGTTATGTCACTTATATAGCTCTAGTTGGTGAACTTATAGGTCAGTGTGGACCTAAAATAACTGATAACAATCCCTAGAAATGTAAATTAGGTCATGGTCTGATTATGATGTTCAATAAGAGTTTGCTTCATCACTTGTCTAAATTTGTTATTGAATTCACGGTTTCTCTTGAAAGGCATTTTTTGGATAAAATTGTTAAAGACTGAATTTGGCAGGTTTCACCGTGATGACACTTTGATTTCTCAGCTAGAGCTGGTCCTCGCCTTCTGTTCATGTTCTCTTCCAGTTGCAAAGCTAGTAACGTTGTTTTATTCGCTTGGTGCAGAGTTCAGATTTGTTCAACTTTGACCTGCAAATATGCTTGAGTCCCTGATGATCAACCAATATGAAAGGAGTGGGTGGGATTGACCCCCTTCCTCAACATGGAATAAGCTTTCATTTTAGGGTTGGCAGTACAACATGGCTAGCTAGCAATGAACACAAGTCAGCACTACCTCCACTGGCCAGTTTGCCTAAAAGTCCGCCACTAGCGCTATGCGGGCGCAAATCATTATATAATTTTAATAGATTTCGCTAGGCCAATCCTGGTGTGACCGGGCCCAAACACTGAAAGGGATTCTGATGTTAAATAAATAACGAGAAATAACATTTTAGTTGGGCAGCTGACAAATACTAAGAAGCTGTTTTTTTTTGCTGGCTGCATCAAGTATGGGTTGAAAGCCAGTTTGGCGGCTACATAGTGATAAACACAATGGAGATGGATAAAGAGCATACAGACCAAACCGATCACATTCCAGTCATATTTGTCAGAAACACAGAGCGAGGGGTCAGGTGGAATGGGAAGGAGATCATGTCGACAATGAGTGTGCATAACCTTAAACAACCCTAAAGAAAGACAGGGCACTATGCTCTTATCAGATGGGGTTCCTTTCTTCTCCAGCGCAAGTGTGTGTGTGTGTGTGTGTGTGTGTTTGTGTGGGCAATTGCCATTGTACAAGTGACACATTAACCAATGGCTCTGTTAATGAAGGACATGCAATCACTGATTCTCGCATTTCTTTTTTTCGCCAGCACACACACACACACACACACACACACACCTACACACACACACACACACACACGCAGTAAAGGCAGGCGGTTCAAAGTTTGCAAAGTTTGATATCCACTCCCACCCCAACAGGTGTAATAAGGTTGGACTGAAGGCCATGCAGAGCCATAAAGCCAGAGGCTGATCAGAAGACCAAGATGACTTTATTGTACTGTATCACACACACACACACACACACACACACGTTGATGCGGCACAAACATACATTTTGTACATGTTGAATCAGAATAAAACAGACAGACGCATACACACACACACACACACACACACACACACAGAGACAGAGTGACAGAGTAGACAGACAGGCAGATGGTGAGAGGCATGTGGGGCCCCAGTTGACAGCAATGCAGTGATGATAGCCATCAGCACAGTACCAATAGAGGCAGAGATAGATGGGGGAACTGGCCCTACAGGTCTGAGGCGAACCCATACACAACAGTGGGAAGCTGTACACAAACAGCTTTACAACGGTCACTGAGGGGGCGGGGGGGGGGGGGGGGGGGGGGTGTTTGAGTGTGTGGCGTCCTGAAGACCCTGAAGCATTCAACATGTGTGTTTGTTGCCAACCAAGCTGAGAGTAACGGATACACTGGTGACTTGGATTTACGGTACCCCCCCATCCCCACACACACACACACGCACACACACATACAAACCCCACCCCTTCACCACCCCGGGCAACACCACACATACACATACACACATGCATGCACACACACAGAAACACATACATACATATTCGCACATATTGTGTGCCAGTTTCCATTTGTTATCAGCAGCCTTCCAAGCTGATAATTCTGCCCTGTTTAACATGATTGAGATCTGGGTCATAGAAACAAAGTGGCTATAAATCTGTTGCAATAGACACACAATACTTGTCTCATGTAATACGCATGGTCGACAACCATGATAGTTGGGTTGGGTTACAAAACGCTTTGATCATTTTCCGGCATAGGCGTTTCCTATTACGGCACTCGTACAGAATTTCATTTCATATGAGATTCATGCACAGAATGAAAGAAACACAATAACCCTGCTGTGTCGGCACTTTTCACCCTAACTGTTGTCGTAAACATTGAATAGAAAAAAAAAATGACTGTTGGAAGGTGCTGTATCGTATGTAAGCTTCAGAGTCCTTATTGTGTGGGATAATGCCACATGATGCCAATGTTTTCCATAAAAAGCTTGTGAATATGAGTGTGTGTGTGTGTGTGTGTGTGTGTGTGTGTGTGTGTGTGTGTGTGTGTGTGTGTGTGTGTGTGTGTGTGTGTGTGAATGTCCTGAGATGTGAGTCCCAGTGGGCCATGTGAGACAGCTGAAGTGCCTCAACAGAACAAAGTGCTTGTTTGTCGAGAAAATACTTCCAACAGCTAGAGGATTACAGCTTCGTCAATGTCAGCAACACTGCAAGTGTGTGTCTGTGTGTGTGTGTGTGTGTGTGTGTGTGTCTGAGTGATTGGTTGCCTAAGACTCCAAGTGTCAGAGGTCCTCCTCTGGCGTTTTGCTGTGACCTTGACAATGAACTAACGCTCTCCGTCTGTCTCTCTCTCTCTCTCTCTCTCTCTCTCTCTCTCTCTCTCTCTCTCTCTCTCGCTCCTCTCTCTCTCTCTCTCTCTCTCTCTCTCTCTCTCGCTCCCTCTCTCTCTCTCTCTCGCTCCCTCTCTCTCTCTCTTATACCATCCTTCCACCTCCCCTTTAACTCCCCCGTCTTTTTGTCTCCCTCCACTCACTCTCTTTGTTTCTCACAAACATCATCACAATCTTTTCCTTTTTTTTTTTATGGACAAAAAAAGGCTACATCATTTTATTCACCGCTCTACACAAGTGTTCAAAGGAAAGATTGAAGAGCATTTGGGATTCAAATCTATAAACTCTTAAACTGTCTCTGCTCTTATTTGCCTCCTTACAGCTCCTTCTGGATGCCAAACCTCTGCGTCCCCACAGAGGGAGCAAATTCCACAGGTTGCCTTACACACACACACACACACACACACGTACAGACACGCACCCACCCACACACGCGCACACACACATGCTGGCACAAGCCACAGAGAACACATGCATGCACATGAACGCACACAAATCCAAGGTCAGAGCGTGTGTGACAGGGACGGAGGGATTAAACCTGTGGAAAACTCTCTTCTCCAGTATGGCTGCTTTAATGGTTAGATATCCTCACCAGTATGGATACTTGTAATACTGTGTAGGGAAATTCAGTTGTAACACTTCCTCATTCAAAGGTTCATCTCACATCCTTTAGCTATCCTGTAGCTTCAGCCAATTCTGCTGTCCCACTTATGATTAACATAAATGACTCAGCAGAAAACAGAGCAAAAGAGCCTTTCTGCCCTCCCACACACACACACGCACACACACGCACACACCCAGTATCTGACATTAAAGTCCAACGCTTTTTTTCTCTTCCCTTCTGATGAAAGAAGTTTCCCCTTTTTCCTAGAAATTGGTCAGCTGACACTGCAGTCATGTGGCTCGGCACAGCCAATGGGAGAGCAGGGGCCGTGTGTTTAGGTGCTACAATCACCACCAAGGTCAAGGAGACGGGGAAGGAGAGAGAGAGAGGGAGAGAGAAAAAAAAGAGAAAAGAGGTGAAGGAGCAAGAAAACCAGAGAACACACAAACAACTGCGCAGTGAGGAGAGAGAGAGAGAGAGAGAGAGAGAGAGAGAGAGAGAGAGAGAGAGAGAGTCATCCTCACGGCTTTTAACCACACTGCAGCTACTTATTATCTGGCCAGTAACCAGTAACCGCTGTAACGTCAACATGGATGACTGTCCTCTCTCCCAACACTGGGAAACAACACTGACTGTCATATGGCTGGTGTCATGTGAACATCTTGTCACTCCAATTTTGCTGATTTTCATATCTTTGTCACTTCCATGTCACATTTTTATGGGTTGAGAGACGTTCTACAGACCTGACCTTGGCCTTGTGAAACTTTCAAAACCCCATTGGATAAACTCAGAAAATACGTGGTGGTCAAGCTGAACACATGGATGTTTTTCTTAGTTCCTGAAAAGCTGCCAGTTAGGAGAGGCAAGTTTTTTACCTGACAGCAACAATATGATAGAGAGCGTACGTACAGTATAGAATAGAATAGAATAGAATAGAATAATAGAATAGAATAGAATAGAATAGAATTGAATTGAATTGAAAACATCTTTAAGGGGCTGTGAAGATACATGTGCATTATTTTAAAGTTAAATTTCCATGCCAAATTCAAATTTTCAGACAAAGATCATATAATTTAATCCATGTAGTTCCGTCATAGCTTCTGATCGATGTCTCCTGCTTTCCTTGTGGCATCCCTTTCCTGAAATAGCAGACTGATAACCCTAACCTATAATATCTGTAATTACATATAACAGCGAAAGACCACATGATAAAGCATCGCCTGTTTTTTTAACAGATTATTACACTCATCGACACCCAAGGGTGGTGTGTGTGCATGAAACCGCATGTACAGGCACTTTATCTTGTGGCGATCTTACACCTGGCAATTATCACTTTACCTGGTGCCCTGGAAAGTTAAGTCTTTCTCTCTCTAGCATGCACGCACACACACACACACACAGAGACAGCGAGAGAGACCAGGAAACTGAGAAGGGAAAGTATAAGAGGCAGATAAGAGCTGAATGAAAAGCTGCTGGAATTCAGCGTCGGCCAACTCCAGCTAACGCCCCCTAAGTGTAGAGACAGATCCACAACGCACAATGCCTCGGCTGCTAAACGCTGTCACGCACACCGGGGCCGGGGTTTTATACTGAGGAAAATCATCCGGAGAAACCCTAACACTGTACAATCGGCCCGGACACCTGCTCTGCAGCGAGCAGCGGGCTGAAGTTACGCACGCAACAAAGGAGGGAGAGGAGTGTGAAAAGAGAGTGCGAGAGAGACAGAGAGAGGTGTGTGTGTGAAAGAGAGAAGAGAGACATGGATGAGCCTGCGTGTGTGTGTGTGTGTGTGCGTGCGTGTGTGCTTGTGTGTGTGTGTGTGTGTGTGTGTGTGTGTGTGGCTACTCTGTGTCCGTTTTGTGAATGGGATCACAGAGCCAGTCTCTGCCCATGGAACATTCCATTCCAGCAGGGCAGGGGTGGGGGGGTGGGGGGGTGGGGGGGGGGTAGGTGTGTGTGTGTGTGTGTGTGTGTGTGTGTGTGTGTGTGTGTGTGTGTGCGTGTGCGTGTGTGTAGTTGTTGGACATTATCATCAGGTACACTGTAGTAGATTCTGCCCCCCCCCCCACAACCCACAACCCACAACCCCAACACCACCCACATTCGCTTTCCTTCCCCTCATTTTCCTTCTTCTTCTTCACACACACACACACGCACACACACATGCAAGCACACACACACACCTTTCCTCTTGGCCTGCTGTCCAGACAACTAGCCCATTGTGTGTATAGCAACAGGTATGCAGAGAAGAGCCTGTTTGAGAACAGGTTGTGTGTGTGTGTGTGTGTGTGTGTGTGTGTGTGTGTGTGTGTGTGCGTGCGTGCGTGCGTGTGCATGCGCATGTACCTTTACCTTTACTCGATCTAATCCTGCTAAACGAAAGCAAAAGACACAAACAGACAAAAGGAGGCAAGAAGAGGAGGAGGAGGAAACTGCAGGTGAAATGAAGCATTATAACAGCATTAGTGTACAAGTGGAAGCAGGGTGGAGGAGAGAAGAGGGAAGGAGAGAGGGAGGATGGGAGGAGAGGAGAGGGTGGGGGGTAGAGGGTTCACTAGTGTCACCACAGAGGGAGGGATGGAGGGGTTACAGAGGGGTCAAAGGTTGAGAGAGGGAAGGGGGGAGGAGAGAAGTAAAGAGGGAGAGGAGGAGTGTTGATAGAGCCTTCAGTTAGTGGATGTCAGCTGGAGAGAGAAAATGCACAATATTTATTTTTTTTTTTTTCAAAATGGGAAGAGAGGAGAGGAGGAAAAGAAGGAGGCGACTACTGGACCACAACTCCAACCCTGTCAGTCTTGATTACATTCACACTAATGGTGGAGTTTGTTGCGTGCGTAATTTCAGTGGAGTTCCTTCTGTTTTCTTCATTTTCCCTCTTCCACAGTACTTCATTATTATTTCCTACCATCTTACTGCTAATTTCCTACCCTTTTTTTTTTTTTTTTTACATCCCCCCATTCAAAGCCTCCCTTCGTCTCGCTGCTGCTCAGTCGTTGGTCCGATCAGAGGAGAAAGAGAGAGAGAGATGGAGGGGGAGAGAGGACAGAGAGAGAGCGAGAGAGGGGGGGGGGACAGAAAAATAGAGGAAGAATGCAGCCATTGTGCTTTCCAGGTATGTGTGCGTGTGTGTGTGTGTGTGTGTGTTTGTGACAAACAGAGGGGGAAAGAGAGCGAGAGAGAGAGAGAGAGAGAGAGAGAGAGAGGGTGATCAGATCTTGTTACAGGTGTTTCATAAACAACACAATAGTGCTAACAGGTTCTCCTCTCTCTGTCCCCCTCTCTCTCTCTGTCTCTCTCGCTCCCTCTCTCTCTCTCAGTTGCATTAGTCTCTTTACTCTGCAGCTTTAGAATTCTGCTTTAGTGTTGGTGGATTAGGCTTATGCCTTTGTCACACACACACACACACACACACACACACACACACACTAGATTGAATCTGTGCTTCCTCATAAGAAGCATGAGATGATCATGTGACAGTCATGTGACAGCACCATATGTGTGTGTGTGTGTGTATTTGAGTGTGCGTGTGACCGTGTTGACGACGTTTCTGCTATTTCTCCTCCAATGCTGTATAATTATCTCCCTTTAGATAGATCAGCTTCCTGCTTTTATTGAACTTCTACGGGTTGAAAGAGAAAAAGAGATCTCTTCTTCTCTTCCACCTACTGTTGCCACCACTGTTTCTCGCTGGCATCTACCTGCCCCCTCCCCCCGCTCCCCTCCCCTCCTCTCGAAACTAGAGCAGGCCCCAGTACGAGTGCTGACACTTAAGGCCGCTGTATACTTGCTGCCGAAACACATTTCAGCCGGTTCGCAACAGACAAAGGGACACTTCTGCAAAAAAAACAAAAAACAAAAAAACAGTTGAGATATATATTTCTGTCTTGGATGACTCCCTGTCCCTATTTCTGTCGTGGAATATGATACAGTGATTTGCCAGAGAAGCATCATTCTGAAAAGTGGTTCACCTCTTGAACCCTCTTGTGCAATCTCTAATGAAGCCACTGTCTCCACTGTCTGAGAGAGAGAGAGAGAGAGAGAGAGAGAGAGAGAGAAAGAGAAAGACAGAGATGCAGGTCCATTTGCAGCATCACCTTTTGTCTTGATCTTTGGGTTGAGCTTAATTGAATTCCTCATATAGTATTCATTCAACTGGCATCTATTTTGGGGGTTTCATTTTGCATGAAGCATTCTGAAAGAGCCACACGTCACTGTCTCATCAGGTCTGACAGGCACACACACCTTTCACACACCTTAAACTGGTGGAAGTATTTACAGTATTCAAAAGGAAGTCTGCTGTCTGAGACGTAGGACACGCACGCACGCACACACACACACACACACACACACACACACACACACACACACACATTTGCACGCACACACAGAAGGAGTGCAGGGAAGGGCGACTGAGTCATGTGGAGACTGTGCCCCATACAGCCAGGTGTGTATGGTTGTGTGTGTGTGTGTGTGTGTGTGTGTGTGTGTGTGTGTGTTGCAGGTGTCATCCCATGCCTCCCTCTCTACAGGTTATTGTCAGGGCAAGGTAATGTCACACTGTAAGTGTAACTTATCTCTCACACTCCAAGGCCTCCAAACCTTCTACGTCAGCGTCCATCTGTAAGTTTACTAAAGCCGGGTCCACTTCAGATTATTATCAAATTATTTTCGGTCCCTGCAGAGCTTAGTAGATAGTGAAATACTACTCATAATTTAGCAGTCTCACACTCTATTTTACATTTTGCAAATTTTATGTTGGTTTTCAAAACTTTCTTTTAACAATGTGTCTATTTAAAGAAAAAATAGTGATGGTCATTCGGTTTTTGTCACAAATCTCATACTTTTTCAGACCTAAACCAGGATTGTAAAAATATAATTGTATTTTGTCATGTGGGGACACACCAGAAGAACGTCTCCAAACCATTTGCATTCCCAGCCTACAGTTGAGGACATGAGGATCTGCTGAATTTAGAGGCTTTTCACATTTCTAATAGACTACAGTCTGGGTCATTTCCATAGTACTGGCTGTTGGAAAGACAGCTGTCCTGGGGAAAATCAGCTGGATTTCCACCTTTGTACACACAAACACACATAACTGCACACACATATATGTATATATACACACACACACACACGCACAACCATACGTACACACACACACACAGCTGAGGTGACTCTAAATCTCGTTTGTACAACAACAGGACACCCAAGGCTGACTGGCGCCCTGCTCAACCAGTTCCCCAGACACACATACACACACACACACACACACACACACACACACACAAGAGACGACAAGACGAAACGGCAACTGATCACACACATCCCCACACTAAAACAAATAAACGCAGAGTCCGCGTCCCATAACCTTCTAGTGAAGGTTACAGCAGTCAGCTGGGTCAGCGTGAGCACTGGACCAGCTGAAGAAATGTCCTTCCAGATACCCACTGTGTGCATGTGTGTGTGTGCGTGTGTGTGTGTGTGTGTAGGCTACGTGTGTGTGTGTGCTCTTCATCCTCCAGGTGAGAAAACACACCATCCCCTCAACTAGCCTTACAGGAGAACAAATGAATGTGGACTGAGTGAACGGATCAAAATGAGAAACAGAAAAGAAGGAAAAAAAGAAAGAAAGAGAGACAGATGAAGGGTTTCCAGCCAACCTGTGGGATGATGGGAGCTGTAGTCACGGCGTCGTCGTGCGTTCTTCTGCCACCATTTAAAGCGACGATCCAGCCTGTCACTTCTCATCTTCTCCCCCTCTTCCTCTCCTCTCCTTTTTCTTTTTTCACCGCCTGTCACGCTCTCTCTCTCCGGCCTCTCGTTCGTCTTCAAGGCGCCTCCTGTCTTCAATGACAGGTCCGCCAAAGCACAATCAGAAATTAGGGACCTCTGAAGCTCAAACACATACACCCCCAATACACTCACACACACACACACACACACACACACACACACACACACTTCAACCGACAGAGAGGACAAGTCAGAGTTTCTGTTCTCCTTTTGGTGTTTTTTGGATTCTGACTCAGATCCTCTCTGTTTGTCCTCTCCTCTGCTCCAGTCACGACAGCACTTTGTAGACGCAACAGCGGGAGACAAGAGGGGGGGGGGGGAGGGTGGAGGGGGGGGGGGGAGGGTGGAGGGGTGGGGGGGAGCGCACAAGGTCTCGAAGTGGAGGAGAGAGGAGAGAGGGAGCGCAGAAGGTCTCCGAGTTGAAGGAAAGAGCGAGAGAGAGCGACTGAGAGAGGGAGAGAGAGAGAGAGAGAGAGGGAGGGACGGAGGGAGGAAGGGCAGTGGTAATTAGTGAGTCTGTACCTGACTCTCACTGACATAAGCCCCACATTCCACAGAACAGAGGAGGGGTAGAGGCGAGGGAGGGAAGAAAAGAAAGAAAAGTCCTGAAGGAACACACACACTCACACACACACACACTCAGACACACACACACACACACCCCGAGGACTAATGATCCCAGGAAACACACCAGAGCAAAAATCTATCTTCCTTACAGCACACCATAGTTGATGACGCGCTCTCTCCGAAAAGTCAGGGTTGCATGATGTTAGGTGAAGGTGCTGCTGTCGACGCCCGGCCGTCCCAACATCCACACACACACACTGACGCTAAACACACCCACACACTCCTCACACACACTTTCGGGGACTCGTAGCCTTGTGATAGTGTTGGTGGCAAGTGTTTAGTCTCCTCTTCTGTCTCTCTTCATTTCAGAAAACTCTCTCTCTCTCTCTCTCTCTCTCCCTCGCTCTGTGTATGCTGTACACACTCCCTGCCCCTAAAACTCACCAAACCAGAATCCGACTACCCATACAACCCCCCTCTCCCTCCCTCCCTCCCTCCCTCCTATCATTCCGGATGGGAAATGCTATCCTCCTGTGGCCCTGGCCAGTCTGTGTGTGTGTGTGTGCGTGTGTGTGTGTGTGTGTGTGTGTGTGTGTGTGTGTGTGTGCAGCCAGACCTGAATCAGAGCAGCCAGAGCAGCATTCCAGCACACTAAAGGAGTGTTTCCCGCACACCTAGTTCAAACCTCAGGCACATGCTCATTACTGATGATCACACAGACACACACACACACACACACACACACACCACCGTTGCTCATTCACAAATGTATACGCCCCTAGGTCATGATGACACACTGACTTTATGTTATAGTGCACACTCCCCTTGACGTAGATCTCTCAGTAATGACAGCTTTCAGTAATAACAACTCACACGCTCTCAAATTTATTGTAACTGTAACTGTCAGCATGAAGTGAACCGTTCATGACTGACTGAGGGAAGAGCAGCTATCTTACATTTAAAATTGTTAACAGAAAAAGTTTCTCACCTTTATAGAAGAGGTCACTACTAACCAGGAATTGGAAGTGAAAGTAAAACAGTGAAGATATTCCAAAATGCCAAAGGATTCTTGCTCAACTGGTGTCTCATATTTTTCTTTATCTCTCTCTCTCTCTCTGTTTCACCCTCTCTTTATTCTTATACTACTTGTTTGATCATGTAGAGCAACGTCAACAGTCCAGTCCTTCAGCATTCACCTCACATTCAGTATGTGTGTGTGTATGTGCGCATACGTACGTAAGTGTGTGTGTGTGTGTGTGTGTGTGTGTGTGTGTGTGTGTGTGCGTCTTTGCCTACCTGGATTCCTTGCAGAATTTGGAGTGCGAGGGGGGCGGGGCCAGGCACTTCCTTCTTCCTGCTCTCAGGTTAGTGGTGAAGGTGACGTGTCCATGAAAGCCCGTTGTCATGGAGACAGGGAGAGAGAGAGAGAGAGAGAGAGAGAGAGAGAGAGGAGAGAGAGAGAGAGAGACAGAGAGAGAGAGAGAGAGAGAGACAGAGAGAGAGAGCTGCAAGGGAACAACCGCAGTCAACTGACAGACTGAGACAGAAGAGAGAAGTGGGGAAGCTGGGTTTCTGTTTAGAGTAACAACACACACACACACACACACACACACACACACACATACATACATTCAGATAGAGTCCCACACTCCCCCACACACACACAGTAGGGAACTTGTGAGGCTGTGTGTATAGGAAACTGAGATTGAGTCAGATGTGCTCACACAGAGAAGCAGCGTTTCGACACAGCGGCTGAACTCTCTCTGGGAGGAGGCCGGGGCAGTTGGACATGTTGCTCAATACATTTCACTTAATGCTTACTCAACACATCTCACAGGCCAGCGTAAAGTGTGCACACACAGAAACATACATACAATATTGACTGTTACTTTGCAAACGGTGGGCGGTGAGTTCATGACCTCCAGTGATCCGATTACGCTAGCGGGTAAACAGTTTTCCAGAATAACTAACTCTCATTATTATTAATTATCATCATTAGAGGTGTAATCAGTAGTGTATTGGAATTTGGTTGCACACAGTATGTAGGCAGATCTGTAGATTATCCTTCTACCTTAACATCTGGTGCAATGGTCTTATAATAACATTTTCAGATTGGTATTTTTATTCTTTTTTCAATACAGTAATACAAAAAACATTTAAAGTACACAATAAAAATAAATAAATGAAAAAAACGACAAGTCAAAATTTACGTATATAGAATTTTTTATAAAATTAAGAATGAAGAAACCACGCACCTGCATACATTCATACATACAATATCTTCCTTCAATATACATCATAACATGTACCATTTAACTCCTTATACTGTGGATTTGGTGAGTGTGTGTGTGTGTGTGGCTATTGTAGTTGGCAAATTAAAAGTAAAGCATAGAAAACTTTCTCTAATATCAGCATTAAATGAATTGACAGTGACTATACAGCCTGAGCATTAAGGTAAGCAGTAGAATGTTTCAGTTGCTTTTGATGCCTAACAGCTCACCACACAACTTCCTTTGTATCAGAAAACGTTCAGGACAGTCCAGTGTGGGAACTTCCACATCGGGCCAAATGAAAACAGGAAGCAGATCATTGGGATTAGTATTGCGAGATGACAGTGTTTTTATTGAGCGTTGGAGCGTACATTCACAGTTAATTTCACAAAAAATGTCAGAATGGGAAATCATACATGTAGCGTCATCAAACATAAGGCCGGCCGAGTTAATGGCGGTGGCCCCGTGAGTTTGCAGTTTACACAAGACGCAGTTTAATACACACACACACGCTTACACACATGCGCGTGCATCGCCGTGCCTTTTCACAGGGGGTAAACAAAAGCATGCTCTTCCCACAATAAGCAGCTCAGACCCTGCCCTGGTCCCCGCACAATAGACAGAGAGACCTGAGACACAGAGAGCAGAGATTCCAGGCAAACACTCCACTGATACTCCAAGCGGCCGACAAAGACGCACAAAGAGACAGGGCCATGCATCCATTCACCCGCAGCAAGCGGCCCGATACAGCAGAGAAAACAGAGAGACGAGGAAAGAATGTATCCTGTTACTATTATATCTGGTGAACTGGTTTTATGATGTCAAATTGTAACACTTGATAGCACAAAGCTGGTATGTGTGTGTGTGTGTGTGTGTGCGTGTGTGTGTGTGTGCCTGTAATTGATGTAATTTCTTCGTGGCCTTGCTTTGTCTTCGCTCGGTGGATCTTGGCGGATCTCACTGTTAGAATGTTAATCTGTTCAAAACCGTCTTTATCTTTATCATATCTCTCTCCCTCCCTCCCTCCCTCCCTCCCTCTTTTCTCTCGCTTTCTCTTTGTTTCTTCCTCTCGTCATTCAGACAAACTCGGCCACAGAAAGGGCTGTGATGTGGCAACAACGTTTCGTTTCGTGTCCTGACCTTGTACTTTGTGCAGAAACAGTGTTCTCGTCTTTTTGCGACAATAGTAAAAGCCTACACTTGTGTGGAATACTGAACTGTATGCGTGTGTGTGTGTGTGTGAGAGAGAGAGAGCGAGAGAGAGAGAGAGAGAGAAGAGAGAGAGAGAGAGAGAGAGATGTGGCTCTAATGGAGTCTAATTGGGTCTTGATGAGTGAGAGAGATCCAAACCAAACCCAACCTGATGAGCACCACTGACCCTCACGTACACACACACACGCACACACACACACACACACACACACACACACCACTACCAATGTAAATAATAGGGTACATGTCCCTTTTTTCACAGTAAACCAGCTCAAGGTCACTCAAGTGGGAGAAAGGAAAGGTAGACGACTGGCGCACACAGGCGCTGTAAAAGATCACAGTCACACACATACACACACACACACACACACGCAGAAGACATGGGTAAACTATGAAAGTGTATGATCCGTGTGATACGAGGTGTTAGTGGTTGGGTGGGTGTGAGTGTGTATATTTGGCTGCTCAATATGCTGCAGATTGATTAAAGAGAGAGAGAGAGAGAGAGAGAGAGAGAGAGAGAGAGAGAGGCAGAGAAACTCCATCTTGCACTGTACAGCTTCCAGTAAAGATTAGACCTTTATTGAGAAAATTCCAGGTCGGCTTACGGCCGCACGACCCGCCGTCTCCAACCGGGCCGATTATTGAATACGGTTGCTGTGACAAACACACACACACACACACACACACACACACACACAGCAACTGGAGCCCTGTTGTGCGCCGACATCAATGACGCGTGTTGGATGGGATAATCTCTCCAGCTGTACTCTCACCCGTGGAGAAGTGAGGCCCATTTGGCCCAAAATGGTCCCCGCAGTTTTCCACACACTGATAATAAAGCCCTTCCTGCTATTTCAGTGGAGCACTTCATCTTTCCAAGCACTGGTAAACTATAAAAATCAACCATATTTCATCCTTGATGTATCATTCTGACTTTTCCATATGTGATTAAGGCCTGTCCTAGGTACTGTGACAGTTGCTGTTAGGTGTGGTGGGATTGAGCTGCACCTGCACTCTCTTCATGGCCGTTCTGTTCCTCGAAACTACAGCAGAAAGTTTGCTATGAAGCCAGCAGACAGCAAACATTCAGAATGGCCGACTCCACAGACCCAGCAGAGGCAGCAAAGTGGCTCTGAAATGGCTCACACTGCAGGGATGAGGCTGCATTGTAACTCTGGTGAGCTCACACCCTCCAGGAGAAGGTCTCCCTCTGTTGGTCTGACAGAAACATGATACCGCTTTTACTTCCAGCATCAGTTTAATGGAGGATGCCACTCAATTTAAGAATTTAAAAATGTGTTATGTTTCTAGCCAGGGCGGTCTAATCAATATTTGTGAGCATTAACCACTCTCTTCTAATCTGCTACTTGAATCTTTAGTCTGATTTTAAATGAGACTGTTGTTGACAAATTTTTTTAAACCTATGTGTGCTTTGTATTTTAATAGGGCTATCACTTCTGAACCAGAAAATGCATTCAAATACTATCACAGGCATCTTTTCCATCCTTTTGGACTATTTCTCTACACAGTTGTATGTCAGTATGACATCACAGATTAGGAAGTGGGACGAACTAATTTCTCTATTTTCTGGCTACAGGAGACAGAAGTGAACATTCACTAATACAAAACTGTGATGTGAATGACTTTATATAATAAATAAGAGCAAATATTATTCTTTTACAAGTATTAAGGCATGTCTAATTTCTTGAATAATGCTTAGTCAACTGCCTGAAACAAATCAACCTCAGTTCGAAACAAAATTTGAGTTCAATATGACAAATTGTTTTAAGTTTAGCAATAATTTAATTAATTCTCATTTAAACTCTCCTCCTGATTTAAGGAAGGGAATTATTCTCTTCACCTTTCATTAAAACAAATCCCAAACAATAAAACACCAAGCACACCTGCATTAAAGTGGTGGCTGGACAACAGAGGGTGCCGCCCCACCTAGATCTGCATTGAAATAAAATGTTTTTCAAAACTTGAACTGCTGGCGCTACTAGCAGCCTTTCTTAAACTGATAGGTTGGGGTGCTGGTCCCACGGTAAAGTCATAGCCATGTGTAAGATGGTCCACAACTCCCAACAAAATGGTCTACCACTTATGATATTCTCACAAAGATAGAAGTACATGAACACACACACACACAAACACACACACAGACACACACACACACACACTTTGTACTGTATGGGTACAGGTCATGTCAAGGGTATCTTAACTGCTGCTTCAAGGTGTGATGTACTGTGGTGCGCTGCCCAGTAGGGGGCAGCCTCAATCCAGCCAGCTGCAGCCCACCTGCCTGCTAAATACATGTCTTCCTGCTCTCAACCATGAAGACATATGAATGAACTTCACAACAGGTCCAATACAGGAATGGACAAACATGGCGCTGTATGCTGGCATGAATATCATGCAATCTGATACCGGTGTGTATTAACCTCCCTTTACCCCCCTTTCCCCTATTTCTGTAATTGCCTGTCACAGTAGGATATCAGTTCCACTTCTATTACTTTCTTTTGTATAATAGATCTCTTTTCTGCTGTCCAAACATGAAAGGGCATTAACCAATTGAACCAATCTATCAAAGTGCTCGTAGTCTTTCAAAGAACCCAGTGGCGGGGGTGATAATATGTGATGATAATTGTTAGATGATAAAAGCATCCATCTACTGTCCTATATCGTCTCTTATCTGCCTATTTATGTCTATCACTAAGGGAAACCCTCCTTCATTATCATATTGTTGCCATGACGTTTCAAACCCAGGACAGGACAGCATGTTCAAGCTTGAGTTCCACAACAAAGCCATGCATGACAAAGAGGAGGTGAGGTATGAAGCACATTAATTCATTTGGCCCACGGTATGGCACTCAGTACGGATGCAGGAAAAGACTTTTAGAATAGGAAATAGCAGTTTGTGGTTAATAGGTACCTTGACACCTTTGCGCACTGCGTTTCATGGAGACAGTGAGCTGGTTGTTCCCATGAGGAGGAATCTGAATGACGAAGGTAAGACCTCCTATACAATTTTAAACAGCACATCATCATCTATGCAGCTTACACTAAGCTGCTGTAGCCTATTCTTTCATCTCTGCTCCTCCAAAGTGGAATTACAGTATCTCCTGTGAAGGAAGGAGACTGCTTCACACTCATTAAATCACTGCTGTTTGATATTCATTCATTTATTCCATTTGCACTCACATGGCCTTATTGGACACATCGTCCATTTCTGGTTAATTCCAACTTTGTGCTTACATATTGATGAGCACTGTAAAATCCGATTACTTTCTGTCTCTGTTTCTCTCCATTAATCCAGTTTAATTAGAGGCTAGTGGTCCCTGTTCTTTTGAATGTTAATCCTTATGTGCAAATTCTTACTCCGGTCAAGTGACCCATTGTGCTTGTCACCCGAATACCCACAACTGGGTTCCAACCAGAATCTGTGTATGCATATAAATGTATATGCATATAAACTTGCTTGCATATGTGTTTGTTTTTGTTTGTGTGTGTGTGTGTGTATGTGTGTGTTCCCACTGCAGCCCCCAACCTGCTGCAGAGAGGAGAGTGAAGTAGGTCAGTGGAGAGGTGGACTTTTGTCCGGGGTCGGACAGCGGTCCATTACTTATTCATGCTGATGTATCTGACTGGCTGCCTAATTGCAGCAGGAGCAACCCAATTACCCGTGGTGGCTTACAGCCACACCGTCTCACATGCAGAGACCTGGAGGTGGATCACATGTCAGCCATGACTGACGCTATGCGTCTTATTTACATTTGGCCACAGAGCTCAGGTTCAGCTCTGTAAACAAGCAGCGTTTGTCTCAGTTCAGTTGCAGATTCAGATTGTATTTGCACAGACTGGCAGGAGAGTAAAGAGAGAGAGAGATAAAAAGCGAGAGATAGAAAGAGAGTGAGTGTTTTCAGAAGCGCTTGACAAGCATCTGGGTTATTTGGTTTGATCATGGCAGACAAAGGTAAGGTCATTATGTTGCTGTTCAGTTTTGTTGCACATACATATGCAAGCAACAAACACACACACACACACACACATACACATTGCTCTCCCTCTCTCGACAGTGAGCTCCAGTGTGGATGTGAATACCACTGTGATGGAGGAGCTCCTCGTCTCCAACCAAGACCACAGTCATCAGACAGATCCAGAGACTGAGTCTCCCACCTCTGCTGCCACCTCTTCATCACCCGACTCTACCGCTAAGGAGCCGCTCTCCTCCCTCCATCCTCCTCTTCTGCATCCATCTTCTCCTTCCCCAGGTACGTTACAGTCCTAAATCTTTAAATATGTTCTATTATATATATCGAATACCTATTTTAAAACTTTAAATACAGTAGATCAATCAATCTGTAACTGAGCAGGTAGTAAGTGCAGTGTGGTTACAATAATCAGACATGTGGTGATAAGATCAGAAACTCAAAACTAGACTATGTCCAGGGGCTTTTATTGTGAAATGAAAGAACAGAAGCTCAACAGCTCACTTACAAGTGTGTGTGGCCTCAGGCTAGAGTTGCCTGTAGTGCTTCCAGTAGACACCAGATGAAGCCAACAGGACTAAATATAAGTCTAATACACTTCAGCCGCTTACAAATCCTAATTCTAAAACTTTGTCCTATAATGGATCTTCAACCCAACCCAATCATTTTAAACCATTTTCTTTCAGCGACTGCCAAA